>NC_090437.1:724711357-725041134 GCF_031143425.1 Pleurodeles waltl
ACATTCTTATCTCTCAAATGTTTGTTCAGTTTGTTGAGATTTATTTCTTTTGATTCTATTTTTGAGATAGATTTGACTAGACACTGACTTACGGTACAATGACTCTGTTGTCATTTGTGAACTTTTGATCGGTTCTTGTGTTTAATCTATTAGTAGTCATCTTGGTGTGTTTTGGATATACATCCAATCTAGTACAATGATTTATGTTTGTGTGCCTATGTTTTTGATTTCACAGGTGTTCGAGTCTGCCCTTTGTTTGGTGATTGGGATTATTTGTAACTAGCTGTGGATATTGTTTATTATTTGTAGTTTTGAGTGGTTATGTTATATATTATCTTCGATTGGGGTGGTTCAGTGTTGTCATGCTATTTTTCATTTTTTCTTTGTAGTATACGACTTCTGGTACTTCAAATATTATCTTATGTTTGTGCATTTTTCTACATATTGTTTGGTCTTTGTGTCTGAGTTTAATGCATCACGCATAGGTAATATATGTTATACATTTTCTCTTTTTAATTTCTGCTTTATTTTCTTCCCTCCGTTGCTTGTAGCCCTGAAGAAGCATTTTTCTGCGAAATACGTTTTGGCTAGTTCAGTGCTAGGATCAAGCTGCTAGGATGGCATCTACAATGGGAAGCTGATTGGACTCCATTTGTACAGATATCTGCTCATTTTAAGATCAGAATGGATGTCATTTATGGATGAATTGGAACACTGTGTTAATCATGTTGGAATCAGGGATATGACTTGGAAACAATTTGTATGATTTGATGTATTATGATTGGTTACATGTATGCTGATCTAGGTGAAAATAGTAATAAAGAAGTATTTACGTAGATTTTCTGTTTGTGGTGGATTTTGGTCTCCATATTTTTATTCATTTATTGAATGTTAACTCCCCACATTCCTTTTGGAAACATATTAACTGTATGCTGCACAATTAGTGGACTGTATATATATCTTTCAACATTTATGGAACCAACCTGGTGGGACAGTATTTTTGTTTTGGGACAATGTATGGCATGTTATAAATTCCAATGGCCTCACTCTTATCCTACTCCATCCATGGGTCCCTCTCTGAGTCTAAATTGAGTACCATACTAAATTCTCAATCTCACATTCATTAAGTGTGCAGCAAATATTGTATTCCTTGGCTGTGAAGCAAGTAAGTATTGGGTAAGGTAGGTTCTAATAAAATGCCAGGGTTTGGGCACATTTTAGGTTTGGCTATGGAGAGGTTGGATTAACTGAATGGTTAATGAAAGGTAGAAGAGGGAACAGATTTATGCCTTGAAAAATAAACACTGTAGTAGAAATGTGCCATATGCCAAGATGGGATTGTAATTTGTGGGTTGGCTGGAAAAGAATAGAGAAGATGGTAAGAATTAGTGGGCACTCAGCAACACACTGTTTATTCAACTGGCCGAGACAGAAACATAAGAGGGTGGGTGGATACATTATAAAAGTTATAGTATCCAGGCTTGGAAGAACACAATGACTGCCTTAACAAATGCTGCAGTTGTCATTGAGAAAGGAAAGTGATTTACTACTTGTGCCAGCAGTCATTTCATTCCCCCCACTCCATGGTCCGTGCTTCCCTCAGCAGCAGTCTAGAGTATTTTAGGATCTAGACAAATACATAACACATATATTTATACTATCAATGTCAACCACATTATTTCACATGTTAAAAAATAATACCTAACAAATGTGAAGTTATACAAATCAAAGTATCAAATAATAATACTAAAGGGAAATGGCTAGGAAAGGAACGGAAATGACCCATAGTATTGGTGTAAGATGTGTATAAAATTCCTTTGGAGTCCATGACTATTTATGTTCCTGTACTATTGACTACAATAAACCCTCTTGTCAACCTACATGTTGTATGTCTGTGTTCCTGTTCAAATATCAATAGTCTTCCATCACCACAAATTATGTAAAAGTGATGTGATGTAAATGTTAATGTCACAGTAATACAAAAAGGGGAAGAGAAAGCTACAGACATATTAAAGTCAGCTGCACAAACCAAGGGGATTTAAGCTATTCCCTCTGAAAGCTATAGGCAAAGTTAGGGCCTGATTTAGATTTTGGCGGAGAGGTTACTCAGTTAAAACATTGATGGATACCCTGTCCACCGAGATATAAATCCCACTGGTTATAATGGGATTTATATTTTGGTGGATAGACTGTCCATCACTGATGTGATGGAGTAATTGCCTAAAATCTAAACCAGGCCCCTTAGTCTCTCTTTGTATACTGCCCCTCACAGGGATGGAGACTTTACTAGTGACAGGGACAGAGAAGTCCTGAAGGAATTTCAACATCATGCATATCAGACTATCCTCCTGACATCATCTTGACTGTATGATTCAATTGATGTCCACAGTCCTCTAGCCCTACACCATCTCAGCCAGGTTGACAGCCTGCCCCACTACTCTCTCAACCACATCCACTCCCCAAAGTATATACAGAAATCCTAACAAATTACATGCCCACTCTTTTGAAAGAAAGTCAGTGGATGCAGGCACTCCAGTACAAAATTGTATTTATTAATGTAAGTGGCTCCAACGTGTAATAGCTCTGTAATGAGCCCTGTTTACTGTGAACATAGTGCCACTCACAAAAATTTACATTTGCAGAAGGTGGGCCTATGTGTTTCTGCAATTTGTGTTGAAAAGAAAACAGGTAAATAAATAAATAAATATTATATATGTATGTTTTCATATACATATATATATCAAATTAAACTAGGATATTCAATATTTCATAATTAATTCACTAAGGGCATTATGTACGAAAGCTTTTTCCCATAGACACAGAATGGGTAAAATCCTTTGGCACATCTGGCCCTAAGTATGCACTATACATGGATATATTAAACATTCATTTATATTTATATTGTTAACTATTTTAAAGTGGTTAATTTCATATTACATTATTTCCTGTGGTGTTTCATTTTATGTCTGTATGTCCATTATTTTCTATGCAAGGGTGTTGCAGTACAAGTGGTTGGCCATATGTAGTGTTGAAAGTTCTAGGAAAGTGTAAGTTAATACAAAATTGTAAGTTACTACACTAGTACACTAGTGTAGTGTAGGCAGGTGTCTTCCACCTCACCTGTCAGCTTCTCCGACTGGCGCATTCCCCGTGCCCCGGTCGGAGGAGTCTCGCGTTCCCACGGCAACGTGGGTACGCCTACAGATGCCTGGGACTTGGATTTCCGGGTCCCGGGCATTGAAATTGACGACGGACTCCGAGCGGAGGGAGAGGAGTTTCCCTTGGCGTCCTCGGCGAGAGAAGACGACCACAAACGGGAGAGCGAGACGCGGAGAGCCCCAGAAGAAGACGCGGCGTGGGCACAGAGATTACCGGGACCCGCAGAGAGACTGCAGAGTCGCCCGAATCCCGAGAGAAGAGCACTTTCCCCAATGCCCCTGGAGGGACGTGGCGTAACAAGGTACGGTCCTTGTTTCAAGGACGCCGTAACTCAATACAACTATTAGGGTATAGGGAGGAGGGAAGTGGGACAGGAGAGGGAGGGTCTGAGGAGGGGGTTTGAAAAGAACCGTCGGGGAGACCATCCTAAAAACCCACAGGACCTATGGGGAATCACTAGGAGTGTTTGGGCAACCACGCGTGTTCCTACTATTCCACTCATACACGGAGGTCCCTCTCTCTCTCTCTCTCCCTCTCTCTCTGTCTCTCTCTCTGGTTTTCTCTCCCTCTCTTCCCTGCTTTGTTTTATTTTGTGTATCAGACACGTCCATTCACCCAACTTACCTTTTTTTTTGTTCCTGTTTCTTTGTTTTCGGTATACCTGGGAGTCCGCATGATACTGCGCCAAACAAGGAAGAACCTGTAAAATACAAGGAGAAAAACGCCATTAAAGAGAGAAGTCCGGTGGAGTGAACCTACCAAATCTCATTATTTGTTTTATTTCCTCCTTCTTTTGTTTAAACCTCTTTAATAAAATAAATACTCCCACTTACTCACCCACACGCCCGCCACATGTAGTTTGTGAATACTTAAAAGTAGTGAACTTACTCAAAAGTGCAGTTGGTGAATCAGGACCCGTTTTTTGCATAGATAGACAAGGCAGACAGTCAGACATACAGGTAGATAGATGGACAAGTAGATAGATAAATCGATAGATAGATAGATAGATAGATAGATAGATAGATAGATAGATAGATAGATAGATAGATAGATAGATAGATAGATAGATAGATAGATAGATAGATAGATAGATAGATTCAATTAGTAGTGTAATAGTTAAATGTTTAAATAAGAGCACTGAAAGTAGACTAGAAAGCCATACTAGTAGGACATACAGACTTAATTGGTTTACAAGTATAAAAGTATAACTGTAGTTAAAGTATATACCAGCATGAAATACAGGAGTAGAGTTATAAATGCACTTCATTGTGTGCATACTTAAAAGAGGACAGTTTTAGAAATAACGGTTTCAAATGGACACAATCTGGTATGCTATAATATAGCAGCAGTCAGATAAAGGCTATTTCAAAAAGAATTTACAACAGAAGTAGCAGGATTCAGGAGATGATAAGTCTGGAATGTGAGGTGTGCTCATGAGGAGCTGCTAGAATGTGTCCTGCTAGCACAAAGGCAGCACTAAAGTAATAAGGAAGTAAAAACAAAAACATTGGCCCTGAAAGTAACTCATTTTGCACAGATGTGCTCTCTGTGAAAGAGCAAAATGCAGTCACCCCAAGTGAAGCTAGACTGGGGCTGCAATAGATTGAATTAATGCCCCATGCTACAAGATGTAGTGGGAAGAAGCAGAAATTGAATGATACAACAACAGACCAACAGATGAAGAGAGATGGGTGAAAGACACATTTAAGAAAGTATATTATACAAATAATTTTAGTACAATCAAAAGTTCTTGCTAGGACACTAGAGGGAATATAGACACAAATGAGGAACATAACGAAAAATAAAAGGCATGCCCCGTTTGTGGCCTGGCTGAAGAAACAGAGGCACACCTTCTATTTTATTGTCGGGCCTATAAGAAGCAGATGTCCAAATGGCTGGTCACGCTTTGTAGAAACATACATACAATGCAATACCAGGAGGCTATTAGAATCTAGAAAACTGTTTTTGCTGTCTCAAGATATTTGTTCTTGGTTTGGTGAACAAGGAAAAAGTATGTGACTGCCTCAGAGTTTAGTTGGCAACAAGTTTGATATATTTTGTCTTAACTTTTTAGGTGTTTTTATTTTTTTTAGATTGGTGGAATGTTTTTATTGATCCATAAATGTATCGATTTGATACTAGATGTGCAATGCATGCTGATTTTTTCCTTGTAATTTCATGGCTGTGAGCCATAATAAAGTTCTGAACTGAATTGAAAAATAAAAGAGGAACGGTCAGACGGTAATGAAAATTAAGTAGAATAAAATGGGGGAGGTCGACCAGAATGGAGTGAATGGAGGTAGATTGGGTGATTGGATACCCTCTCAGGCAAGCGCCTGGATACCTTCTTGGGTGATTAGTACACTATACAAATCGATATGACATAACAGATTGGGCATTCTGAGCTGAGCCCATGAGGAACAACTAGGCAGGAGCAGGCTCGAGTAAAACAAAATGACAGCACCCAACTCTATTTGCCATTCATGCTATGTTCTTGGACCCAAAATGCATCTCCATGTTATTTTTTGATGTGAGGCACCTGCAGTACAGTTCATGTAATCACACTTAATATCAAATCAATTTTTGTACATTTTGCATAATTATGGAAAAACATTACATACATTTCGCACAATCCTAGTAACAATGTGCATGTTCTTTATTTCCCAAGGGCAAGTGGGAGAGCGGCCTTCCATTGTCTGGAGATAAGCTGCCTCCCCTTAACTGTACAGTCTCCTCTGACTGTGTCCATTGCACTGGAAGCCGTAATTTGAAGTTGCACTGTAATTATACACCATAAAATAACTGTTTTAAATTCAATGGAATACTGGATCCTGTGTGGGCTGTGGTTATTTGACTATATTTTTAGGAACTCTTGAGCTCAAACACCCCAAAGTGACTCAACTTTCATTCAGGTCTACATAGAGAATTAGGCAGACTGAAGCTTTTGTATAACACATCGTGAAGCAAAGTTGCAGTCTCTCTGTCCCCTCTGCCCCATTGAACAAGTGTCAGCAGGTGAAGCATAAAGGTAAACATTCAGGAAGGCTGCGGAGGACGTCCAAAGTTTCTTGCATGAAGAAAACTTTGGCTCTAAGGTCCGATGTTATAAACAAAGCATGCTTTGTGTATAACATTATACAACTGTCCTGTATTACAGCCTGAGAAGGCACTAGGATCTTCTGTTTTTGCGTTTTTCTTTATTTCTATTACTCTGTTCAACCTACTTATAAACCAAGCACTACTTGTAGGGACATATTTATGAGCCCCTTTGCATTGCTCTTGCACCACGCGACGTGGTACAAGAGTGATGCAACTGAAAATGGAGATTTATGAAGCCAAGTAAAGCCACCTTGTGTGGCCCTTAGTTACTTCATAAATCTAGAGTAATGCAACGCAGTACAAATCAGCATGCAGATGCACCTCTGTGACACCTCCACCCTCCCTGGGTACAGGCTGTCTGAAAAGTATGCACAAAGGCCCAACTGTCACTCTGCCCAGACGTGGATTGGAGTCAAGCTGCAAAACACCAGAATCATAAGCACAGAGAAATGCACACTTTCTTGAAGTAGCATTTCTGCAATAGTAATAAAAAATACGCCTACACCACAAAGCAGCATTTATTATCACCATCACAACCATACCAAACATGCCTACGCTACCTCTCATAAATCAGACAAAACCCCTTACACATAAGACAGGGATTTCTAATGCAATCCTATGAGAAGGCAGCACTCACAGAAGTGAGACACCAAGTTAGGCTGTTTGTCACTACCAGGACAGGCCACGCAACCTGGCACATGTTCTGCCTTCTACATACATGGCACCCTGCCAATAGGGCTAGCTAGGGCATACCTTAGGGGTGACTTACATGTAGTAAAAAGGGAGTTCTGGGCCTGGCAAGTAAATTTAGATGCCAGGTCCCTGTGGCAGAAAACTGTGCACCCAGCCCTGCGCTAGCAGGCCTGAGACAGGTTTGAAAGTCTACTTCAGTCTGTGGCACAAGCAGCGCTGCAGGCCCACTAGTAGTATTTGATTTACAGGACCTGGGAATACAGATACCACTGTACAAGGGACTTATAAGTAAATTAAATATGCCAATTAGTTATAAGCCAATCATACCAACTTTAGATGGGAGAGCACCTGCACTTTAGCACTGATCAGCAGAGATAAAGTGCTCAGAGTCCTAGAGCCAACAACGACAGGTCAGAAAAAATAGGAGGAAGGAGGCAAAACGACAAGGGGATGACCCTGCATAAGGTAAAAAGTCCAAAGGAGAAATATCCTTATTTCTTCTAGTTTTTTCTTCTGCGTCTGCTGCCCCTTCCTGCACAAAAACAATCCTAAATGCTATAAGGGAGCTCTTGTAAGCTGGTGGAAGGGTGCCTGCGTTGACTCTAGCCAGCCCATTGTGCTCCAGCACCGTGGAAAGGACAAGAACGCACCGTATTGGGATGAATACAGCACATTCCTGCCCTTTCCCTGTGACACAAGTTGGCATGCTGTGCTGAATCACTTGGCCATAAATATGGCCCTTAGTAGCAACAGATCACCTGGATATTGCATGTGTACAGGAACACCAGCACCTAAAGATAATGTGGCTGCAGAGGAGCACTACAAGTGTACCTATCCATCCATTTCACACTACTGGTGTGCCATTATGTATCTATTGTTTCCTAACTTACTGCTGTCTCTTAGAGGAAGCACCAACAAGTCGGCTACACAATCTGTTGAGTCAAGTGTCTAAAGGGAGCACCTTAAACGTTAGGTTGCTCAATAGTAGTTTTGGAGACATAACACCAGTGGCGAACACAGAGACTGCCCATTAACCACTGACTGCCCCTATGCCGGAATAAACTGTCACTACACGGTTTTCTACAGATTTTAAGAGGATGTGTTACACTGACATGTTTTAGGTACAGGCCTTTTATGTATAACATTTATCAAAATTGTACAATACATGAGAAGCAGCACCATATCCTTAAAAGGCTACTGCAAGAGCTGCACTGTTAGCTCAAATCTGCGACAAAACCATTTTCCTGTGAATGACTATGGGAGCTGCATTGCCTCCTAACCACGTAGCAAATGCATTAATTCTGAAGCAGGTGGACTAAAGGGAAAGCCCGTTTTAGCACCACAAAGACTGTTTGTAACCTGGGAACGCTTTCCCTGATCAGCAGGATAGTGCATTTTGCATGCCCGCTGATTACATTTGACATGTCTTTACCTCGAGCTGGTTCCTGCCTGTCAGCGCGTTGCCAAGAGCCACAGTTTCCTGTGTTGATCTTAATAGACTGTGACACGCGTTGTTAATTATTCTGACATAGATTCCCCTGTCCTTTTTCTTGCAGGCAGATGTACTTTGTAACTTCATCGACTATCGAATAGAGTGTCTTAAGGTTACTCAAGAATTAAATCCTCTGCAAAATAATCATGCACATACTTGTTTAGGATAACCTTTTGAGCAGACGCCCTGTTAACGGAACATTGAAACAAATGCATGAAAGCTTCACATATAGATCGTTTTGATGTTTTTTGTTGCAAAAATGCATTCATAAATTACACTGTTTGTGTATCAGTGAAATAACACAGTCAATTAACGCGCAGAAAGATAATTGATAACAGATCCATTTGTCAGGAATCCAGACGAAAGGTTCACCTTGTGACAGGACATCATTTGAAGAGAAGCAATACATTTGTTTAACCACGCTAAACAAATAGAAGACTTGAAACAGCACCTGTATTTGTTGTCCACTGCGGTCCCTAATTGTACGAATGATGTTTTGTGCAACTCCATAATAAACTTTACTGTAGCTTAGGGCACAAGTCCTAAAAAAAAGTATTGAAAGAGCCAATAAGGCTAATCTGTGACACAGACGTGCTGATCCATTGTCAGAATTCCATTTAGGTTTTACAGCCCTGGTGTCACAGTAGAGACCTAGGCCCTCATTCGGCTTCGGCTTTTCCCCGCTGGCCCCGCGGAAAACTCGTAATCGAGCCAGCGGAAATGTTGTGCTGCATCGGGTGCGGCAACATCTGTCCATGGGGGCCAAGTGCATGGGCAGTGCAGGGGCCCCAATGCGGCCCCCAACACTCCCTTTCCGCCAACCTTCGCATGGTGGTGAGACTGAATTCAAAGACTGGCGGAAAGGAGACTCCTAATCCCCAAGGCAGCGCTGCTCACAAATCTGCCCTGGCAGATTGCGACCGCCAAGACAATATTTAGTAAATAAAAGCTAAAGAGAGCAGGGACAGAGGAAGGGAGGAGAGACCAGGAAGAGAACGTAGAGTAGGGAAAGAAAATAGTCCCTCATAGTTAGGCAGGAAAGATGGCAGAAGAGGGTACCAGTGGAAGAAAGGCAGCACCTGGTGTAGCATGTGGCTTAGCTTTAAAGTTGGGTTGACCCATGTCATACCCAAGCTGAGTCTTTGAGGCTTTTTTATGCTAAGTTTCACTACTGCTCCAAGTTTTGCTCCTTATGACATTGATAACTGTTGGAAAAAAAGGTTTGCTGAAAGTAAAAAAAAAATGTAAGTTGTTAAAGTGATTGCTCAGTTGTGCATTGCTTCATTACTCGTGCTACTCCTATTGCTAGTTAGTGAGCCTAAACTTGGTAGAGCCTGTTGGAGCTACAGTCTAGATAGTATCTGATTGCCACTTTCTGGTGCATATTGCAGCTGTAGCCTATTTCCCAATTAGTATTATATCTGTAATGTTATACGTTGTGTAAAGAGTGTGCATTGCTAGAGAGAGCCTCCAATGATTAAATAGTGTACACTTGCGCACGTGAGTGCTCTCTCATGGCTTTAGCCCATAAGGTTTTATGTCTATAAGCTCATAGGATCCTTCACCAACAAACTATTAAACATTAATTGTCAACAGTTCTTCTTGTTGTTTCAAAAAACCTGGGGCCCGATTATTAATTTGGCAGTCAGACCGCCAGACTGCCACAGTGGCAGTCCCAAGAAGACTGCTGAGCCGGCGGTCTTCAGACCGCTATATTACAATGTATGCAGGCTGAACCATTGACCGGCAAGACAAATGGCAGTCTTCCAGCTTTGTAGTAGCCTGCAATCTTGGCAGTGTGGAATCCGACATTGTCATAATCACGGGGAACCCGCTGAGCCCAATATAAAAATACAGTCAACTTGGTGGTCTCCTTGTGGCGGTTAGCAGACGGTGGTCAGCCGCCGTGGTAGGCATTAAGCAAAGCAAAACACAAATGCCCATTGGTTGGATTAAAAAATAACAACTGACATCCATTTTCCAAGTAGAAACACCTGCAACTCACACCATAAAACACACCCCTTCCCAGACCATGATTCTTTGCCCCTCCACTACAAGAAAGAGACCAGAGCCCCCATTTTTCATCATTGATAGATAAGGCACCCTTTTTCACCATATCATTTAATACCTTTCACACACTTTTGTTCATTTACTCTCTGTATCACTTTCTTCATTAAGTAAGTCCCTTCTACCCACTTTAATTTACATCCATGCCACAACCCAAAAATCCCCATTTTTCTGAGGATGAATTGAGGGTCATGGTGGATAAACTCATAACAGTAGAGCCACAATTGTTTGGAACCCAAGTCTAGCATACTCCTCTCAGTTGGAAAATGGAAACATGGCAAAGGATAGTTGACAGAGTGAATGCTGTAGACACCACTTTTCACACAAAGGAGGATTTTAGGAGGAGGTGGAATGACCTGGGGGGGAAGGTGAGTTCCCTGGCCTCCAGGCAAATCGTAGAGTCCCTGAAGACTGGTGGTGGTCCTTCCAGTGCCCCATCAGAACTCTTTTCCTGGGAGGGAATGGTATTGACCATCCTGCATCCTGAGGGCTTGACAGGACTATTTTAGGGAGTGCAGTCTGGTAAGTTACAACACAAAAACAGTCACAAATCTTCAATGTCCAGTACGCTCACATCTCACCTTTTGACATTGTGTTGTTCATCTACTTTGCCAACATGCAATACCCAGAGTAGCAGAGATATACGCTTGTCAATGTGCATTGTCATACATAATATCACATGTAACAGTCCCCATTATATGCCATATGCGGGAATGGGGTCTGTAAGTGTTTCAATATCAAAAGATCATCCCAGAACCAATGGTGTGTGGCAACATGTAAATATATGGTCCAACCTAACTGCAGTGTGGCAAAAGATATGTAAGACTAACCATTTGTCAAGAGTTGGGACGTGCAGAGAATGACATGGCTTACTGGACTTGTCCAACTACACCGGTGTGTCACCTCTCAAATGACATACCCTCTCCTTGGAGTTTAGCATTTGGGTAGTGTGGGGAGTCAGCAAGTGACATTAATGCAATTACCAGGAGGCCATGTTTCTGTACCTCAAACCAACAGGCCTTTCTGCACTTGTCCATTTACAGCTGTGTGTCATCTTTCAAATGACGTACCCACCTCTGAGAGTTTAGCATTTGTGTAGTGTGGGGAGTAAGCAAGCAACATGACTGTAACTAACAGGAGGCCCTGTTTCTATAACTCAAACTAACAGGCCTTTTAGCATTTGTCCAACTACACGTGTGTCATTTCTTAAATGATATACCCTCCACTGGGAGTTTACCATTTGTGTAGCGTGGGGAGTCACCAAGCAACATGACTACAACCACCAGGAGGCCCTGTTTCTCTACATAAAACCAACAGGCTTTTCTTCACTTGTTCAACTACACCTGTGTGTCATCTCTCAAATTATGTACCCTCCCCAGGGAGTTTAGCATTTGTGTTGTGTGAGGATTCAGCAATTGACATGACTACAACTACCAGGAGGCCCTGCTTCTGGTATTCAAACCAATAGGCCTTGCTGCACTTGTCCAAATACACCTGTGTGTCATCTCTCAAATGCTGTACCCTCCCCTGGAAATTTAGCACTTGTGTAGTGTGGGGATCCAGCAAGTGACATGACTGTAACTATCAGGAGCCCTGTTTCTATACCTCAAACCAACAGGCATTTCTGCACTTGTCCAAATACACCTATGTGTCATCATTCAAATAATGTACCCTCTGGTGGGAATTTAGCATTCGTGTAGTGTGGGGAGTCAGTAAGTGACATGACTACAACTACCAGTAGGCCCTATTTCTGTAGATCAAATGAAGAAGCCTTTCAGCACTTGTCCAACTACACCTGTGGGTCATCTCTCAGATGATGTACCCTCCGCTAGGTGTTTAGCATTTGTGTAGTGTGAGGATTCAGCAATTGACATGACTACAACAACCAGGGGACCCTGCTTCTGTAACTTAAAACAACAGGCCTTACTGCATTTGTCCAAATACACCTGTGTGTCATCTCTCAAATGATGTGCCCTCACCAGGAAATTTAGCATTTGTGTACTGTGGGGATTCAGCAAGTTACATGACTACAACTACCAGGAGGCCCTGCTTCTATAACTCAAGCCAACAGGCCTTTCTGCACTTGTCCAAATACACCTGTGTGTCATCACTCAAATGATGTACCCTCACCAGGGAATTTAGCATTTGTGTAGTGAGGGGAGCCAGCAAGTGACATGACTACAACTATCAGGAGTCCCTATTTCTGTTCCTCAAAGGAAAAAGCCTTTCTGCACATGTGCAATATACTTGTGTGTCATCTTCCAAATGATGTTTCCTCCCCTGGGAGCTTAGCATTTGTATAGCGTGGGGAGTCAGGAAGTGACATTATTACAACTACCAGGCGACCCTGTTTCTGTACCTCAAGCCAACAGGCCTACTGCATTTGTCCAAATACACCTGTGTGCTATCTGCCAAATGGTGTACCCTCTCCTGGGAGTTTAGCATTTGTGTAGTGTAGGGAGACAGCAAGTGGCATGTCTACAACTACCAGGAAGCCCTGTTTCTATACCTCAAACCAACAGGCCTTCCTGCATTTGTCCAAATACTCCTGTGTGTCATCTCTCTAATGATGTATCCTTCCTTGGGAATTTAGCATTTGTGTAATATGGGGAGTCAGGAAGTGACATGACTACAGCCACCAGGAGGCCTTTTTCTGTACCTCAAACCACAAAGCACTTGTCGTAATACACCTGTGTGTCATCTCTCAAATTATGTTAACTCACATGCAAGTGAGCAATCTACATATCATGCTCAACTCGAAGACATGCCTGTCTACCTACCCTGCTCCTGTCCTGGTATCGTAAAATGAAATTATTGAGGACGAGTATTACTCCTTACCAAGTTTGTACCTTAAGTATTCCTAGGGCATTAAGCTGCTTCAACAGATTGGTAGTAACAGTTAACACATTGACTCAGAACTGCTCATATGACGGCTAAAGCTACATATACAGCAAAATTGTGTGTTCGCCTGTGTCTCACACAACTATGCTTTGGAAAGTTCAAAAACATGTCTCCTTTCCACTGTGGGGGCTTAACTGTTTCTAAGATGTCATGTTCATTCCTTCATCTAAAGTGCAACTGAGGAGCACATCTAATGAACTGCTTGAATCTAATAGTTTCTGCAAGCTTTACACGTCAACAACTTCAATACCATGTTAACATAGCACATTCAGCAAACATACCACTTAAAATTGCTCAAGCTTTCTACTTAGAGTAACCTGAAACCTTTGGATGTAGATTCCACACTTCAACCAATAACAACATACTTCTCAACAGATTGAGCCGCCAGAGCTCTGGGCCAGACGTTGTCTACTGACCAGACTCCGAACCCACATCTGGATGGAGCCCTCAATGATGACAACACTCCTGGATATGTGGACATGGATGAAGGTCTCAGCTCATCTGGGCATCTTGGTTGGATGGCAACAGTGTGTCTCACTGTGCCCACAACAACACCTACCACCCCATTTGCTTCAAGATCACAGACAACAATGATTTCCC
The DNA here is from genome assembly GCF_031143425.1 of Pleurodeles waltl. NCBI lineage: Eukaryota > Metazoa > Chordata > Amphibia > Caudata > Salamandridae > Pleurodeles > Pleurodeles waltl. The sequence goes on from NC_090437.1 coordinate 724,725,369, forward strand.
CCAACATGTGTACCTAGCACAGTTGCTATCATCTTGTGCCCCCAGACCTGGATCCTGAGGTGCAAATCAACAATCCTGACACTGAGGGTCCAGGACCCAGTTGGAGAGGGCACAGTGTGCCAAGCACACTGGCTTGTGGTGGTAAGATCCATGGGAGGGATTTTGTGGGCCAGTAGAGTGAGGCCACTTGAGCCATTTACAACCAGGATACTATCAGCCAACTCTTGATGGTCTATCATGAGTCCCAAGGTGTGATGGGCCAGGTGCAAACCGAACTCCGGAGAATCAAGCAGCTGCAGAGGAAATTGTACAAGCATATGGAGGCCAATAACTCCAACATGGGCACCCTAATGAGGTGCTGAGGGGCATCCATACAACCCTGAGCAGGGTTTTCCACTGCCTTCTGTCCCTTCCTGTGGGCCTACTACATCAAGTCCAAATACATCAGTGGTAGACACAGGAAGGGAGACCCTGACAGAGGACAAACCACTCTCAGGCAACCCCCCCCACCCTTGGAGGCACGGATATCCATGTAAAAATCCAGGAGGTGTAGTTGGCAAGACATCTACCACTGCCAGCAAGAAACCTCATCCCTAATTTCCTCCTTTGTGGGTCACACATTCAATTTGTGACTGATCCTGAACCCTATTCACTTCCTGATGGGAAGAGTACTCTGGACTTTGGACGTCTGATGTTTGGGATTTCTATCTTTGATTTCATTCACTATGACTGACCCCTTCACTTATGATACATTTTGACACAAGTTTGTTTTTACCCTTAGCACTGTAATAAATTCACGAGTCACAAACTCATTGTTTGCTTTCTTAAATTTTACATTTAGCAATGTAAATATGTAGGAGCATGTGAACCTTACAAAGGAAAACATGCTACTTGTGGAAGCAGGGATATGGTACATGTACACAATATTTAGCTCATGACCACAACCATGCCACACCAACACGTACATACAAGTGTCTTGTCTAAGAAGATTTTTATTACAGTGTTCAAATGTCTGAGACATTGTTCAAGATGTCTGAAACAGAGAAAATCATTCATGTTTGATTCATACAGGGTAAGTGATCAAATTTAGAGGTGCATACCTCCAGAACTTGGAAGGATGGGGTATATCAGACATGGTCCTGTAGAATACAGAAAAACAAATTTGGTTGATGTCTTCAACTGGAGCCATATCCCCTCCCTCACAAAAGGAATCTAACATCATATAAAGCACAATTCAGACAGATGACAGTACAACAGTTTCTGATCACGGGGTCATTACATTCCAGTGCTCCTGAATTTGGTGAAATGACACAGACAAATATTAGTGATGTGCCACAAGAAGTGTGGTAGTCAATGATGAAACACACTAACAGCTATGTACAGTTCATATAAAATTAGTATTTAGCCAATGTGAAGGGAAACTAACATGAATTAGGCCTACAACTACATACTGTCTGATCACATGATGACACACATAATACATCATGGGCACCACACAACAAGGACCAAGTCCAATGTATTCTCCTTACCTTCCATCCTATCACTGTGCTAGCTGTCTTGGCACATGTTTTGTACACCCAAAGGCAGTGACATACATTCCCAGGAACAATCCATGTTCGCTTCGTACGTCCCAACAGCATCATATACCTGCTAATGGCACAACTCTGAAATGTCCAAATGAAGATACCATGGTGAAGGTACCTAAAAACACAAATTCGAGGAGTTTAGATGTGAAACCATACATATGACAGAATTCACATAGCACACATCTGTATAGCACAGTCCATGACAGAAATCTGACTTAAATAAAGCAATATCAACAACATGAGAATGTCTCAAAACCTTCCTCACCAAACACCCTTTGCCAGATTTTGTCAGTGCTTTAGTAATTTTCAACAAACATACTCCTCACATCATCACAATAGGAGTTCATTGAACAGTCAAAGTCATGACATCTAGGCCCGTATTTATACTTTTTTTGCGCCGCATTTGCGTCGTTTTTTGACGCAAAAATGGCGCAAACTTGCAAAATGCCATTGTATTTTGTAGGTTTGCGCCGTTTTGCGTCAAAAAGCGGCGCAAATGCGGCGCTAAAAAAAGTATAAATACGGGCCCTAATGACATACTTACACTCATGAGAAGAAGCTGTTGATGAGATCTTGTCTCAAGTCACCTCCTTCCTCTTCACCCATATCATCTTCATTTGGCATTTCAGGATTCTCACCCGGCGGCACAACAGGCTCCCCCTCCTCTGGGATGTAAGGGATGTTCCTCCAAAGGGTGATATTATGGAACATGCAGCATGCCACAGTGATTTGACACACCTTCCCGGGTGAGTAGACGAGGGCTCTCCCAGTCTTGTTTAGACAGCGAAATCTGACCTGGGGTAGACCAAAAGCCTGCTCAACTGGCCACTGTGTTCTTCCATGGGTCTCATTGAAGTGGACTTCCCCTGGCGTAGTTGGATTCTTCAGCAGTGTTAACAACCAAGGATGGTTGGGATATGCCAATCCTCCTATTTTGTAATGAGACATAAGTGCCACAATGAGCCACACCTTTCCTGGTTGTAGCACCTGACATTGCACACGCACAAGATCACAACTGATGTAACCTACCAACAAGCCAGACCCAGTAGAAGTGGTTCCACTTCTGACATCAGCTGAGGTATGGTGCTTTTCCGCTTAACAAAGAATCATGGGCTGAACCTGGGAACTGGGCACAGATGTTGGAAATGTACAGATCTGACAAGACAACAGCTTGCACATTGATAGAATAGGAAATGCTTCCTGTTACGATAGATTTGTTCACTGGCATGCTGTGGCACCAGTGCAATATGGGTGCCATCAGTGTCTCCGACGACTTGTGGGAGGTGACCAAATCCATAGAAGTCAACCTTCATATTGGCTAAATCCTCACATCTGGGGAACCTGATGTAGCTGTCAATGTGTTTCATCATTGCTGATAGGATGTCTCTTAACACACCATTGAACATGGGTTGGGACATACCATCAGATATGGCCACTGTATATTGGAAGGACCCTGTGGCCAGGAAGTGTAATTCCATCATGATTTGAACAATGGGTGGTATGTATGTTGGGTTAGTGTTTTCAAGCATCAGATCTGGCTCCAAATGATGACCTAAATTCACAATTGTTTGCTTTGCAGATGGAACTGTTTGATGATGTGACGTTCTTCCATGGTTTGAAGGTCTGGCAATAGGTTTTTGCCTCCTCCCTCACCCAGGGTACCGATTTGTGGAATTATATGAGTTGGACCATTAGTCACTGTGTCCTCACCAACATACATGATTTACAGCACCAAAATCATGTGACAAAGCATTTCTGACTGGAAATATATTACACCAGTTACACATCATAGCTGTCAACTACACAAGGGCCAAATGTGACCCCCATGGTTGTCTACACATGTGTCCATAACATGGATTTGGCCACCATCCAACTATTGCTCCTCATATGCCCCTCAAAAAGTAACAGTCTGTTCTGACTGCCAAAAAATACAGTCACTGGCGGTGAACAGTCCACCGCCGTAATATGCCATCTGTCCCCAGAAACACACTACACTGATGATTGTGTAGAACAACAAACACAATGTGGCTGCTTTGTTTGGGATAATCGGACACATATGTTACTGTTGTGACACTGTTTACAGGGACCAATACTGTAGTTACATCCACTAAAATGGCGGATACCTAACCTAGTTCACTCAACATTAGGACCTGCCTACGGCCAGCAGCGGGAGTCGACTGCATGGTGGGTGGGCTCAACTCAGTCAATAAATCAGGGTTGTTATAAAGCGCAAGTACTCACTCATGAGAGGGGGGCTGTATCTGTGGATTAATGAAGAGCCAGGAATTGAGGTTCTTCCTAAATTGCAGCAGCAATGGTGATTGCCTGTGGTGCAGAGGCAGGGACTTCCAGGTCTTCGCAGTGAGGTAGGAGAAGGATCTTTCTTCAGCGGTGGTTGTGCAGATCCATGAGATGGTGGTGAGGGGCCAGTTGTGCAGAGCGAGATGTCTGGTTAGAGTGTGGAAGAAGAGGCGGTGGTTGAGATATGCAAGTCCGGCATTGTGGATTGCTTTGTAGGAGTAGGTGAGGAGCTTGAAGGTAATTCTTTTGTTGATAGGTAGCCAAAGGAAGTCTCTCAGGTGGCCGGTGGTGTGGCTGTGGTGTCAGACGTTCAGGATGAGTCTGGCAGAGATGTTCTGGATGTTGTGCAGTTTCTTTAGGAGTTTCTGGGTGGTGCCGGCGTAGAGTGCATTTCCGTAGTCGAGTCTGATGCTGACAAGTGCATGGGTGACCATTTTCCTGGATTCGGTGGGGATCCACTTGAAGATCTTTCGAAGTAGGCAGTGCATATGGAAGCAGGAGGGAGAAACAGTGTTGATTTGGCAGTTCATTGAGAATGAGGAGTCCAGGATGATGCTGAAGTTTTGTGTGTGGTCCGTTTGTGGTCACTGCAGACCACCAGGAGTTGTCCCAGGCAAAGGAGGTGAAGCCCAGGATGAGGATTTCAGTCTTGTCTGACTTGAGCTTGAGGCAGCTGTCCTTCATCCTGGTTGCGAGTGTCTTCATCCCATTGTGGGTTCCTCTGTAAGGGAGAGAATCAGCTGGGTGTCTCAGCATAAGAGATGATGTTGACTCAGTGGCTTTTGATGATGGCTGCAAGTGGATGTTGAATAGGGTGGGGCTCAGGGAAGATCCCTGAGGCACTCCACAGCTAATCTCTATGGGTTCTGATTTGAACGGTGGAAGTCTAACTCTCTATGCTTGGCCAGGGAGGACACAGCCTGAGGCCAATGTTGGTGCCTGTGACGGTCACGACCCAAAGGCTGTGGCCTTCAGCAGTGATGACAGTGTACGTGGCATACATGTATGGCACATTTTACTAAATCACTCTCTTGACTCCTGACACTGCTGCCATTAACACCTCCACCACTTCAGCTGCCCTGTGTCACCACTGGGAGCGTAATGCCAGGCCAAGCAGATGAAAGGGCCCCTGCCTTCTCTCCTGAGAAGCTGGAGAGGCTCATTGAGGAGGTCCTTCCCCTGCATGGTCAGCTCTGTGGATCATCAGAGGAGCAGGTAAGAACCTCATAGGCATATGTGGCTCTTTTTTACACCATCCTTTCTTCCTCATAGGCTACAATGTGCCTTTGAGTGCCAGTGAGAATTTTTTCGGGTGCCTGTTTTCACATTTTGTGTTTCATACATAGGATGCACATAGTGCTGGTAGTAGAGACAAGAACTCTATGTATTTCACATTACCAGTGCATTGTGTGATGTATGATAAGCTACAAATCCTCATTCTATTCCATTCATATATCTAGTCAAGGATACTCAACAGCCATATAATGACATGTATTTGGATATTACATTAGTAACTGTAAATGGACATGAATGAAAGTTACAGCATGAGCTGAGTATGCATATTTTTTGAGTCATGTGAGGATCTTGGTAGCAATGTGTATACTCCCACAAATCAGTCAGTCCACATCTGGCCCTTCTAAACTGTTGCATGAAAAGCATGTACAACTCACTCTGCCCTTCAGACTTCCACACAATCCTGAACCCACATAGAGGATGGGCACTGGATGCACTGTCATGCATGGAAGTGAAGGTAATGTAAGTGTCATGTAGGTTCTGTATTCTCAGACTGCAACAACCAGGGCCTTTCAAATGTTTCTCCCAGTATGGGGCATAAACCAGGCTAGGATAGAGTTACTGTGGATATGTATCTGTGGCACTGGGCACACTCCCTGTAGACCTGCAGATCCTTGGATGTGGACAATATGAGTCTTCAGTGGCAAGACTTAGCCTGAAGGCCTTTGTACATTGACTACCTCAGGAATGGGTACTGAGGTAACACAATGTCCTAGGACATATTTCTGTTGCCTCTTATACGAAATGCCTGTCTTTGACTTATGACTGGTCACTTACTCTCACAGCTCTGTTGTCACCTTTACATGAGTCATAGTTGTACAGTAAAGGTGGATTGCATGAATGGCAAACCTACAGTACAGACAGTTGGTTAATTCAGGGGAGGGCATAACATGTAACTCATTAGCTTGGTTACATTCACCCAGTCAGACCAAAGATACACTAGTATGTTGGATGCCCTCTCTGTGGAATAGTTACATCTCTGTGGGATATGTGCTTCAGTACATACCACACAAACCCATTCTGAAGTGGTATGATATTACATTGGGTAGGCCACATGTTGACACATGCACAGGAAAGAGGCTTCCTATGCCAGCCCTTCATTGTCACTTGAGTCTTAGGCTAATGTCTGTACTATGGTAGTTGCCTGTAGGGACTGTATGCATGTCAATGTAGATGGATGTATATGTGTCTTACCAGTCAAACCCCATGTGATTACTCTTCAGAAGGCCACAATGATTTGTTGTGTGTCATTGAGGCTCACATTGAGGCTGACATCACACTTCATATTGCATGAGCCTGGGCTACCTGATGTCAGTGGCCTTGCTTAGTCAATGTAGGCCATGAACAGGGAAGTGGGTTAGCCCGCAGATGACTCCAGAAGTGTGTTTTTATGGCCCTATACTTACCAGCATGTATGCTTGACATTTGTGGTGTAATGACAATTACAATATTTTTGTGCTTGGTGTTTCTGAAATGTGTAAAACCAACTTGTCTAACAAATGGAATTGTAACATTGTCACTTGTCTATTGCAACCATACAGGTCAATGTCCATCAAAAGAAAGGGATTTGGAGAGTCATTGCCTAGAGTGTGTGGACCCTGGGGGTCCACAGCCAGCAAAGCGCTCACTGTCGCAAGAGTAGGGAGGACCTGAGACACTAGGCCTGAAAGATCGTGAGGTCCTTCTGGGGCTGACCTCCCAATGTGGGCAGGGCTCATGATGGAGCCTGACCCCCCTGATGGCCAGCATACTGGCAGTGGCCTACCATGAGCTTGATGGGCTTTTAAAGGGACCAGAGCAGCTGCAGGAGGGTGAGTTCTGGGCCTGTTCCTGCCTGTTACATTGCCAAGTTGATGTGTTAGAGTCTTCCATGTACCCCATGTGTGACACACAAGATGAGTTCTTGTTTATGCAGGTATGGAAGTTGGTACATGCTGATGTGCCTTGACTATTGGCTCAGTGACCTAGGACACAACAGAGTTCAGTCCACTACCAATATACTCTCCAGGGCCAACACATGGCTGAGTACAGTGATCAATCAGATCATGTTGTTTTTTGTGGTGGGTGTCATTTGTAACCAACAGTCTACTTGTCTACAGTGTGTCTAACCCACACAAACAATATGTGGTAATGGATGACTGTACTCAGCGATGTGTCTGCTCAAGCGAATGTATTGGCATCTGTCCCCCACAGGCTACTTGTCTTCAGTGTGTCACGAGTGCTGGTCTCTCACTACTGTTTGTCATGTGAAAGTGCCCATCATATATGTGACAGAGCATACATTGCCCTTTGGGTGCGGACACAGAGAAATACCTTCACTTGGTAATTAGTGAATGTCCATTGCTATGACTTTGGTAACATCACTGTTGCCGTCATTCCTTATGCCTACACGTTAGCATGTGCACCTTTTTACTTTTACCATAACTTTTTTCACTGCTGTTACATGTGTGATCTGCCTGTCTTCATAGGATGATGTCTGATTCCCTCACATATGTGTGCTTGGACATATGTGATGGAGTTACAGTTCATTTTGTGCCACAGAGAAGAGTGTGTCAACATTGATTGGTGGTTCTCTCAAATCGTTAACCATGATTTGGCATGTACAATTGCAGAACAATGAAGAACATGACAGGTATGACTGCAGCTTTTGCTGTCAATGTGCATTTCCATGCCATTGATGTGGAATTATTAGGCGAATTGCTTAGCACATGTTAAATAGTGAAGGTTCATTACTTGACTGTAACATGCATCAGGGAGTGACTTGCAGGAATTTGGGAATCCTATGCGGTTGTGTGCACTCATCATCCAAGGGAATCTGTGTGTGCATGACAAAAAGGGACAGTGATGGGCCTTCACATTGCGCAACATGTTAAGGGCCTTCTACACGTATTGGAGATTCCCTGATCCTCTAAAACATTCAATAGACTATTGGCTTTTACTTATGCAATCTGAAAGGGGTATTTACAGCAGTACCAATCAAGACAGGTGAATTTTCTGGGGCTAGCTGATTCATTGTGGATTGGGTATTTATAGACAAATCTCTCAGACATTTTGGCCAAATTGTCTCCTGTATACTTTACTGTGCAATAGGTATTTTCTATCAGAGCAAGATCCATGGTCTATTTACTCAATGGACATATTATGAAGTTACCATTGGGGATTATGTACAATGTAACATGGGTGTTTCCATGTCACCTTCTTCCAGCTACAGTACTTCTTGCTGCAACATGGCTGGATTATTTGGCCATCATTTCATCCTGCTGTGGTATTGGGTATATGTAGATTAGCTGTATGCATGACCTTGTGTGAGATCTGTGAGCTTGAACTTGGCATAGCCATACTTTATTGTGACAACAGGTTGCTGAAGGATGCTACATAAGCCAAATCATTTAAGGTCTCCTACTTGCTCTATGGGTGTTGTGATTGCACATCGTCACCCATGCAATTGTGTAGTATGTGATTGTGATGTTCCTGTGGGCATCTGTTCACAATTCATGTTGCATGCATGCATATGGTGTAGCAAGTGTTGGAGCCACTTTGCAGGAGCTTGTGGATGAGGTCTGCTGTACAATATTGTAATGTTTGGTAATCAAAGCTGTTGTTCAAGTGTGATCAGGCACATGTAGTGACCATATTTGTCTTTGTAATTTCAGCACAGGCAAGTGGAAGAGAAAGGGTCAAAACCAGTAGGAAAGTGGTTGGTCATGGTACCTTCATAAACAAGACATATGAAACAGAGAGACCCAGTGGCTCAGATGGTGAGGGGAGTGCCACGGAGGACACAGGATCAACATCATCATCTTCAGATTCTACCTCCAGTGGCCACTCCCCAGTGGTGGTGGACCCATCAGGACCTGTACCTGTTCCATCATTGTCCGCCACCCCCAGTTCCATCTTCTTCCTCCCTGTTACTCCCCACCCAATTGGTCGTGCCTTCTCACCCAAGAGGGTGGGCCTTTCCTTTGCCCCAGGCACCTCACCCCCAGCCCCTGTTATCCCTGCTGCCCTGAGTGAGGAAGCTATTGACCTCCTGAGGAGTATCTCTGTGGGGGGTCAGACTGCCATCCAGGTGCAGTGCACTCAGCTTCAGCAGGTGGTTGCGTGCCTAAAAGGCATTCATACAGAGATCTCTTCAGGCTCTGGCCTCCTCACTCACAACAGTCATCCACCCCCACAACACTACCTCCACCACCTACTTCTTCCCCATCCAATTTCCCTCATCCCCTGCCTGTCCCAAGCACACACATCCACATGCACCCTCCTCAATGCACACAGGCAGCACATATAAGCATTAGCGCCACACTCACCATTCCCACAGACACCACCCCCACAGACCCACAGCCCACACATGCCGTAACCCCAGATACCATCCCAACACTCACATACCCACATACCACACCCACCGTAACCCGTGACACCACCCCTACCACCACAGACCCACACATCACAACACAATATCCCCAGACACCACCTTACCCCCAAAGACCCACACACCACATACATCATACCCACAGACACCACCCCAACATCCAGAGAGCCACAGACCACACACACCATACGCACAGACACCACCCCAAAACCCACTGACCCACATATCACACACACTATACCCCCAGTACCACGCTAACAACCCACAGAGCCACACACCATGCCCATAGACACCACCTCACCCCCAAAGACCCACGTACCACACACACCATACCTACAGATACCACCCCCACAGACACATTCACCACTCCCACATCAGCCATCACCTCCACCTCTCAGACCCCCAAGAAACACAAATGCCCACACATGCAACAGACACCACCCAAAACCAAGCATACTTCAGATACACACACCAGCCCCAACACCCATATCCGACACAAACACTCCCTCAACCTCCAAACAACTATTTCCCTCCCCAGAGCCTACCCCCTTTCCCAAGGAGTGTTTCCTTTTTTACCTTGTCCTTTCTCCTGTGAAAAAAAAACCCTTCCCCTAAAAGGACCCCACCCACATCCCGACCCATCACTTTCACATCAGGTACATCCTCTGTCACACCTGCCCCTGTCCAACCTGTAATCAGACATACCCCTTCCATCCCCCCAAAAGAAGCCCACCCTACCCAAAGTTAAACTCACCCCTCCCAAACAACCTACCCATCTTAAATCCCACCCCACTCTACCCAAGAATAGTCAGTGAGGTGCCTGCCATGCCCACTTGATGCACCTTCTAGTGGAGGTTCATATGGCAATGATCAGTGAGTCAAGTTGTGGTGCACATCGGTATACAATCACCATTATGTTTGGACTGGCCATTGGCCTTTGTTCAGATTTGTTGACACACATTAAACCAACCTGTTTTTTTAGTTCCACATTTGTCCTGTCATTGGTTTGCTACCTTTTTGCTGTTCCTAATTATTTTGTGATGTATGCCTACATTCGAGTTAGATTCACCCTGATTGCTGATCCATTTGCTGTGGTTGTCAAGATCTGACTTTGGGAGCAGTACTGATGTCAAGTAGGATGAGGAGAGATGTTCAATGGATGGATAAGTGGGTGGTAATCCAATAGTGGTGTCACTGCATCGTGTGTTGTTTCATATGGTAAGTATTTCATTTAGGCATGGCCACTGTCAACATTTATTGGGTTGCATTTATCCCCTGATGTAGATTGGACCTTGGTATTATGAATGCAAACTAGAGTTTTGTTTGCCCACACATGGATGGGATACAATTTTGCCACCTTTCTATACATTTGAGTGACCATGTGAGGTTTCCATGTGTGTAGCTTCCAGCTACTTCATCGACATGTGTGTCCCATGCTGTTGCTGTTGTCTTTGCTGTCTTGACTTTCACTTACACATTTGGCACATAGGCATGGCACTTGGTTGTATAATTGTTTGGCCCTGTTATAAATGAAAGCCAGGTCCTATGCAAATAGTGTTTTAGGGGCATTGGCAATAGAAAGTGTGTCCCAGGACTGCATCCTTCCTGGGGCCCGCTGATGCTGCCATCCCTATTCTAAAGGTAATGTTTACAGTGTGAGCTTTGGATATTTTTCTCCCAAAACACTGTGCATCCCATTTACCTTACATTCTCTTGCAGTGTGGGTGATATGTGTGGGTCCACTACAGGAATGTTGCATAGAAGGGGTGTTTGGCTTAATTGACATATCCAAACATATGTGTCTTCAATATGATGACAATTCATGGCATGTGTGTAATGTGAAGGTGTCAGTTCAAATTGTAATATGTGATATTGATGTGATTTTGCTGTTGTGTGACACCATGTAATATGTACATTTCACTGTCCCTGAAACTAGGATGTACAGACATGTCTGGTTTTGTGGAGTATGTCAGTGCAGTGTCAGTGGCCTGCTTGAAGGAGGCATCATGTTGCTGGTATTGGATCTTACATTGTCTTCAAATCATACTTGGTCCACTGAGCATATCCCCATACTAGGACGATAGTGGTGCATTGATTTGCTGTTGAGTTTGGGGAAATGGGTAGGTGTTTGGTCTTACTGTCAGTTGCATTCACAGCAGTGCTGATTTTCGGCTCCATCCATCAGCAGCAGCAGGACAAGAGGGTTTGGATCCATGGGTGCACAGAATATGTAAAGCTGCCTATAGGAGCTGCCTTATATGCCTCCATTTCTGCCAGCTGAGATCTGGTGGCTGGACTGCCACAGTGCCTTGGCAGAATGACTAGAGGTACAGCCTCATTGGCCTATCGATTGGCCGTGACAGTCTCTACTGCCTGGTGGTGCCGGTGGGACCACATCGGTCTTTAGTCTATGGAATCGCATACAATGTAATACGGTAGGCCGACCACCGACTCAACAGCGGTTGGACTGCTGCCGCCACCTCCAACTCATAATAAGGTCCAGAATCTTCAAATAGTATTTTGAAGGGGAAGTCTATATCAATTACTCAATTTACATGTAGAGCAATCAGCAAAACCTCCCTCATGCGCTATATTTGCACGCAAGTGGAAATAACCTGTAACAATGACACCCCAACAGACAGAAAACAGTTGGACTGGAGAGTGTAGCCCCAAAAAACAGAGAAAAAGAGGAAGGAGTCAAAAACCATTACTATGAAAATGCCTTTGAAAGCAAAACCAAATCAAAACACTCACTGTCAGAAACAATAATATGCCTCTGATCAAACCTGCTAGTGAATAAGTAGATGCAATTATTTGTGATCAATCTTATCTCACTGCTGTGGTAATGGAGGATATGCCTTTAACCCACTAGCAGATCCCTTTACTACAGAAGGACCAGAGGTAATAGCTGAAGGATGCCCTCAAAGGAATTAAGACAGACAATTTATGATAATTATTTGGGTACACTCCTCTTTGACTTCTTTGATTTTCTGTACAGGTCCATGCATCCAATCGATTGAATAGGTTTCGGTTAGTCTGTATATTTTATGGTATACTGTCTCTGACATGAATAATTTCCATGATATAAAAAGTATATATTTAAATCCATTTGTGGGTCATGAAAACTTTGTACCCAAGATTAATTGAAGTTGAATCCTACTCACATAGTATTTGAAAATGTATTCGTATCGATGTGAATCAATTGCAAGTTATGGGCATTGATGCAATCTCATATTCCTTATTGTCTAGTACACCTAATGACCACATTATCCTACAGCCTCACTTGGTCACCAAAAAAAGGTTTATTGGTATCAGCAGTGTAACACCCAGAAAGTGCTACTTACTTCTTGGTATATTTGGTGTATTATAAGGATGAGGCCAGGCATTTGATTGTTATCAACAAAGACAACATAAGACTGGTAAATGTATGACAATCAAGTGACCAACTATAACATCTTGGTTTTGGACTGTTCTTGAAAGTCCAAGGAAAAGCAAAATATTTAACTACTGACAAAATCCTTTTATAGATGGTCTAGACATGTTTCTTGACATTGTTGAAGGAGGAGAGGTGAACTCTGATCACAGTTCTAGAGCTCTAACCCTCCTCTCCGTGGTAATCACGGGTCTAAATGCAAAAATGGATGATCAGGAATGGCAATCATTTATAACATTGGCTCATACATGCTTCTTTCAGGAGATGTGAGCATTAATGGAAATGATGATAAACAAGGTAGCAGAATTGCATATTCTTGAACAAAGAATTGGGTTGCTATTAGTCTTAACTTTGACTAAACTTCTATGCTTAATATCTAACTGTCTTCCAAGGGTAGGATGTATATGCGGCACCTACACCATCAAAGTAAATTGTAGAAATTGTTATGTCTATATCTCTCCAGGTCACTGACCTAAGAGAAAGGTGATAACAGAAGTAATGGAAAATGTTGTGGCTCTTCTTAGGAACATCATAAAGGGCCTCATTATGAGCCTGGCTGTCACCTGACCACAAGGTTCACGGATGGCGGTCGGACCGTCAGCACTGCCAGGATTAGAGGTCCCAGTGGTCTAACAGTCGTGGCGGTCCTAATCTACCATGAAAAGGCTGGTGGAGAACTGGTGCAGAGGGCCCCAGGGGGGCCCCTGCACTGCCAATGAACTTGCCATGGCCAGTGCAGGGGCCCCCCTGGCCAGCATCATCACAATGTTCACTGTCTGCTTTGCAGACAGTGAGCATTGCGAGGGTGTTGGTGCACCCTGCATCGTACAGCATTGCTTCCGGCTCGATTACGTGCCAGAGGCAATGATGTGAGGTGTTTCCCGCTAGGCGGGCAAGCAGAAACTCAGGTTTCCACTACTTACCTAGCAGGAAATGCGTATTGGGCCTGTGGGGAGGTAGCCACAATAGTGGCAAACTCCCCGTCTGAAGTTTGACGTACCGGTAAAACCGTCCGCTGAACTCATAATGAGACCCAAAGTCTCCAAACCTGTGATCTCGGGAAGAAAAAAAGCCCATGAGGGGAAAACCTTATGTTGTTAGAGATAAACTGTGTTTTACACTTCCTAAATTGTTGCACTGTCTCAGGAGCCCAGCTAACAGCACTTTTAGCTCTTGCACCAAGTAAAGCTTGACAGAGTATATCTTAAGGATGCTCGAAACTCAAAGCTTGAAACATGAATTGTTGACATAAAGATGAGGAAATAAACTGAAAGTGACATGATCCCTTGAAGGCCAGCCAGGCCAAAGGTTATTTCAGCTTCAACTAGTTAAACACGGGTATGTACAATTACCACACAGAAAAGTGATAAGGTGGTACTGGGAGAAGGTTTACAATGGAATACTTTAATTGATGGGACAACTAGAAAATATGATGATATATACAGTTAACAACAAAACCACCTGTGGAAAAGAAGTAGAGTTAATACTCAGATTGATTTGATATGGAATGCAGGGAGAAGGAACATGAACTTGCAATTGCCCTGACAAACTTTCATTCTTCAGTTAGTAGAGAAATGTACTTTTCAGAGCTAAGGAATAATCACAATAAATTATTAGATGAGAAAAAAAAACTTCAAGTTCAAATAAGTATTTGAAATGAGCTTTATCACGCTGCTAAAAATAAAACACCAAATCATTCTGTTTTCTAAAAGTTATAAAGGGAAGTGGAGGATTAAGATAGATCACTGTATTAGATCAAATGCCTGGTTTGTCCATTTTAAACAACTATATACTGCAAATTGTACAATAGTGAACCCTGATGATTCAAAGGATTGGTTACATATGAAAGCAAAACCAGATGTATCAACTAACAAGGTTTTCTTACTTCCTGAGGGTGTTTGGGTAAAATATAAACAAAACTATTGTGTTTCCAAAAATATTGACTTTTGTCAAATATGTTGAATACTAAACTATTGCTGTATATGATGTTGTTTTTATGATATTTTTGTTAAATAGTTGTGTAGTCTTAAATTTTATTTTATGTAATACATTTTGGAATAGTTTGATAATGCGTATTTTTATTTTAAAATGTAATTGTAATGTTGGTAGTCTGTAATTTTAAAATGTATTTATTGAAAATATTTTAAATAGAAATCTAAGCTTAATAACATTTTCAGTAGTGGAAAGTTGCCTCTTAATGGAAAAAGTTGAGGAGATTTTTAAAGAATATTTGTGTAAATGTTATAGTTGCTTTATATTTTTGAGATTTTATATTTTAAACATTTGCATGCAAAGGTGACAATTGTTTAGTTCTTTTTGATAATGTTTGATGACTCATGGTGGTTTTAGGATGGCCGCACTCCTGGCTGTCCGACTTTCAGATTATGGGCCTGGTGGTCGGACCGCCAGGAGACTGCCGCCTCTGCTGGGATCAGGGATGCGAACAGGTTGGAGGTGGTCAAAGTCGAGTTTGGCACCACTGTACTGATCATGACTTTACTTTCTGCCAACCTTTCCATGGCTTGGTCCCCACCATGAAAAGGCTGGTGGAAGGGCAGTGTTGTGGACCCCCCTGCCAGCACCCTCAGAATGAGCACTGTCTGCTATGGCAAACAGTGAGCAATCTGATGGTGCTGTGTGCGATGGCATTGGCCTCAGCTCACTGATGGAGCCGAGGCCAATGCAGCCAGGCTGTTTCCACAGGCCTGACTGGTGAAAACATTGTGATATGACGGTCAGTCAGCCCAGTGGAAACATCATAATATGACAGGGGTGAGGATGGTGGCTTGACGGCTGTACTACCATCGCCGTATTGGAGTTCTAGTGGTTCAACCACCCAACTTATAATGAGAGCTTTAATTTTCAAAATTTATTTAATTCAAGTTATACATTTATGTTTTTAAGTTTTCATATTTCTAAAATATTTTAAATGTAGTTCTTCTTTATTTAATTTTATGTTTAAGCAAAGTTATTTTATGTGTATGCTTAATAAAATGTAAACATTAAAAAATATATTTTTGGATTATTTTACTGTTTACTTCAGTTTTGATATTATAAGTTGTTTAGTTTATTTTGGGTACTTTATAACTGCTTTAAATTAGTTCTGTTATAAAAAAATGTGTATTTATAATATATTTAATTAAAATATGAAATTACATTTGTGAGTTTTTTTATTCAAAAAATTATTCATATTTTTATTAGTGTTTGGTGAATTTATAAGGGAACGCGGTTGGGGATTTTTAAAGTATTTACAATTACTTTTATATTTCATTTAATATTTTACATTGTAAGATTTTATATGTGTGTTTTTTTAAATGTTACATTTTTAAATTCAAGATTTAGGAACTCATTACAAGTTTGGCGGTTGAACCGCTGGTCCCACCATGCTGGCGATTCTAAAATGACCGCCTTGTTGTGGTCTTTCTGACTGCCATAATACGAGTTAAACCAGCAGCACCGCCACCCACAAACCAAAAAAGGCAGACTGGCAGCGCCACAGGGACCCAGAAATAAGTGGTCCGACCTCCAGCCCCGACAGCACAGCGACCGACCACTGACCACATTACAAGGCCAAAGTCTCAGTAGTGGGCACCCATGGAAGTCAGCTAATGACGGTCCGAACCACGGTGGTTCGCAGTCTGCAAAGTAATACACAAAGGCACAGTTGATGGATTTGATAACAGCACAGCTGACACGCATTGCCACACTGGAAACATCTGCACAGGACACTATAAAACACACCCCTTCCCACACCACAATCCTTTGCATTTACACTGAAAAACACTGAATCCAGACCCAATAATACAACACAGCAGCACAGATACTAGGTACCGCTTATTTCTCACCATCTCTTTTTATACCCAGCACACACTTTTGTTCAGTCACAACCTTTTGCACTTCCTCTCTTTAGTAAGTCACTGTTACTTTTTTTTTCAAATTCCATCATGTCACACACTAAAAATCCACGTTTTTCTGAGGATGAGTTGAGAGTCATGGTGGATGAAATCATAAAAGTAGAGCAACAATTGTTTGGAGTCCAGCACCCTCCTTTCAGTAGGAAAATGGAAATGTAGGAAAGGATAGTTGACAGAGTCAATAATGTAGGCACAACCCTACGCACAAGGGAGGAAATTAGGAAGAGGTGGATCGAACTCAGGGGCAAGGGCCATTTCCTGGTCTCCAGGCACCAGCTGCAGGCCAAGAAGACTGGCGGTGGAACTCCCACTGCCCCCATTACATGCAAGGAGAAGGTCTTGGCCATCCTGCATCCTGAGGGCTTGACAGGGATACCTAGGGGAGTGGAGTCTGGTAAGTCACAACAACAAAAATGTCATCAAAATGCTATGTCATGCATGCCCATAGCTCAGCTTTAAGCATTTTACTGTCACTCCACTCACCAGCCCAGTGTTCACCTGACCAGAAAACCTTGTTTGGGAAATCTCAATTGAAGTGTAATTATCTGGGGGGATAACATTTGTATAGAGTGTGTAGTACAGGGAGGAATATATGACTAAAATTCCCAGGAGGCCTGTTACTTTCAACCAAACCACCAGCCCAGTGTTTTCTTCACCAAATACCCTTGTTTGTTAACTCCCAATTGAAGTGTACTCACCTGGGAACACTTGTCAATTGTGTGTATTACAGGGACTGACATGACCACAATTCCCAGCAGGCACTGTTTCAGAACAGTGGTCAATTGTCCAATGACCACTATCTGCCAACTCACAATTTAGGTTAACTCAGCTGGGAGGGTACCAATTATCAAATGTGGGAAGTAGAGAGAGTGACATGTCTAGTAAGGCCAGGAAGGCCCTTTATCTGTTAAACCAACCATCAGACCAGTGTTCTCTTGTCCAAATACTATTGTTTGTGAACTCTCAATTGAAGTGAACTCACCTTGGAGGATACCATTTGCATATTGTGTGTAGTACAGGGACTGATCTGGCTGCAAAGCCCAGGAAGGCCTGTTTCAGCAACTCCAAACACCAACCCAGTGGTCGCTTGTCAAATTACCCCTGTTTGTGATCTCTCAATTGAAGTATACTTACCTGAGATTATACCATTTGTCAATTATTGAGGAGTAAAGAGCATGACATAAATGCAGCTCCCAGGTGGCACTGTTTCTCTTACTCCAACCACCATTCCAGTGTCCACTTGTCCAAATACCACTGTTTGTGAACTCTCAATTGGAGACTAATCATCTGGGAGGATACCATTTGTATTGTGTGTGTGTAGTAGAGGGAGTGATCTGACTGCAACTCCCAAGGGTCACTGTTTCACTAACTTAAAGCACCAGCCCAGTGTTCAGTTCTTCAAATACCCACCTTTATAAACTGACAAATGAAGTGTACTCACCTGTGGGAATGACAGTTGTCAAGTGTATGGAGTAAAGGGAGTGACATGACTGCTAAGGCCAGGAGGCTCTTTCTCTCTGACTACAAATACAAGCCCTGTGTTCTCATTACTAAATACCCCTGTGTCTCAACTTTCTAGTGAAGATTACTCATCTGGCAGAATAACTTATGTATGGTAGGGGAGGTAGAGGGAGTGACCACAGTGCAAAACACAATAGGCCCTGTGCCACTAACTCCAAACACAAAAGCAATGTTCACTTGCCCAATTTCATCTATTCATAAAATCTCAATGGAAGTTCACTCACCTGGGAGGATACCATCTGTCAAGTGAGTGTAGTGACATGACTGCAGCTCACATGAGCTACTGTTTCAGAAACTCTGAACACCAGAACAGTAGTCACTTATCCACATACCGGTGCTTGCTAACTCTCAATTGAAGGTTACTCACCTGGAAGGGACCAAAATACAGATCATGCTCAACTCTGAGATGTGTCTGGTGACCTAGTTCCATCTTGACCTGCTAACCCAAGATTAAACTATTTAGGTCAGGAAGGATACTTTTCCCAGTGTGCAAAATGAGGATCCCGAAAGTCACAAGATACCAGAATGGTATTGGCAGCAGACACATTCATAATGCACTGACCACATAATGACTCCATTCATATATACAACAAAGTCCGGGGTCTGCCTGCATAACAATCAACTAGGCCTAAACATGGACAAGGATATATCTTGTCTACACACTGTTTTGCCTGCACTGGTGGCAAGATGGTATTCTCAGGCCATCCTACCAAGGGCCAATGATCTGCACATTTAAGCAGCTGCTTGACTTACATGGAATTGGCATGTTTCACAAATGTCAAGCCAAAACAACCAATACCATGAGTACCTGTCACAGTAGGATAACCTGCAAATCAACCATGTACAAGGACTTTGTAAAATGACACTGTAAACTTTTGGAAGTAGATGTAATAATACAACACGTAACATTGTATCTTTCACAACAAGTGGTCAAGCTGCCACTGGCCATACAGACCCCCACAGACGAGACTGCTACTACCCCGATGGCTAAAGCCCTCAATGACAATGATATCTCCTGGATATCTGGAAGCGGAGGATGGTTCTTGCCCAGTCATATACCGACAGTGAGTCTCACTGTGGCCATTACATCACCTCCTAGTCCGGTTGACTCCACATTACAGGCAGTCCTTTGTCCCCCCAACTTGTGTCCCTAGGACAGTGTCAACCATCTCATGCCTCCCACTCCAAGATACTGAGTCACAGCATCAAACCTCTGACAATGATGGTCCAGGAATGAGCATGAGGGGGCACCTTGTGGCAAGGGCATTTGCCAGTGAGCGTAGGGTGAGTGGGAGGGATGCTGTGGGCCATCGATGTGAGGCCACTGAGAATGTTCCTGGCCAGGACACCATCAGTCACATCTTGGGGGTCTAGCAGGAGCCTCAAGGAGTGATGGGTCAGGTACTCGCTGAACTCTAGGAAATAAAGCAGCTGCAGCGGGACTTCCATCGGAAAATGTATGTACAGTGGGAGGCTCACAATACCAACATGGGTTCCTTAACAGGGTTGCTGAGAGATATTAACACCACCCTGAGCAGGGACCAACAACAACACTACCCCTTGCTTTGATGCATTTATACCAGGCCCTTTCAGTGGAAGTCTGGAAGGGGGGCCCTATCAGGGGAAGAACCCGCCCCAGGCACCCCTGTCTTGGTACAAGAAGATCCCCCCACCACCCAAACAGGGACATCCAGCAAGGAATCCAGGAGGTGCTGATGGCAAGGCACCCACAACTGCCAACAAGGCAACTCTTCCAAAATGACCTCCTTTGTCTGCCACTTATTAAGTCTGTTGACTGTTCTTCAACCGCCTTCCATTTCCAATGGGATGAGTACACTGGACTTTGGACTCCCAAGCAGTGTGGCATCTACTCCAATGATTTCATCCACCATGACTGAACCCTTCGCTTTTCTTTTCCATCATGCTCCAATTTTGTTTTATGCACAAATTGCCACCTCCCACAAAGTCATTGTGTGCTTTCTTCTGTTCCACATTTTGCCTTGTAGCGATGTAAGACCATGTGATGGAAACTAGGAAGACACAGGATACTAATGGAAAGAAGGATATGTTACAGGTACAGTGCCCTGCTAAGAATTACTTCCAACGCACACAAACACATTGGTACAAGTGTCTGGTCACCCCAAACATTTTATTTCAGTGTACAGCACAAATGCTGTTGAAATGTCTGGACTGTCATGACCAAGAATTGTGTCAAGGTGCACACATGAAGGTACAGCCCACCAGAACATGGAATGGAGGGCCTTGTAAGACCTGGTCTTGTAGAATAGGAAAACAGAAAAGTGGATGGGGTCACCAGCTTGAGCATTATCACATACCACACCAAAGAAATTCAACATTAAAAAAACTGAAGTACAGACAGAGGGCGGCACAACAGTCCCTTATCACAGGTCCATTATATTCCAATGACCATGCATCTGGTGGTTGGACACAAGCATATGTCACTGTTGTGGCACAGGCACTGTGGCCGGCAATGATGAAAAACATCTACAGCAACATACAGATCACACAAGAATAGTGTTTACCCTATGTGAAGGGTGAAAGCCTTGCTTGCAATTGATGACAAAATAGTTCATGCCCACATGATGCAATCTGCCCAACACAGCACACTAAACAAGTAAAATGTGCACTTCAGACGTACCACCCAAACACTGTTCAAGCTGCCTTGGCACAGATCTCATATACCTCAAATCTGTGACTTACATTGCCTGGAACAAACCATGTCCACTTTGTATGTCAGAATGGCATCAGATATCTGTCACACCTTTGAAATGCCCACATGAGGATGTTATGGTGAAGGTACCTGTACAAAGAAAAAAACAAGAGGTATAGTCGTAAAAACATACCTTTTAGACAAATCACATAGCAAGCATCTGCAAAAGAAATTACATTGCAATGAGGCGGACACAAACAAAATAGCTAAATCAAGGTCGGTATATGTCAAAGGCTAACTCTTCAAGTACACTTTGGCTAAATACTGCAGAGTGTGCTCCCTAGTTGTTTTCAAAACACTTAACTCCACGCAGTCTCACAACTACAGTTCTTCGCACAGTCATCACATCACAATACATACTTACACTCATGAAAAGTAGCTATTGATGAGATCTTCCCGCTAGTCAGCTCCTTCCTCTTCACCACTGTCATCCTCACTTGGCATTTCATGAGTCTTATCCGGTGGCACTGCAGGCTCCCCCTCCTCTGTGATGTACAGGATATTCCTCTGCAGGGGGATGTTGTGGAGCATGTAGCATGCCTCAGTGATCTGACACACTTTCCTGAGTGAATAGAGGAGGGCTCCACCTGACTGGTCCAGACACCTAAATCTGGCCTTCAGGAGTCCAAACGCCCACTCCACTGACCCCCTTGTTCGTCCATGAGCCTCCGTGAAGCAGACTTCCCCTGACATAGTTGGATTCCTTATTGGCATCAACAACCAAGGACAGTTTGGATACACTGAGCCTCCTTTTAAGGAATGGGACAACATATGTGCAACAAAGAGTCCCTCACGTCATGATTGTAGCACCTGACATTACACACACAAACAGGACAGATGTGACTTACCAACCAACCAGGCCGACTCTAGGTACAGTTGTGACATCAACTGGGGTATGGTGCTGTTCTGCATTATGATGGAATCATGGGCTGAACCCAGACAGTGGGCACAGACCTGTGCAATGTGTAGATCAGCCAAACAGACAATTTGCACAGTGATGGAATGGAAGTTCTTTCTGTTGCGGTATACTTGTTCATTGGCATGCTGAGGGACCAAACCTGTGTGCCATCAATTGTCCCCATCACATGTGGAAGGCGTGCAAAACCATAAAAGTCAGCCTTCACATAGGCTAAATCCTGATTTTGGGGTAACTGGATATAGCTGTCCAGGTGTTTTAACATTCCTGAGAGGACATCATTCAACACCAGACTGTACAGTGGTTGGGACATGCCAGCTGACAGGGCCAATGTATGTTGGAAGGACTAAGAACACTGACATGACTTGTATGATGGGTTATATGCTGGTTAGCTATCATCAGATCTATCTCTAACTGGCAACATAAGTCCCCTATTGTTTGCTGATTCAGACTGTATAGAAGGATGATGTGTCATTCTTCCATGGTCTGAAGGTCTGGCAGTGGACGGTAGACAGAAGGTTATTGCATCCTCCATCTCCCAAGATACCTATGTATGACAAGACATGATTTCTAACATTAGTCATTGTATCCACAGCAACATACATAATGCATGTCAATGATATCACGTGACAACACATTTCAGAAGGGATAGACATGGCAACAAGTACACATCACAGCTGCAAATAACATAAGGACCACATGTGACCCCCATGGTTTTTCACTCATATGCACACAACATGTATCTGCTCCGCACTCAAAGATGTGCAACACAATTGCCCCTCGAAATGTGACTGAATATCCTGACCACCAAATTGACCATTGGTGGGGGAGCAACTGAGATGCTGGGCCCGGACGATCGCTGAAGTCCAGCTGGGGATGTCCTCCCAGCTAGGGTGCCCATCAGACCATGAAGCCCCTATTGGATGGCATTCTGGCAGTGGCCTATCCGGAGCTAGATGCGCATTTGAGAGCAGCACAGCAGTCACAAGGGGGTGAATACAGGGTATATTCCTGCCTGTCTCATTGTCAAGTGAATGTGTTATGTTCTGACAACCACCTCTGGCAATTAGGGATTTGTCACACAGTAGATGAGTAATTGTTTGTTTAGACATGCCATGTGGTGCACACTGATGTGCTTTGAATATTGGCCCAGGGACCTAGGACACAACTGGGTAGAATCCACAAACCACTTGCTTAGCAGGGTTGACTTATGGCTAGGTATGTTGATTAAACAACTACTGTTTGTTGTAGTGTGCATCTGATTAAAATGTGCATAAAGGCATCTTCTTCCCAGAGGCTAGTTATCATCAGTGTATGATAGGTGCTGGTGACTCACTGCAGGCTGTAGTGTGAAGATGCCCAACATACATGTGACAGAGCTTACATTGTTGTTTGGATGCAGCTATGAGTCAATACGTTCTCTTGGTGAGTGGGGAATGTCCATTGACATGATTTATGTGCCATGACTGCCATCACTGTTGCCAACATTCTTGGGCCTCCATGTCATCATGTGTCCTTTTCTCTTTTGAGAAACATTTCTAAGCTGCTGTTTCATGCATGGTGTAACTAAGTTGATGGGATGATGTCTGTATTCCCTCATTTATATGTGCATAGCAAAATGTTTGTGGAATAGTACATTTACAATGGGGGTACATTTCATGTGCCACATACAGGATTGTGGTACTTTTGTTGATTGGCTGACACATACCCTCAACCATCATAGATTGTCATTTGGCATGTAAAACTGCAGTAGCAATAAAGGACATGACAGGTAGGCCTAGAGTTTAGAGCCACAATATAAATATCTATGCCCTTGATGTGGCATCATGTAGAAAAGTGCATTGCACATGATTAATGGGTAAGGTTTGTGCCCTGACATTTGGCCAGCATCATGGACATCTGGGTCTGCATGACCATAATGGAGACAATAATGTAGCTTCCAATTGGGTAACATGTTGAGGGCCTTCAAAGAGTAGTATGAAATCTGTGGGCCTCTCCAACATCCTAGAGACTAATGGCATGTACTGATTTGCTCAGAATATGCCATTTTAAGGAGTACCAGACATTAGTGGTGATTAGCCTGGGGCTTACTGATTCACTGTGTTGTGCATTTTGGGGACATCTCTCCCTGACATATTGCACATGATGTCTGCAATGTCTATTTCCATGCCACATGTGTGTCCTATGTGAGCAAAAGTTATGCTACCTCCATGACTCCATTGGAACAAGTATCACTTAGTGAAGTGTGAATTGTTGAAATGTTTCCAGTGTGACATGGGTATTTCCATGTCACCTTGTCCAGGCTATTGGACTTTTGTCATCAACATGGCAGGATTTTGTATCAAATTTTCTTATTGTTGGGTCATTATATATGTGACAAATAGACATGTGCGCGATCTTGTGCGGGATCTGTGGAAATTAATTTGCCATTAGCCTACTATTGTATGCCAACAGGTAACTGAGGTGTGCTCCATGGGGCAAAGGTTTGAGGGTGATGGTGTTTCCTACTTGTTGAATGGTTATTGTGATTGCACAGCTTCCACCATGCAATTGCAGTTGTCTAAGATCCTGATTTTCCTGTTGGGCACTGTTGACAGTTCCAATGGCATGCATGCATATGGTATTGTACGTGTAGGGGCCACTTGGGTGGAGTTTGTTGCTGGGTCCTGCTTGATATTGTGTTGTTGTTTGCTAATCACAACTGTTGTCCAAGTATTGTCATGGACATGTGATGACCCTATTTCTCTTTGTACTTTTACCATCAGTATTGGCAAGGGAAGGAGATGGGGCACAGCCGAGTGGGAAAGCATCTGGCCAAGGGACCTTGGGTCAAGACATCACAGACACAGAGGGACCCAGCAGACTGGAGTGTGAGGGGCGTGCAACAGAGGGAGACTAGGACAGCCTCATCATCACTGGATTCTTCCTCCAGTGGACGCTCCTTAGAGGTGATGGACCCATCAGGGCATCCCCCTGAATCATTTTTGCCTTCCACCCTCTGCTCTATTGCTGACCTCCCTGTTGCTCCCCCCAGTTGGCTGTGCCCGCTCACCCAAGAGGGTGGGGGTTTCCTTTGCTGCAGGCACATAGGCCCAGCCCCTGTTACCCCTGCTGCTATCAGTGAGGAGGCTATTGACCTCCTGAGAAATACCTCTGTGGGTCAGTCAGCTATTGTGAATGCCATCCAGGGATTGGCAACTCAGCTGCAACAGACAAATGCATTCTTGGAAGGCATTCATGGTGCAATGGCTGGCCTACAGAGATCTTTTCAGGCTCTGGCCTCCTTACTGATGGCAGCCAGTCACCCCCCTACCTTCCATTCCCCCTCCCCCTCCTCCTCCTCCTCCTCCCTCTTTCTAATCAAAATCCCCCTTCCCCTACCTAACCAAACACATAAGAGCAGCAAACACAAGCACCATAAAACACCCCCCACACAAGTAAACCACAGACACAACAATAGTCACCACTTTCTCAGGCACCCCCACCACCCCCAGAGTTACACAACATCCAGTATACCACATGCACCACACAAACAGTCAGTGACACACCCACCACACCCATCATACCCACAGTCACCACCCCAATAGACACACACTTCTACCACTCCATCCCCCAGCACCTCCACCGCCCAGACCACCAGGTCACACAAACACACTCGCTCAACCACCTAATAGAAATCCATCAAGCACAAGCATACGTCCCAGAAGCACACACCCACAACATCCACAGCGACACAACAGACAACCACTTCCTTGACCTTCAAATCCCAACCCCCTTCTAATAGCAGTCCCTGTGTCCCTGAGAAATGTTTGATCTTACCTTTCCCCTTTTCTCTCCACCCCGTCTCAAACCCAAAAGGCCTCCACCCACCTCTCAGCCACTTCCTTTCACCTTAATGGCCTCCCCTGCCCCTCTGCAAGCACCCATACCTCTCCCACCCAAGAAGAAGCCCACCCTCCCAAAAAGCAGCCCACCCCCTCCCAGACTCCCTTTCCAAATCTGACCCCCCAGGGATGATCCCTGAAATGCCTGTCCACTTGATGCCCCTTACTGTGGAGGTTCCATGGCAGTTAGGATTCAAGTGTTGCCACAATTCTGTACTATTATGGACAATTCCATGGACTGGCCAATGGCCTTGGACTTTTGACATTTATTTAAAAATAATTCTAAAACAGTTGTTGCTTTTTGGTACATATTTGTCCTGCGATTCCTTTTCTACCTAATGTTTTTCTTGAGTAACTTGCGTTGTCTGCTATAGTTGCGTGTGGTTGAGCCTGCTTGCTGTTCCTTTTGCTGCTGTTTGCAGTATCTGACTTTGTGGGCAGTGCAGGTGTCCCCCAAGACAAGGGCATATGTTGAGTGTATGGATATGTTTGTGTAAATGCAATGGTGGTGTCATGGCCTTGTGGACTATTTGTATTGGTAAGTATTTAATCTTGTGTTGTCCAATCTGAGCATGTATTTTGTAAGACTTGTCCCCCGATATAGATCATGTATTCATCTAATGTGTGTCAGGTGGAGGTTTATTTGCACATACATGGATTGTGTTAAGTTGTGCTACATTTCTTTGAAATTGACTGTGCATGTGTCCATTTAGCTGTGTCTACCTTGCAACTAGTTACTGGAGAGGTATGTCCCATGCAGTTGGAGTTGGATGTGCTTTGTTGACTTGCACTTCCACATTGTGCAGATGGGCATGTCATTTGCATCTAGTATTGTTTGTCCTTGGGATACATGTAGGGCCATTTCCTGTTCAAATGCTGTTTTATGGGCATGTACAAAGTGATATGTGTCCCAGTACAGCCTCCTTCCCCGAGTGTTCCTAATAGCCCCATCCCAAGTGTGTAAGTATTGTTTCCATAGTGAGGTGTGTCTATCTGTCTCTCTGTCTGTTGTGTATGCCATTGTCCTTCCATGTGTTATTGTGTAGTGTTACCGTGCAGTGTGAATGACCTTCCCAAAAGGGGTGTATTGTGACTGTGAATATGTCCATCTTTATGTATGATTCTGACTGTGTACACAATGAGATATACACTTGGTGCCCATGGCGTGACCACCCCATACCATGTATAGGATGGCGCAACAATCTGTTCTGCCCGTTGATGACACATGTAGGTGTGTGTACTTACAGTTAGTTGCACCCATGGCGGCATGGATTTTGTGCAGCTTTGATGAGCAGCAGCAGGATGTGCATGATGGGCTCCATGGTGGCACTGGGCTTGTAAGGCTGCCTGCAGGTGAGTGTCTCCCTTTATAATCCCTGTTTCCACCTGCTGGGACCAGGTGCACAGTCACATTGGCAGTGTGCACCCTCATAATATGTCCGACACCAACACAGTCTACGCCAGCCTTTTTATGCAGCTTTGTGACAGTGGCCGTCTGTGCTACCTGTCGGTACTGGCGGAACTGTGGCGGTTTTTGCTCCATAGGCCAGCATGATTTGTAATCTGGCGGTCCGACCGCCAACCCGATAGCCATTGGACCACCGTCGCTACCTTGGCGGTCAACGGACCGTCAAATTCGTAATGAGGCACCAAGTATTAAAAAATGTTTTTCATAATTTATAATTCTACATTATGATTATAATTTCAAATAGATTTATACATATTTTGATTATAATTTCAAATGGATTAACACATATTTTGACATGTTTGATTGAATTTAAAATATTTAACTTTTGTTTATATCTATCTATCTATAGCTATATATATATATATATATATATATATAAAAATATATATATATATATATCAAAATATATATATATGTAGATATATATATCTACATATATATATCAAAATATATATTTGGCTATATATATAACAAAGCCAGTGCTCCAAGGTCCAGACACTGCAGTCCAATCAGAGGTCCGGCAGCCTGCATATAAAATACTCAGAATCCTTGAAGTATGGGTACACTCTGACACCACTGCAAGTTTGCAATAAAGTGATTTATTGCTTGCTTTTCCTAATGCTAATGCATTTCAGCCCAGCTGGGCCTTGTTCATGGGTTACCGTGCTCAATTTTCATCACATTTTGTTTTTAATAATGTATGTATTCTTAAATTATTTTTAATGTAGTAAAAATAATATTGTTTTTAAAGTTATTAGTTTGTACTTTTTAGAATATGTATATATTTAGTAAAGTTATTTTAGAAAATGTTACAGTTATAGTTTTAAATATTTCACTTCAATTTTTTAGATTTTATTTTTATTTGAATTATATGTACTTATTAAATATTTTATTTGATTTATTTATAAATCTTGCTTATATTGCTCATTACGTTTTATGTCATATTGTTTTACATTTATTTTGTTGAGTATGTATGTCACTTGCTATTATATATTTCAAATAACATTTTTTTATAGTTAATGTTATCTAGTCCTGTGTAAAATATTGTAGGAATAGTAAATTTTATCCCTTGAGTATCTAGCACCTTCCCCAAGATAGATTTGAGTGGGCAAAGACTAGTAAATTGTATCCCTTTAGAGTCCTACACCTTCTGCAAAATGGTTTTGGTTGGAGTAGGAATGGTAAAAATATTGGCCCTCAATATGACATTGGCAGTGCATCCCGCTTACTGCCGCGGTAACGACTGCTAACGTACTGCCGCAGAGGTAAACATCTGTTCGCCAAATTATGACACACTCACCAATCTGACAGAATACTGCCACAAACACAAATCCTCCAGCCCACAAACACAAATTTGCCAGCCCAAAAGTCAGTGCTAAAGTGGTGGTACAAACACCCATACCATTATGCCAACAAAACAACGCCCACCACATTATGACCCACGAATCACCATGGCGGACATTCAATGGCGGTAAACCATTGGCGGTACACTCAGTGTGCTCAAAATGGACACCCAAATACTAAACTACACAACATTGGCCAAACCCGAAGACACACACCTGACACTGATACACACACCACACCCACCCACCCACAGCACTATAAAACCCACACCGACGTTACCCACAACCATTTACGAATACAAATTATTGCCACCAGACTGATACCAAGACCACTGCGACAACTAGACATACACACCACATACACCCATACATCCCTCACGTACCCCACTTCACACACCCAACCACAGTACCCAACACCCACACACTTTCACACCACACAACACCAATGTCCCCAGAAAGGCACCCCTGATTCACAGATGAGGAGTTGTGGCTCATGGTGGAGGAAATAGTCAGGGTAGAGCCACAGGTGTTTGGAGCACAGGTACAGCAAATATCCGTTCCCAGGAAGATTGAGCTATGCCGGAGGATCGTGGACAGGGTGAACGCCGTGGGACATCACCCAAGAAATAAGGACGACATAAGGAAGAGGTGCAACGACCTACAGGGAAGGTATGTTCCATGGCAGCAAGGTACCAGCTCACCATACAGAGGACTGGCAGTGGGCCCCCATCTTCTCCCCCACAGCTCACAGCATTGGAGGAGCAAGTCTTGGCATTACTGCATCATCCTGAGGGACTCACTGGAGTTGCAGGAGGACTGGACACTGGTGAGTCCACAATTACTACTTATCACCCCCATACCTGCATGCCATCTCGCCCCCTCACCCTCACTCCCATCACTCCAATCCATCCCACACACTGCACCTACACATATGACTAACCCCAATGCCAAGATCTGCATGCTATACCAATGCATGGACAGCCCTCCCAGCCCTGCATGAACACCCATCACAAAAGCATGCACAGCATAGGGGAACTAACAATCCCACAATATATCACCGTACACAAACAAAGGTGGCAGGGCAACAGCAATGATAGAGGGGAAGATAGGGATGTACAATATGTCACAGACATGAAGCATAATACATCACTCACATCCCCACAGGTACAGTATCCAATCTCAGTCGAGAGGAGGTGCCACAACTAACCAGTCCCCTAACAGAAGATGCCCCCAGTGACGACTGTAACGCTGGACGTCTGGATCTGGAGGAACTACCTGGCCAATCAGAGACCACTGGTCAGTCAGTCACCCCAGCCCACTCCCAGTCCACCACAGAGCCTCCCCCATCAGTATCCAACACCACAGCACCCACCGACTGTCCCCACACCTCCGTCCCAGGACACGTCAATCAGCAGTGTGCCCATCTGTACAGGGACCCCAGTCCACACCTTGCCCCCAAAACAATCAGGGACCTGGGGTCAGTGGCAGTGGGCACACCGTTCAGGGGACACAGGCACAGGGCAACAGGAACACTGGGAGGACTGCTGTGTGCCAGGGGGAGGACAGGTCCAGGGATTTGACTCTCCAGGGGGTGCTCACCAAGATCCTGGGGGCCCTGCCAACAATCCCAGGACACGATGGGCCAGATCCTCATCAACATGCATGTCGCTGAACAAAAGACACAGCTTCCGTCGTCACCAATTTAGAAAGCTATTATAGCACAGGGTTATGATGAAACCAGTCGGGGGAAGGGGATTGGAGTAGGGAACAGCAGGGAGAGAGATCTGAAAAGAAAAGGTTAGAACAAATATGAATTGACTCATTCATAGAAGTGTAACTCATCAATAGACTCTTGAATAAATGCGTCTCCGAGATATGAGATGGAGACCCCTTTTGAAATGAGGGCAAAGCCCCTTCTTTGAAACATGGAACAAGAATAAACTACGACCTCAGAAACAAGAGATGGCAAGAGCTTTGGACTATGATTACAGTCAGAATATCAATCCTGTAACACCTATGCATTCACAACGTAAACTTTTGATTGTGACCTAGAAAATCTCAAAGAATTACATATGCTTTTCACATCTTAAGCTTTTCAAAGAACAATGAAAACTATGATTTGCTTATCTCCAAAAATACTTTCACATTCACAACTATAAAGGCCAAAACATTTTTACTCATTGAACTTGAAGCGCTTCACTTATAGGGCCAGATGCACAAAGCATTTTGCATGGCGCAAATTGCAAAATTAGCAGTTTGCGCCATGCAAAACGCGCATCGCGATGCACAATCCCATTTTCTGAGTCGGTTCCGACTCGCAAAATGGGAATGCGACTCGCAAATAGGAAGGGGTGTTCCCTTCCTATTTGTGATTCGCACCTCGATGCTGAATTGCTTTGTGACCGCGAACGCGGTCGCAAAGCAATTCGCAGTCAGCGCCCATGTCAAGTGGGTGCTAACTCATTCGCAAAAGGGAAGGGGTCCCCATGGGACCCCTTCCCCTTTGTGAATGTCGCCATAAATATTTTTTCAGAGCAGGCAGTGGTCCAATGGACCACTGCCTGCTCTGAAAAAACGAAACCAAATGGTTTCATTTTTTCTTTTGTATTGCAACTCGTTTTCCTTTAAGGAAAACGGGCTGCAATACAAAAAAAAAAAAACTGCTTTATCAAAAAAGCAGTCACAGACTTGGAGGTCTGCTGTCTCCACCTGGCCACCATCCCTGTGAGTGTAGGGAATCGCAAGGGGTCGCAAATTGCGACCCACCTCATTAATATTAATGAGGTGGGTCTTTGCGACCCCCTTGCAATTAATGAAGGTGTCATGGACACCATTCTGCATATGATTTCACGACTTGGAAATTGCGAGTCGCACCAACTCGCAATTTCCGAGTTGCAAAATCATTTCTTACTACATCTGGCCCATAATACCTGGAAGCGCTTTTACTTGTCTTGCCTAAAAGCGCTACCCTCACTGTGCTAAGGGGGCGCTTTTACTCAAGTGGCCTGAATCACTTTGATTGTTGTGCCAAGAACCTTTTACTCCTATGAATTGAAGCGCTTTGATTGTAATACCAAGAGCGCTTTACACCTCTGGACTGAAGCGCTTGAATTTGTCGTGCCTAGAGCGCTTTACATTTGTGAACTGAAGTGCTTGAATTGTCGTGCCAAGAGCGCTTTACACCTGTGAACTGAAGCGCTTGAATCGCCGTGCCAAGAGAGCTTTACATCTGTGAACTGAATCGCTTGAATTGTCGTGCCAAGAGCACTTTACATCCGTGAACAGAAGCGCTTGAATTGCCGTGCCAAGAGCGCTTTGTATCTGTGAACTGAGGCACTTGAATTGTGGTGCCAAGAGGCTTTACATCTGTGAACTGAATCGCTTGAATTGTCGTGCCTAGAACTCTTTACATCTGTGAACTGAAGCGCTTGAATTGTCGTGCCAAGAGTGCTTTACATCTGTGAACTGAATCACTTGAATATTCGTGCCAAGAGCGCTTTATATGTGAACTGAATCGCTTGAATTGCCGTGCCTAGAGCGCCTTACATATGTGAACTGAAACGCTTGAATTGCTGTGCAAAGAGAGCGCTTTATACCTGTGCTCTGAAACGCCTTTGATCGTTGCGCCAAGGCCGCTGTACTCTGGAAACTGAAAACGCTTTGCTCGTTGTGCTAAGGGGCGCTTTACCTTTTGAAAGTAACGACTTCCTCCAAACTTGGATTCATCAAGGCCTTACCGCTACGAGTATGACCTACTCGTTTTTGAATGCACCATGGCAACAAGGATACTTCGGTTGGATGTCTCTCTGCCATTCAGGAACTCTGCTCTTCTTCAGAGAAACCCCCACGAGGACTGACTGCATCAAAGTCTTCAAAATAGTGAGCAACGTGCTTGGGTGTTGGTGGGCTTTATAGGCCTGCCACACCCCAAGATGGCTGCTGCCTCTAAAGACATGGGAATTGTAGTCCCTTCATGGAATAGCACTGATAAGTGCATCTTGACCACCAATGTCCTGAACCTGCAGCTCTATGAAGTTTGCCACAGGGTAGACAACGCCGATGACCACCTTTGGAACAAGAGAGGATGACAAGTGGTGCACATAAAGCGCTGCAGAGCCGCGCAGCGACGTTTCGGGAGAGACCTGGACCACGCATGGCCTTATTCCTGACAGCAGGAGAAC
The DNA here is from genome assembly GCF_031143425.1 of Pleurodeles waltl. Lineage (NCBI taxonomy): Eukaryota > Metazoa > Chordata > Amphibia > Caudata > Salamandridae > Pleurodeles > Pleurodeles waltl. The sequence continues at coordinate 724,758,309 of NC_090437.1, forward strand.
AAGCAGCTGCAGGAGGAACACCATCAGGATATCAGGGTGGACGTGCAGGCTCTCAACACCACCATGATCTCCATAGCAGGCGTGCTTGCAGCCATGGCCAACATCATGAAGGCAAACTTGTAATCAGCCCCTTTATGTGCTTAACTACCTTGAGGACTCACAATTGATAATGCTTCATTTCAATGAAAGAGTGGTATCTGAGCTTCTCAGGAATGGACTGTCTGGTACAGAGATTATGTTCTGCCATTTAAAAACTATAATTATGTAAAATGGCCCAGGAGCCCTGCCTGTTTGTTCCTGTCCCATATATATTAGTGGTATGCATCATCTTCCCCCCATTTTCACAGGACAGCTTACTAAAAAGATCCCCCTAGATCATTTCCCACTGATTTTGGAGACACGTTCTTGATGCACAGGAATATGATCACATCTCCACCAAACAAAGAAGCAGTTAGTGAGTGACATGGGGTTGTGTGAATATGGGGCTAGGCCACAGGGCCTGGCTGCAGGCCAGGCTCTCTGGCCTACCACTGACTTGTATGGACAAAGACTGTGTGTGTGGTGCTGGGTTGGGTGGTTACTGGGGGTAGGCTGCAAGGCAGCCAGGCCGTGCATCGAACCCTAGCGTGCATGGCAGAAGACATTGTGTGGCACGTTGTTGGGTAGTTATAGGGGGTAGGCTGTAGGGCCTAGCAATAGGCCAGGCCCTGAATCCAAACCCCGCCCTGCATGGCCGAATACCATATGTGGTGTGCAGTTGGGTGGTTATGCAAGTAACTATAACTCATGTCATAACTTGTGCCACCACCTTGCACAGTTTTCTCATTAAGTATTTGCCTGCAATTGTTACAGTGATATTATCAATGAAGTCATAGAAGATGTCATGAGTGATGCAATATCTGGGGTGCAGTGCATTGCGACGTCACAAGTTATAGTTACCTTAGGGTACAAGTATAGTAACTTGAAATAACTTTAACCATAACAGTTGAATTTCTATAGTTTTGTACTTGCAAAATCTGAACCTAGCTATAACGTCTATTACCTAGCTATTATGTCCCTGTCACCTTTGTTTTTTTCAGTGAATTTCCAGGTTTTTTTTTCAGTGGTGGGTAAAATGCCCATCGCAATGCACATGGGGGGGGTGAGTTGGACGCAGGGCCTGTCATGGCATTGTGCTGCCCCCACCCAAGCTGCTGCTCCTGGCCCTTCTCCCCTTGCCATCCATTGTCCAAGTCCATGCCCCTGCTCCCTTATTGCAGCCCTGTGGCTGTTGTTCTGCCACTGCCCTTCCTATCTGCCTTGAACAGTTAGCTTGCTGCCCCATCTATCTCCTTCCTACCCTCAGTTATCCGAGTTCATGCAAAAGCCCCCTTTCTCCTGCTCTGCATGGTCCGATGTGCTGCCACTGCCCTCCATTTAGCTTGATGTCCCTCCCCATTCCTCCTGCCTCTGTTGTCCAATTCTATGCAAACACCATTGCCATTCTCCCCTAGGCCCTCCTGTTCCCTCCTTTTTTGCCTATGATATTGTATGGACCTGCCATTGCCATTTTACTCTGAGTAGTCGTTTGAGCTGCTACTGCCCCTCTCAAAAACCTAGCATAGTCAGTTGACTGACTCCTGTACCTACCACCTCCACTCTGCCTGTCCGAGTTCCATGCCCTTATCCCCTCCTGTCCTCCATTGTACACTTTGCTGCCACTTCCTTCTGCCCTCCATGCTCTGTGGTGCTGCTCTGTGGTGCTGCAACTGCTCCTCCTGCCTACCCTATTGGGTCTCTTGTCTGTGTCCAACCCCTACCCATCTCTTCTGTCTTCCAAGGCCATGTATGCATTCTCCTGCCCCCTCCCTCTAACCCACTGATGTGGCAGTAACTTTAGTGCTGTGCTTCAGGTCAAAGAGATCATCTATGCGTGACAATCTATGAATTATGTGAATCGCAGTATAATAGTATATCTTTAGAAGTAATGCACTGAGAAGGCTTTATTAGTAGTCTGTATGTTATTTAAAGTCAATGTAACATGAATGCAAATGGAGAAATATCAATGCTGAATTCATAGTTTGTATATATAATTGTGTCTATTTGAATGTATTCATGTGCTAGATTAACTCATTTGTATTAGCCTAAGTAAGTCCTACTAGGCCCTGTATTTCGTAAACTGTGTAGAAAATGTTAAGCCATCTTGATAACGAGAACTTTCCTTTTAGACTTTGTCCCATGAGAAGACTAATTTAGTAATAGATGTCAATTGTTTTACACATAGAGAGTTGTAGGCATTCAACCTTGGATTTGGAACATTCTGGACTGTGGACTAGCAATTTTAACATTTGTTTCAGTCTCATGTGGAGCAGCACAGATGGACACTGTTCTCAGGACGGACTTGGGAAAAACTGAGAATGTTTCAACTTCGGATAGTATGATCAATTTCTATTGGCTGATGCCCCTTCTACTTCAAATGAACTGTTGTCTTGCCAAAACAGCTTGCCATATGAACTTTGATATGTCAATATCCACCAGAACTGTGGTCAGATCAGATCCCTGCCAGTATCCAGTCAAAGAAGAATTGAAGAAGGAAAATGCTCCAGCAGATCTGGTAGCAGAGGAATGGTTTGTCCCACAAGGAGGGAGAACTATTCGGGTATAGTGTTAGGGAGATAGGATTGGTGCCATGTGATTGCCCAGTCCAAAATTTGCCCACCGCAAATTATTTTCCATGGTCCTTTCCAAAGACTGATGAGGTTCCAGCCTTGTGCCTACGAGAGACGGATGTGTGAGTATTAATAGGGTTTTGCCATTCCATTGCATTTGGCCTGAAGATTGAGGTAAAGTGTAATGTTGTGAAGTGTTTTGTGGAGTCATTGTAAACATTTAATTGTGGCACTTGACGATAAAATAATATCCATGGTTGTTGATAGGTCAGTTGTGGCCTAAGATTCCGGGATAGCTTACATGAGGACACTTGGTTAATTTATTGGCTGTAGTGAGGTATTTGTCATGAGACATTGTTTGCAGTGCCACTAGTTTTCCTTGAATGTGTGTGAGTTGTGGATGGGATTAAGGGACTCATTTACATGAGGTCTGCACCACTAGAGTGTCACTTTCTATGATGCTTCGGTGGCACAGGCCTCTCAACCATATCTATGAGACGACGCAAAGCCACCCTGCATGGATTTTCATGGCCTCATAGATATGGAGCAAGGCAGCGCAAATCACAGCGTTGCCTTATGTGTGTCAAGTAGGCCTTCCAAGGGCGTTGCAGTGGTTGTTCCCATGCAACACCCATGGATTTTGACACCGCTCGAGATTTATAAAACCTTGTGCCTCCCCAGAGCAGGTGTAATGAGGAGAAATGTTTTTCTCTTTCCATGTGTGCTGCATTGTGCAACACAAATAGAATGAGGAAAATGCCTATGTGGATTGTTTTTGTGCAGGAAGGTGCCTCTTCCTGCACAAAAACAATCCTGCCAACAACGTAGACACCCTTGCACCGTGGTGCAAGGGTGCCTGTTTTGGTGCTAGGCAGCAATACCTGCACTGCACCGTCTACCTCAAGCAGAGCACAATGTAAAAATGCTGCCCATAGAGATAGAGTAGGAATTATATTTTGTCATTCACAAATGATTACCTCAGATTGAGAGAGAAACCATTGGAGTGGTACAAACAGACAAAGAGATTTGTGAAACTTGCAAAATGCCTGTGGGAGGACTGGAACACACTGTTTGACATTGTGGTACCAACTGGTTTGTGGACTGGATGCAAGGTCAATGTTGTTTGGCCTGACTGTGAACCTCAAAGAGATCCAGTGATGGATGCACCATCTGAAGAAATTATAGAAACGTATTCCAAGGTGATTGCGTTTCTGAAAAGCAAGGTGTGCAGAACGCCAGCGGAATTACCTCATTTCCACTTGTCCCTCCTCACAGGTCAGGCAGCCACCATTTCAGGGGGACACAGGCCATGGCACCTAACTGCGTCACAGCAGACATTGGCACAGCAACTGACTCTCGGATTCACATACTGGTTTTGTAAATGTAGAAATGCGTCATTATTGCAATAGATGTGTGATTATGACCCTCTGCTCACTGTTTTCCTCCATAGGCTTCGACCGCTGAGGATAAATATGAGATGGAGACATCCTCCAGTGTACAGACCCTTGGTGGACCTTGCGACAATGGAGGACAGACACATTATCCTAACATACAGACTTGATCGGGCCACAATCCGAGAACTGTGTGTCCAATTGGAGCCAGACCTGATTTCAGCTATCTGCCAGCCCACAGGTATCCCCCCTCTAGTGCAGGTCCTGTCAGTGCTCCATTTCCTGGCAAGTGGTTCCTTCCAAACAACAGTGGTCATGGCATCAGGGATGTCTCAGCCAATGTTCTCCAACGTGTTGACCAGAGTGTTGTCTGCCCTGCTGAATCACATGCACAGCTACATTGTATTCCCACAGGTGGAGGATTTGGCCACAGTGAAAGCTGACTTATATGCCCTGGGACATATCCCCAACATCCTTGGTGCCATTGATGGTACACATGTAGCATTTGTCCCCCCCCCCCCGGAGAAATGAACAAGTGTTCAGTAATAGAAAAAGCTATCACTCTATAAATATGCAGATGGTGTGTTTGGCGGACTAGTACATCTCCCATGTGAATGCCAAATATCCTAGCTCTGTGCATGATGCCTTTATCTTGAGGAATAGCAGCATCCCATATGTGATGGCTCAACTCCAGAGGCACTGGGTGTGGCTAATAGGTGAGCCAAAGGTCCCCACCCAGTAGATGTTGATGTCTGGGTATGGGTTTGTCCCTAAGGGTTAGTGTGTGTCTAACAGTTGTCCCTCAATGTTTTCAGGTGACTCCGGTTACCCCAACCTCTCATGACTACTGATCCCAGTGAGGAATGCCAGGACAAGGGCAGAAGAATGTTACAATGAGGCACATGGGTGAACAAGGAGGATAATTGAGCGGACCTTCGGCCTCCTGAAGGCCAGGTTACAGTGCCTCCATCTGACAGGTGGATCCCTGTACTACTCACCCAAGAAAGTGTACGAGATCATCGTTGCATGTTGCATGTTGCACAACCTGGCCTTGAGACGCCAGGTGCCTTTTCTGCAGGTGGATGTGTCTGGAGATTGTCATGTGGCAACGGTGGAGCCTGTGGACAGTGAGGAAGAGGAGGCAGAGGAAGAAGATGTGGACAACAGAAATAATATCATACAGCAGAACTTCCAGGGACACTCAGGTAAGACACTGTAACTTCACTTTACTTTTCAGTTTTCTGTTGGACATCGTACATGGCAGCCTGATTTCCCTATGTCTATGGCCACTTACTGTACCCTTTGGCATCTCTATTTTCAGATCTCTGTGGCCCACTCTGGCTCCTGGTATGTTTACTGCTGCCCACTAAAGGTCATACCAATGTTTATATAACTGTACATATGACTTGCAATGTTTTCAGAATGTTGTACTAATACATATTTCAATCATTTGACAGACTCCAGATTTGTATTTGTTCCATGGGTGTTTATTTAAGTGCTAATAAGTAGACGGGGATATGCAATGGGGTGGGATGATGGTGGAGGAATGTCCAGTTAGAGTCCAGTCTCTTGGTATCACAGGGGCATTGTCCAAGGCATAGGAAGGTGAGCAATGGCAGTTCAAGGTGGACAGGGTAACAGAGTTGGACAGTAGGATGACAATCAGGAGAGTCTTATTTCCTGGCGGGGGTCTTGTCAATCTTCTTTGGCTTCTGCCTGGATTGCAGGGACCGTTTGCGGGGTGGTTCTCCTTCTGCATGGGGTGGGGTGCTGGTGGCCTGTTGGTCCTGTGGCAGGGCCTCCTGTCCACCAGCGCCGGCGGAGGTGTAGGGCTGTTCTTCAGTGTGGCTAGTGTCAGGGGCCCATTGGTGTGCCACTGCCTCCCTCATGGTGTTGGCAATGTTACCCAGCACCCCTGCAATTGTGACCAGAATGGTGTGGATGTGCTTGAGGTCCTCCCTGATCCCCAGGTACTGTTCCTCCTGCAGCCGCTGGGTCTCCTGCAACTTGGCCAGTATCTGGCCCATGGTCTCCTGGGAATGGTGGTATGCTCCCAGGATGTTGGTGAGTGCCTCGTGAAGAGTGGGTTCCCTGGGCCTGTCCTCCCCCTGTCGCACAGTAGTCCTCCCAGCTTCCCTGTTGTCCTGTGCCTCTGTCCCCTGAACCATGTGCCCACTGCCACTGACCCCAGGTCCCTGATCGTCTTGTGTTTGTGGGTTTTCCTGGGGTCCCTGTAGTGAGAAACACACTGCTGATTGATGTGTCCTGGAGACAGTGGCATGGGTCTGCCGGGTGGGTGCTGTGGTGGTGTTTCCTGAGGGGGGAGGCTCTGTGGTGGTATGGGACTGTGGCAGGGTAACCGACTGCCAGAGGTCCCTGATGGGCCAGGTTGGTCATTGTGATCCAGGTGTGCAGGGCTTCTGTCATCACTGTGGGCCTCCTCTGGGGGGGACTGGATGTTGATGGCAACTCCTCTCCAGTGACGTTGAGTTGGGGTCCTGTGGGGATGCAAATGCAGTGTTATTGTATCTGCGTGTGCCATCTTGTGCAAGGGTGTGTTTCCCTGTATGGTTGTGATTGCCCTGTCAGCTTTGCCTTGCGTGCATGTTGATTTTGTGGGCTAGGTTATTCTCTCTCTCTAATGGGCATGCTGTGGTGATGGGTGTCCATGCAGGTCTGTGATGGGGGTCCATGGATTGGTGTTGCATGCAGGGCTTGGTATTGGGATGGTTGGGTTGTGATAGTGGGGTATATGTGAAGTGGTGAAATGATGGGTGTGAGGCTAGGGGTAGGATTTTGTTTTGGCATGCAGGAAGGGTGGGGGATATAGTAGTAAAGATTTGACTTACCAGAGTCCAGTCCTCCTGCCACTCCTGAGAGGCCCTCAGGATGCATGATCGCCAAGACTTGCTCCTCTCATGTTGTTAGTTGTGGTGGAGGAGGTGGGGGTCCACCACCAGTCCTCTGTACTGCTACCTGGTGTCTTGCAACCAGGGAACGCACCTTCCCCCGTAGGTCGTTCCACCTCTTCCTGATGTCATCCCTTGTTCTGGGGTGCTGTCCCACGGTGTTGACCCTGTCCACGATTCTCCGCCATAGCTGTATCTTCCTAGCAATGGACGTCTGCTGCACCTGTGATCCAAATAGCTTTGGCTCTACCTGGATGATTTCCTCCACCATGACCCTTAGCTCCTCCTCTGAAAACCTGGGGTGTCTTTGGGTGCCATGGATGTGGTGTGAGTGATATGTGTGAGGATGTGTGGGGTGGTGTGTGGGGTGCTGTGTTGGGGTGTGTGCTGTGAGGTGCGTGGATGGTGTATGGGTGATGATGTTCTGTGGCTCAGATTGAGTGGGTGCTCCTGGCTTGTTTCTCTCTCTGTTGGCAATCTTTTTTTTCTCGTAAAGGGTTGTGGGTAATGTGGGTGTGTGTTTTATAGCGGTCTGAGTGTGTGGGTATGGTGTGTGTCAGGTGTGTGCAGTTTGAATTGTCCAATGTGGTGGTATTTTGTAAGTGTATGTTTATTTTGAGCAACGCGGTATGTACTGCCAATGGTTTACCGCAGTTGAAAGACTGCTGTGGTGATTTGTGGGTCATGATACTGTGGGCCTATTCCTGTTGGCGTAACGGTGTGGGTTTTGCTATCGCCAGTTTATCTCTGACCTTTGGTGTGGCAGACTTGTGAGGGTGTCTGTATAGTGGTGGATTTCTCTGTGGTGGTCATAATACCCGTAGCGGTATACCACCACGGTCACGGTATGTTGGTGGCAATTAGCATGGAGGTAGGCGGCATTTACCGCCAGGGTTGTAATGAGGGCCTTATTGCTGGATTATTGCAAAGGACTGACTGATGTGGTTTGTTCTTTGTCTCATTAGGTTGGAGAGGCCTCAGCACAGCCGCAGGCGGAGCTTTGCCATGACCTATCTTCCAGCGACTGAGTGACGGTGAAAAAGCAAGTAAAGAAAATGTGCTTGGAACCAAATTGGAGAAGTCCTCATTAAGAAATGTTGGCAACCACTACAGCTGCGAAGTGTGTTGGTCTCTCTGGGTGCACGCTAGCCACACTCACAAAGTTCCAGATCCTCTTGATGAGACAGCACCTGTTCCAGAAGGGTGGGTTACTGTGAGTGAGAGGGATCAGGTTAGTCAAGCTATTGGAGTGGGACCTGTGGCTGATACAGAACAAGTGTGGTCTGAGGCGGGTCTGAGTGAGTCAACAAAATTAGATGGTACACAAGGGTTGAGACAGAATCAGTTGACTAATGCAAGCTCAGATGCTAATGAAGGACCAGTTGCCGTAGACAAAGGAGCTGTACCATGAGACAGATGGCCTAAAGAACACTCAGTGCCAGCTGCACAAGTGACTCTGACTATTGTTGAAGAGACTGAAGAGTCAAGTCAAAGTGACAGGTATGCTGAGGGTCGAGTAAACAGAATATCAAAGACAAAGAGAGCACCAAGCTGAAAATACTCAGCACCTGATTAGACATATTTTGCTGCAAATGAAGGGGAGAAGGAGTTTGCAACCTCTTACTTTAACAATTTGAATCAAGTTAAATATTCTTGAGTTCAAAATTGCAATGAAGCTAAACTTTGAAATTTCATTGTTGCTTAGTGAACAATATTTCATTTTGGAAGTGATTATTAGTGATGACCAGCTGTGCCTTTATTAGAGATATTTGAACTTTTAGTAGAAGCTTTTGAACATTTGCAAGTAGAGGAAACACTACTAGATCTAGATGATCAAGATATTTTGGGGGAATAATATTAAAAATACTATTTTTGATTCTTGTTTTGGTCACAAATGTAAAGGACTGGAAAGAGACAGTGATACATTGAAACCACTTTGCATTTTTGATTTTTTTTTATTCAAACTTTTTGTCTGGAATTAGCTAACTCATGGAGTTGAATTCAACTAGAAGTAGCAACTGCATATGTATAGGTTCAGCTATAGTGACATTTATCATGATTATATTATTGCTCATTGGATTGAGTCTGTCCATAGCAAATGATTTGGAGAAGGTTACATTCACAAGTGACCTAAATTCAGCAGATCAGAATCCCCTGTACAATGATGAGAAATACTTTCACACTGATGGTTCTAGAGATGATTTATAAACAAATGTGTATTATAAGTTGCTTTACGAGTATGTAGATACCATGGAAACTAGAGATTGCTACGTGTGCACACAGTTGCCTTCAACGGTAAGTGAAGGAATCACCTACCATAGGTTTCTCCTAACCTATGGAATTTCCTGTTGTCTGTTATTAACACCTTTGTATCAGAAGGAATACTATCAATATGTTTATTCAAATTTATTCAAATTATGACCTAGTGTTTTCAATTGTCCCATCATGAAACATTTGAGCAACATTGAAAAAATTGAAAACATTGACACACTGGGAGGTTTCTTTGGGCCTACATTGACATTTAGCACAGTTTATGCCCACAAGAACAATTTGACCTGCATTCTTAACCCAATAGAGAAGGCGTTCATTGCACAAGTTGAGGAGAGGAGAAGAGCTATGAAGGCTTAAATAGAAAAGGTACTAGTCTTACAAAATTGGGGAAAGTATGCAACACATTCAGTAGCTGGAAATTAAGGATCCCTGGCTTTAGGTTGGCAACATGTAGCAAAGTTATTTGTATATTGTCCTAGATCAAAAACTAACACACACTTTGTAGGAAATATTGAATCTGCACATGTGTTTTTGATTGATTGTTTGGACATTTATGTTGAATGGACAAGATCCCACCACGCCAGGTGATTATTTCATATGCAGAAAGAATGCCTATCACAAACTGCCAAAAGGCTGGTATAGTGCATGTTACCAGGGAATAGTTTTTCCAAAAATGTATCATATGGACCATTTCAATGATTCAATCTGGGGTGAGAAATCAAACACCAGAGTGAAGAGAGGAGCTAGTGCTTCAGACATTGTAGGAAATATCTGTGATGCATAATTCTAGTAGTAGGTGTTAACTTGAATGATCTCAAGATTAGGAAGGTGTCAACAATAGTAGATATGTTATCTACATACACTGCAGGTGCCATATTGTTAATGGACACATAAATGGTTGCTATAAGAACAATGGTTTTACAAAGGTGCATTGCTTTGGACATTCCTCTTGCAAAGAAAGGCAGAATTTGTGAAATGTTACATGCCCAACAATGTTGCACTTACATATCTGACAATAGTAAGGAAATACAAAAATATGTTGCAAACATGGCTGACTTGAAACAGGGCCTGAAGGAGTTAGCAGTGACAGGTGCAAGGGAAGCAACAGGTAGTGGTTTTTCAGCAACTGGAAGATTTTTTAGAAACATAGGGAGAGGAATTGTGGGAACCATTTTGAGACCCCTATTGATTATGGATTTGTGTGCCTGTTGCAAATGGGGCTATGAGCTGTCTGCAATAGTTTCTCAAATATCCACAGTGGGAACCAAACATCCATTGTAGTGCTTGCCTCTCACATGGTAGCAAGGCAGAAAAGTCTAAGGCCTACTAAATGGAGGTGGTGTGGACTAGGAATAACCACTCGCTGGCATGCAATAATAACACTCAATAAATGATTGTCCAGTCAGTACTTTTTCTTTAGAAAGTGGAAAAGTACCTTTATTACACACACACTACTAAATACTATGCAGAAATTTACAAATATACATTGGCAGATGGAACATACCATAGACAACATTGTGTGATCAATGGTGACCCCTACAGGTGTCACCTGAACATATTAAATGAGTTCCAACAGTCATTATGTAATGAAAACATATTACTTGGGCATAAATCATTGTCATAATGGTGATAATACTCTACCAAAAAATATACAATCATCCTGAAAACCCAATAAAACATTTATCAGAAATAAACTTTGTGTTTGTGCATTCCTTCATATTCTTGGCATTATACTGTAGTGGTCTGAACTGTCCCTAGAGGGCATCACAATAAAAATGGCATATTCAATAAACATTGTAGTGTAACCATATAATTAGCCCCTAGAGAGCCTAATCACATAAAAAAAGTATGGGGAAAAGTATCATTATAATGTAATCACATTAAAAGACATTACAGTGTAACAATATAATCAGCCCCTACATATTATCAGGCCTTTTAAAATGTTATCATACACAAGACCTCTAGAAAATAAACTACTCCCCACTGTAAAGCAAAATCTCTAGCCATGGGAGGGCTTGGAAATGCCTTGAAAAGTGGGAAGGGTGATGTTTTGGTGTCCCCCCAACTTAGGGTGGGCACCCAGAAGATGATCCTATGAGCAAGAGCTATTCGTGCTGGGTAGATTGGTATTGGTCCCATTGCCCTAGAACCACTACAAGCAAAGATATGGGCAAAAATGTTTTTGGGAATGCCCCGCAAAGAATTATACGGCAAGGTTCCCGAGTGCAGTGAATATCATAATAGCATCTCCTCTGCTGTGCCTGAGAGAGCCATGATTCCTTTTTGGCTTACTGTTAAATGAGGACTCATGCCATGTTTCCCTTTCTGTTTTCTTGAGGGGAGGGGTGCCCGGTCCCATGTGGGTACCCTAGAGCAAGAGGAAGTTGGAGGTCAGCAGGGGGAGCCCAAGTCCCAGCTGCCCTTGCCAACTCCCTGCACAGTCCGCAGTCCTGCGTGGGGCTGCGGGAGCCAGCAATCCTTCTTCATTTCTGCCCACAAGTGCAGGGGTGGCTGGCTCTCCATATCGCAGGGCCCAGTGATGGGGTGCTGGGTCACTTTGGTTTCCTGACGGAGAAGTACAATGACTTTTCCCTACATTCTGTGGTGCTTCAGGCCCATAGATCGGGGCCAGCCACCTGGTTATAAATCTGCCTGGGTGATGGAGGTCCATGGGCGAGAACAAAACACTTGTAGGGGGCCCCACGTATGTCCTCTTCCCCAATATTATCAATGAAGCATTCTTGTGCCATCCCCTGGGCCCTGGTCCACCCTGGGGGGGACAGTGCTGAAACAGCAGCAGAGCCCCACACGCTCAGATGGATAAAAATTAGGTCAAAGGTCACCAAACTTTAAAATGCCATAGCAGGGGTCTCGTTGGGCTGGTTTGGACAATTCTGGGCTAATTTTACCCCTGGTGAGGAGCTCCATCCACCGGAGCAGTTGCAGTAACCATTCTCACTTCCAAAGCAGCGTAGTCCTCCAAAAGCTATCTGTGGCAATGGGTATAGCAATAGGGATTAATGAGACACTCAGGTGGGTGATTGAATAGAAGTGGTTTTATTGTAAAGTACAGAGGCCCTTGCAACAGTCACTGTCTTTCCTCCTTATGTGTTGGTGATCTCCTTTGTTCTCTTCTTTCTCAGGGTTCCCAGTAGTTGATGGTGTTTTCCCGGCAGTGATGTTGTCAGGTAGACCGGAAAAAGGAACGAAAGGTAGGTAAGTTGTATGCCTGGGTGACTTGTTTACATGAGTTAGTGTGAGGAGAGGGTGTAGAGAGAGAGAGAGAGAGAGAAGGGGGGAGTGAGTGGTGGTGATCTAGTGTAAGACTCCAGTCCAAGGGAGATGAAAATAAAAAAATATAAAAAGGATGGGTATAGCTTATAGGGCCCCATTCCTTCACCTCAGTGGTCCCCAAAACTTCTTTCTCAATAATAGAACCACTTTTGTTCCATGTTAGGTGGTTAGTGCTCCCCTCGTGCTGATACTTTGTCTCTCCCAAAATCCCTTCCCAACCTCCCGCTACTCGCCCTCTCCACCCTCCTCCCTTCCCACTATAGCCCTTATTCTGTCCTTCAGGCAGGACCGTACCTGCTGGAGCCACGCCCCTCCAGGGACGTGGCGAGCTGCTGCCTTCTGGGACCTCCTTGTCCTTCCGTGGGGTCGTCTCTGGAGGTCAATAGACCTCGGTTATCTGGTTCTCCTTCCTTTCGTTTGCGTCCTCCTGGTTCGCGTTCTCCTTGTGTGTCCCAGCGTCTTTCTTCTCCGCGTCTTCCCCTTTCAGTGCGCCGCGCGTGCGTTGTCCGTCTTCCTTTTTCAGACTTCCTCAACGTCTCTCTCTGTGGGACCCCCAGGGCACTTATCAGTCTGCGAATCGGCATGGTATGTAGCCGGGAGTTCCAGCACCCAGCTAAACTATCTCTCCTTGCTCACTGTACCAGTTCTCCTTTCTGGCTTTATTTGTGGGTGAGGAAAAGTCCAGGGCTTCCCCCATCTGATCCTCAGGGGGAGTAATTTGGCCAGCCTGACTCTGCCCAGTCCTGGGGTCAACTGGGCAGAGTCCTTGGTACTGAGTGGAGTCAGGGGGTCCCTTCTTCCACTTCTCCATGGCAGTTCCAGGATCCAGAAGTGCAGTGGGTCGAAAATCTGCAAGCAAGAAAGTAATCTTCCCCTTGTCCAAGAGAATATAATGTGGAGAGAAGGGTTCCAGAAGAAAGGCACCCATAGCCAATCCTGGGGTGCTACATCACCTCTCCACCCCTGTCCCAACCCTCCTGCATAGCATGTTGGGACAATCCAAAATGGTGTCATCAAGATGCTACTGGTCACATCATCCTCTTTGGATCTCAGCTCCACCCCTCACTGACATCACTGCCAGGGATCTGCTCACTAGAATTTCTAAGGCGGCCCTGGTGGTTTGGCTCCAGTTGTCTGGGCACTCTTCTTTGTTCAGGAGGCTTGGACAGGCCTGTCTCTGGTGCAGTGTGACAGCTAGGTGATTGATTCAGAGTGTTCTGCCCCACCCCTTTTCCTCCTCAGGAGCAAGGATAAGTACTGCTAATTGCTCCTTTTGTGTGGGAGCGGCCTTTGTTACTGTTGCTGGAGAAAATGTAATTACTGGACACAGTAGGGTGACAAAAGGCCTGGGCTCTGGTCCTGAGCTGAGCAAAGAAAATATGAAAACTCTAAAAGACCCACAAGGTGTACATTTATCAGTATGGAACTGGCACATTTGATTTTATTGCACAGGTTACACTCTAATTTAAGACGTCAATGGCCTCTGTAGGCCAAGGAGGACGGAAACTACACTCTCAGGCAGTTCCCTCCCTAGGGTTTATAATGGGTTGTCACTATAGTTAAAACAGTAAAGCACACTGACTTTCCCTAATAGTGTACACCACCCTCATGAGGCCTATCCCAGGTGAATACCTATCCCTGCAGAGTCCCCATTGTGCCAAGCTACCATTGCGCTGTTACCGGGCTGTGCATGACAGCAGTCTCCCATGTGCAGCCCACACAGTTGAGTGCACATGTGTTCATGCGTAACAAGCCAAGTGCCCTTCACCCTTGCTACATTACAGTGGCCTGATCTTAAAAGGGGGACACTGACGGTAAACATGTGGAGTCCATTTATTATGTTATTATAGTGGGAGAGAAACAGGTAGTGAGGTTCAACCACAGTAAAAGGTAAAAAAACTGGGTGATCAAAAAAAAATAAAAAAAATCTGGTTGTTGGGCTGGGGCAGAATCCAGTACAACAGTGTCCTAGTTGCACTTGGTATTAACAAACTATTCAAGAATCTGAAGGGGGAGACAGCCAACAATAGACAGAAAAAAAGGAGATTGAAATGGAGACTAGGAGAAGCATATACTATAGTAACATCACGCAGTTAGAGGACTTCAGAAGACCTGACCTGAAAAAGCCTCTGACATTTTGAGCTGTCTCATTGAAAATGAGAGTTGGAATATTTTATGATGCCTTAATTCTCCATCAGAGGGGGGGATGATGTAGAGTAAACTTTAGTGCTGTCCCTCATGTCCCAGAGATCATCCATGTGTGACAATCTATGCATTATATTAATCAGAGTACTAATAGTTTAACTGTAGAAGAGATGCCACTCTCAAATGTGCATTTGTGCACACTCTTTTTAGAAATCTGGATGGTATTGAAGTTTAATTGAATGAGTGATTTAACTGATAATATGTTATAACATAGACTCTAAACTAATAGTCTGTATTGAAACAATTTTGAATTTCTAATGCTTAATGTTTCAAATATGTGTGCAAAAATAGAGAAACATATTTCCACATTATACTCACTGAAATGTATTAACAACAGCAATTTTGTTTAAAGTTAATGTAACATGAATGCTAATGGAGAATTATTAATGCTCAATTCTTAGTTTGTATATTAAAATGTGTTTATTTGAATATATTAATGAGCTGTATTAACTCACTTTCATTAGCCTAAATGAAACCTACTATGCCCTGTATTTTGTGAATGTGCAGAAAATGTCAAGTCACCTTGCTAACATGAACTTTCCTTTCAGATTTCGTTCCCATGAGAAGACTAGTTTGGTAATAGATGTCTGTTTTACATGTAGAGAGTTGTAGGCATTCAACCTTGGTTGTGGAGCACAGTGGACTAGCAATTTAAACATTTATTTCAATCTCGTGTGGAGTGACACTACTCTTATGACATACTTGGGAATATCTGAGAATGTTTCAAATTAGAGTCATATGAATGATTTCTATTGGATGATGCTCCTTCTATGTCAAATGAACTGTTGTCCTGATGAATCAGGTTTTCATATGAACTTTACTATGTTGATGTCCAGCAGAACTTCAGAACAGATCCCTGTCAGTATCCAGTCAGAGAAGAATTTGAGATTCCTGAAGATGAGAAACTGAAACCCTTTTACCTGAATACTGAATGCTGGATCCTTTGGAGAAGTAACTTCCTCTTTGCATTTTGCCCCTTTGAAATACCTTGTTGAGACTTTGAGATTTTCTTCCTAACCCTTATGGAATACTTTTGACTGAGATTCTGCCTTGCTGAAGCTTTCCCTGTGACTTGGTGCCCACCTTAGTTGGTAACTTGTTGCCTGAGATTACTTTTTTCCAAATTCATTGTGTCTTTATTGTCTTTTGCCTGCATGTGTTCTGCACCACACATGCTTTCTCTGACTGGCTATCCGTAGGGTTTTCCCTGTGCTCAGCTAAATTGAAATATGATGATTTGAACTGTCTTAATGCTTATTAAAAATAGGCAACATTAATTTTCAGTACATCAAATTGTCTTATTGATGTTTTGCATTGTCTTTGTAGAGTGCCTTGTTCTCCTAATGTTAGTTCATCTGAACTTATTTCATCACCTTTGCCACCTTTTGTCACCCTTTGTGATTCTGTATCTTTATACCTTTATCTTGTGAATTGTCTCCATGACTCTGAGCTTCAGTTTGTAATAGACCCCTTAACCTTATTCCTGACTGGAGATGTCTTTGTATGGCTAAACTGGTCATACTGTGTAACTTAATTGATTTGTATTGAAATGTAGTTGTATGGTCATACAACAGCCCATGCAGGGTCCAAATATCCACTTGATGCCCCTGGCCATCTCCCTTCTGCCCTCTGTTTTACAAGCCCATGTCCTTACCCATTCTTCTTGCCCTCGATGATTCAGTTTACCATAATTGCCAACAGTGTGAATGTGGTATAAGACAGATTTTTTAAGAATATTAAGGAATTAATTGTCTCATTGACTCACACTGGAAAATATAATATTTTAGGCAGGAGACAGATAAAATAAAGCCCCTTTGGGCTTAAAAACATCAAGAGTCTCCTGCATGAGTTGAGTGTGTTTTCATGTATGGTTGTTTGGCCACTTCCTCTTCCTTTGGCCCTTAATGGTCTGTTATATTGCCCCAGACTCTCTTTCCTGTCCTGCATCGTTTGTTTCTTGTCGCTGTCCCCCTTTCCTCTGCCCTCCATGGTCCATTGTGCTGCCACTGTTTCTCCCACCTGCCCAGTGTGGTCAACTTGTTACCTCTGCACTTTCCTCTCTGTCCTACATTTTCTGAGACTGTGCCCTTCACATCTGCCTGCCCACAAGATTTTAATGAACAACTAGATTGCTAACATTCTATATTTATTACAAAAGTGTGTCACAACTGACGTCATCTTGATGTAATCACAACTGAAAACGTAAGCATTTCCTTTAGAAGTTATAAAAATGAAAGGTCTTAGTGCACTTTTAAATTATTTCATATTTAGATTTATTTTTTATCCACTTGATCACTTGATTATTTGTTACACTTAAAGGAGAGAATGTGGCATTATAACCTGTGCTGTAGACTGCAACCAGAGAACCAGGTTCAAGTTTTGGCGTCAGATCAACATCCTGTGATTCTAATGTAATTGATGCTCATATAAAACACTCCAATACCTTTGGGTCAAGCCTGCACTTTATAAAACTGCAAAAAAAAATAAAAAATACATTGGTGTTTTGCACACTTCTGTCATTGGGCTATACTTGGGCTACATTTGGGTGATATTTGTACTACATTTGGGCGCTGTGTTCTCTGGTGGCCATCTTGGAAGACCTATTTGCTATGAAGTTCCTTAATCTCCTCATTTACTGCAGTATCCTCAGAAGAAAAATCTTTCAGTTTTCCAATTTGATTCCATCAGAATGGCGGTCAGAAGTGCCCACTTTTGGCATAAATTCAGAATGTTACCACTCTAGTTACTCATTAGAACACTGTAGTGAACTATTGATCACCAGAGGGTTAACTGGCAGTCTGCTGCTGGTGTTGAAAGTGCATCCTTCAGTCTACATGTCAGAATGTTTCAATTAAATAGAAGAGGAAGGAATTTGAGAACCTACTTAAAATGTGTCTTAATTTTTCATTCTACAGTTCTAACCATAATTTCTATAACAAAATGAAGCCCATCATTTTGTTCCTTTCTAAATTAAATGTTTTATCTTTTATCAGTTTGAATCAATTAAGATGACTTCAGGTGTGCCACACATATAAATAGGACTGATAGTGCATTAGGTTTTCTTTAGAACACTCTGGGAGGCTGACGTAGTGCACAATGCAATCAAATGACATGCTCCTGTTGCAGGTACATGTTTTACTGAGAATGTCCGACTTCATTCTCATATGGTTGAGAAAAATAGTGTGAATTTGCACAAAATGTGCACTTTTTTTTTGGTCAAATCAAGCTTTATTCGGTCAATTAACCATCAAAGCATCACATACATTAAAGGAAAAATTTCAACTCATTTTATAATCTGCACAATAATTAAATAATTTTATAAAAAAAACACATAAATAAATACATACATGTGATATCAAAGTATTCATCTAAAATCCTGCCTGGGCACGCTTCATGGGTCCTTGATTAAAATGGTGATCACGTATATGCCATGCTGCCACTAAAAACTTGCTGACTGCTAAAATTAATTAATTTGATCTATGGCTTTTTTAAAACCCTTATTGCTATACTGCAATTTTCCAGCCCCATTTCCCTACAGGTTTTTCGAATCCATTTTGACTGTGGAAAAAAATATGTTGGGCAACAAAACATAAAATGCATAAAATGTTCAACTGTTTCCGGGGCACCGCCACAAGCCGGACATATATCTGAAGTAGTGATTGGCCCCCAGTTGCAAGTTAAAGACAACATTGGTAAGGACCCAAAACGGAATCTAGCACATAAACCTTTGCCCTGTAAATCTAGTATAATATCTAAATAGGATTCATACTGCGGAAACCACTTAAAATCAATAAAAAGATTAGATAATCGACCATGAGTTTTACAACAAATATAATTGTTCCATACATTGGACCAGTAAGCTGATTTCAAAGCAGTTTTATGGGATTTCACTAATTTTTGGGGATTCTCCCAATAATCTCCCAATAATCTCCGAACCCCAATGTGTGCACTTATTTTGTCTCTAGAAGCACCTTCCATATCCTCTATGTGAATATCATGAGAAAATAGTTTTCTCTCAAACATGTTTTATGAAATCCCAGCAGAAGGATTTTATACAGGGTAAAATCACTGGTAGAAATTGGGTCTTTTGTTGGCAGTCAGGTTACCCTCTGTCCAAGGAAGAACCCTCACTCTGGTCAGGGAAAAGGAGAAACACACCAGGTTAACCCCCACTCACCCTCTTGGTAGATTGGCACGAGCAGAAAGGCTTAACCCAGGAGCAATGTGTAAAATATTTGTACCAACACACACAGTAATACAGTGAAAACAGTACAAAATGGACACCACACCAGTTTCGAAAAATAGGTAATATTTATCTAAATCAAACAAGACCAAAATGACAAAACTCCAACATACACAAGTCAAAATATGAATTTTCAAAAGAATAAGAGTCTTACTCAATAGAAAACAATGGAAACATTGATTTTACACAAAGTACCTGGTTTGCATAAAAAATAAAGGCTCGAGCGTACGTTGGAAAAGTCAACAATGCGTTGATTCCTTACTCGCTAGTGAGGCCATGTGTAGTTTCTTCTCCGGTCGGGTCGGCACTGTGTCGTTTTCTCCCTTCCAGATGGGCAACTTGGATCTGCACAGGGTCAGGAGGACTTTGACGCCAAGGGACGATGCGTGAGAAATCCGGTCGCATGGTGTTAGAAAAGTGCACTGCATGGGTTTTTTGTCATTATCGGCAGCCCCAAGCGGGTGTTGTGGGCCATTTCTCCAGCCACGATGTGTCGATCTCCCAGGCCGGGTGCAGGTGGAGCGTTGATTTCAGCCACGAAGCTGGCAATGTCTTGTGTATCACCCGCTTTGCAGGTGGTGTGTTGAAAATATTTCAGCACAGCATTCTGTGCGAGGATTTCAGCTCTTGTTCTGCCAACTTCACCTTTTAAGGGCCCAGGGTCTGGATAGGACACAACTTGGCAGGGCAGAAGTCCCAGCAGAGAGTCCAGGTGCTGGCAGAGGAAGTCTTTGATGACCCTGAGACTTCAAAACATGAGGGAAGCTCGGTCCAAGCCCTTGGCGATTCTTCTCAAACAGGAATGCACAACAAAGTCCAGTCTTTATCCCCTTTCACAGGCAGAAGCAGCAACTTCAGGATAGACCAACAAAGCACATTCACAGGCAGGGGCAGCACTTCTCCTCAGCTCTTCAGTTCTTCTCCTTAGCAGAGGTTCCTCTTGATCCCTGAAGTAATCTAGAAGAAATCTAAAGTCTGGATTTTTGGGACCACAATTTATACCTCTTTCTGCCTTTGAAGGTGGCAAACTCACTGTTGTTTACAAGATCCTGCCTTGCCCGGGCCAGGCTCCAGTCTCACACTAGTGGTTTGGAGACTCCATTGTGTGAAGGCATGCACAGCCCAGCCCATTCAGTTTTAAGTGACCACTCCTCCCTCCAGTCTAGCTCAGATGGCCCATCAGGATATGTAGGCTACACCCCAGCTCCCTTTGTCTCACTGTCTAGAGGGGATTCACAAACAGCCCAACTCTCAGTCTGACCCAGACAGGGAATCCACAAACAGGCAGAGTCACAGAAGGGTTGAAGCAAGAAAATGCCCGCCTTCTTAAAAGAGTCATTTTCAAACTGATAATTTAAAAAGCAACTTTACCAAAAGATGAATGTTTAAGTTTTGAGTTCAGAGACACCAAACACCCAATTTCTATCAGCACCCAAGGGGAATATGCACTTAAATATAATTTAGACATCCTCCATGTTACCCTATAGAAGAGATAGGTCTTGCAAAAATGAAAAACACATTTGGCAGTATTTCATTGTCAGGACATGTAAAACATACCAGTACATGTCCCTCGTTTAACATATACTGCACCCTGCCTATGGGGCTACCTAGGGCCTACCTTAGGGGTGCCTTACATGTAGAAAAAGGGAAGGTTTAGGACTGGCTAGTAGGTGCACATGCTAGGATGAATTGGCTGTATAAGACTACACACACAGACACTGCAGTGGCAGGTCTGTTTGATGGTTACAGGGCTACTCATGTGGGTAGCACAATCAGTGCTGCAGACCCTCTAGTAGCATTTGATTTACAGGCCCTGGGCACCTCTAGTGCACTTTACTAGGGACTGACTAGTAAATCAAATATGCCAATCATTGACAAGCCAATTATACTATAATTCACACAGGAGCACTTGTACTTTAGCACTGGTCAGCAGTGGTAAGGTGTCCAGTATACCACAAACAGCAAAAACAGAGTCCAGCACATAGTCAAAACATGTGAAACAGAGGTAAAAAAGACAAGGGGGCCGGCGGCAAGGATGCCAGGTCTAACAATCACCTAAGCAACAAATGATTTATATTGTAACTAAAATCTATTATCACCCTTTATATATTCTTCTGTTTGTGATCCTCAAAACCTGCCTTTCACTAAAATGCATTTCAATGTGTGCTATCATGTATATTGGTACCAAGACGGCTGCCAGCACTTTCTGGTCGAAGCACAATCAGATCCCACTATGAGATCTGTGTTTAGGATTCGGCCAGATATCTATTTGTCTTTTTCCTTTAATTCCTCAACAACTACCGAACAAATATACATCAAATCACAAACAGTATACTTTCTGGACCAAGAGCTAGCTTTATGCCAAATTTGGTTTAATTCTGTTCAGCGGTTCGAACTGTAATCATGCTCAAAATCCCTCTGGGAATTAACGTGGGAAACTCTCTTTGCACAAATTGCTGCCTAGCGCCAATGCGGGCAACCTTGCATCATGGTGGAAGAATGGCTGTGTTGTGGGAATTATTATTTTTGTTCAGAAAGGGGCTCCTTCCAGCACAAAAACAATCACAAGAGGTGTTTTCTCCTTTCTATGTGTGCTGTAGAATGCAGCACACATAGAGAGAGGAAACATTTGGGAGAAATAAATATATGTCTCCCTGTTGTGTCATTCTTACACTACCCCTGAGGTGGTGTAGGAATCTGACACATTCCTAGACTTGTAAATCTGGGACTGTGTCAGTTTCCTTCAGGTTCCATGGTTGTGTAGGAACACCCCATGCAACACCCATGGAACCCCCTGTTTCATGCAGTGTTATGCATGAAAAGGGTCCATATTTACAAAGCCGAGAAAAGCCACACAAGGTAGCTTTGCTTGGCTTTGTAAATATGGGCTGTCAAACTGCGCCAGCATAACGTAAAAAAAAGTATGCTCTCGTGGCGCAATGTGCCACTAGGTCCTCATAAATGTGGCTCTTTGTTTGGAAGGTTCTGTGATGGTTTGTCAAGTGGCACCAAAGTAATGGGCAAGTAAAAAAAAGATTTTCCTATGGAAAGTAGGTCCTAACTATAACTACCTACTGGTGACGCCAGTAAGCAGTTATAGTCCAGACCTAGTTTCAATACAGAAATTGTTTTGTGACTGACTTGCCTATATCTTTGGCACCGTTTGATGAATCTTCACAAATGTTCCAAAATAAAGTGCTCCCTAAAATCTTGGGCATGGAAAGTTTCAGGGTGATCCATCAAACAGGGGCCGATAAAATGGGAGGGGGAGTACAGAAAAAGTGTGTTTCCCACTCCTTAGACAGGCGTGCAGCCCGAACCGCTGGAGGGAATGATATCAAGTTTGGCAGAAAGGTAGCTTTTCGTCCACACGTAAATCTTTTAAATATTTGATGTAAATGTATTCATTAGTTTGGGAGAAATTGAAGCAAATCAAAATTTGTATATCAAGGATTGCGACAAATTTGTGAATACTGCTGATCTCATGCAGAGATTGGATTTGTTGTCAACACATCAATCAGCCTAAAAAAAAATGAAAAAAATGAAATGGGGACATGGTACCCTTGCCCTATCCCCTAGCGTTTGTGCAGGGGCACCTCAAGGACCCTCCCTCCCAAGGGCTAAAAAGCATTTTTTTTTAAAGAAAATCAAAGCAAAAATCACAACTAGTCGTGAATTACACGGTGTTTCTTTTTTAAGAAAAGCAAGCAAGATCTCCTGCACTTGCTTTTATTTTCACCCCCATGTGGGCCAGGTCACCGGGCAATAATATTTGAAGGAGGGGGCACAAGGGGCCCCCTTATAGGGCTTACTAAATCCCTAGGGACCACCACCTCCCCATGGTAAAATAGTTATATAATAATAGTGGGGTTACTGTGGACCCCCTCAGGGAGCGCCACCTCCCCGGGGCTTAAACTTAATATTATGGGGGTACTTGCAGCCCTCCCACACCCAAGGGCCCACCACCTCCCCAGTGCAAAATCCTTTTATAATTATAGTGGAGGGTTCCTGCAGACTCCCCCGGGTTCCAGGACTACCACCTCCCCAGCTTAAACCTAATTATATGTGGAGAGCCATATTGAACTACCCCCTCCTATGTCACAATAATCTTAGAAAAGTAGGGGGGACCTCCACCTCCCCGGGCTACTTAGTGAAATTAGGAGGGGATCTGTTGTTGAACCCCAGCCCTGGGGTCCACCTCCTGCCCGGGACAAATTTTAACCAATGAAAGGAGGCCGGATAGCCTCCCTCATGGGGCCATAGATGGCCCTGGGACTGCCATTCTCCCCAGGGCCCGCACCTGCTAACCCAAAGGTGCCTCCTATGGGAGATGTCTGCTTTCTTTTACTTGGTGAGAGCTGGCAGCTCCCACCAAGCAAAAGCAAACATAACTCTGCTTTCAGCAAGCGAGAGCTGTCAAACAGCTTAAAGCAGCTCCCTGCTTGCGGGAGCAATGCCAGCTCCCACAGGATGCGGGGAGCCGGCTAGAATAGTGCAGGCCTTCAGGATCTCCCCACAGTCCTATCAGCAAACATCTTGCTTGTGTGCTACTTTGAATATTACATAATTGCTCATATTACACACATCCCTTGTCTGTTACAACTGAAGAGCCTAGGTATGAGCATTGATGGATATGAATGTTCCAGGGAAACATTATTTTAATATGGAATCATGGTAGCTTCAAAACAGCTGATTGTGTACAGGGAACATTCTATTAAAAAAAAGTTTAAAATGTTTAAATAATTATTTGAACAATATAGGTTTTGATAATGAGGGCACCATGAGTATTTTGTCATTGTTTATTGTGCTGGCTGTGACGTGGACATTTCACGATTGGTTGAAATAGGTCAGCATGATGGCAGTGTACATAGGCTGTCGAAGGTGGCATCCAATTGCATGTTTATGGAGTGTGTGGTCCTTTACATGAGGAGGAGACTCCAAGGTTGAATAGGCGAATAGGCGCTGCAGGGTGTCTCCACAGGAGGCATCGCTGGCAATTTGGCAGCTAACCGGCAAACGCCAAAACGAGAGGCTACATATATATATATATATATATATATACATATATATATATACATATATATATATTCTACATCCAGCAAGCATGGGGGGCACTAATGCGGCGATCCGTGCAGGGTGCCGGCTACCCAACAAATTTACAAAAATAAGGATAAAGGAAACATTGAGAACATTTATTTTTTAGGAGAAACCATGAGTATACAGCAGACATTAACTTAGGAAGGAGGATTACAACAACTAACTGTTTACTGGAAAAATTGGACAAACTACATAAAGAAGGAATTGCCAAATGGTGGGAGGCAGAGTCCCTGCAGCAGTACATTGTAGTAGAATGCGTACCCAGAGAAATAAGAATTCTTGTAGTTCCTACTTATGAGGATGCTGACCCAGAGATGCTGCAGGAATGGGCTGACAATTCCAAAAGCTGTTCACTCGCAATGATGCGCATCTTAATTAAATATGCCATAAAAGACCAGGCCAAATTGTTGGATGAGATTGCTAAATTAATGTTGGAGATTTCAGAATTGATGTCTAAACATCATTTAGAAAGCTTTCAAAATACTATGCAAGAATGGCTGGCAAAAACAGAAAATGAGATCACGGCCAAGAAACAGAAAAAATTCCTACAGGACCTGAAGGATTATCAAGCAGGAAGAATTTGAGCCTTTCATAGGAAATATGACTGTCTATATAACAAAACAAGCAAGGCAATACCATCCAATAATTAGGAATTGCAACCAGAACAGGAAAAGGAGGATAGTGATGTCTCTGACACCAATGCATCAGATCGATTTGGGGATATTGCAACCCAGAGAATGCAAATTGATACTGAACAAAGGATGATTTTTTTAAGGCAGTACTGATTATTAAATCAGAGTAGATCAGAGAAATATGGAGAACAAAATCGACGAAATGGTGGAAGCCTGGGCACAAGCAGAGGAGCCAGAGTCAAAAACAAGCCAAGAACAGAGCAAAGAAACATAGACTAGCCTGTGGGAACAAAAACAAGGGGAAAACAATCAACCTGATGAATGTGGTAAATCGTTTAGAACGTCTTCTGTCTCAAGAAGAAATAGAATTGTTATCATTCGGTTTATTCATCTGTCCTTTCACCACTATGAATTTTACACAGACCATGATTGATCTGTTTTTGTTTATGCACACATTGAAATTGAAAAAGTCCCTAATGGAAAAAACACCTGCTCTTAGTAATTTATGCATTGATGATATTGAAACATTGCACACTTTGATGCCTGCTGGATGATTTCTGTGAAGCTCATGATGATGCCATATTAAATATAGTAAATTGTGGTATAGATCCTGGAATGAGCAAGGGAAGTCACTTTAAACCTAAACCCACATTCAAACCACAGGTACTTTGTGAAGCACTTGAGGTTTTTGAAAAAACTATATTGAGGGATATAAAAAAAACTAAGACATAAAGAACGGATTGTAGGCAGGCATAATCCCACTCCAGGTCAAAGAAAAGCCTTAATCAGTTTGAAGAATGATTCTACCATTGTTATCAAATAATCAGACGAGGGTGGTAATGTAGTGGTATGATCAAAAGATAAATACATAGCAGAGGGTATCAAACAGTTAAATGATAGCACATGTTATGAGTTAACTGACTTTCAGACAATGTGCTAAGCTAATAGAAAATATGAAGAGATGCTTGTGAATTTAAGGGATCAGGGTTTGTTGGAAGAGGATGAATATTGTTTCCTTACATAGAACCATCCCTGGACACCTGTAATATATCTGCTATCTAAAATTCAAAAGAACCCGAATAACTCCCCCACATAGACCTATAATGTCTGCAATTGGTTCTCTGACATAAAATGTTTCCAAATTCATTGACTTTTACTTGAGACCTTTTGTAATGGCTTTACCGGCTTACTTAAAAGACACCACCCATTTTCTCACATTGATTGATGGCATTTTATGGGAGGAAGATTTCCTTATGATGACTTTAGATATAACCAGCCTTTGCACCAGCATACATCATGAGCTGGTATCAAGGCGATCAGCTATTTCCTAAGGGCCAGATCACTTTCCTTATTATTACACTCAGAAATGTTGATTGATAAGATTTGGTTTTGTCTTACCAACAATTTATTTCTGTTTGATAATAGATTATACAGACAGATGCAGGGGATGATGATGGGCACATGCTTCGCCCCCAGCTACGCAAATTTGTTTATGGGCTCATGGGCGGAGCGAGTATCCACTGCCACCCCTGCATTTCATGGTCATGTACTCTTGTGGACACGTTTCATAGATGATATCTTTATCATTTGGAAAGGGGATGTAGCCTCAGCTGAGGCTTTCATTAAAGACTTGAATTGTAACCAATTGAATCTACACTTCATAGGTTTCATCAATAGACAAAGAATTGAATTTTTGGATGTGGAGGTGTTTATAGAGAATGCTAAAATCAATACTACACTACATTGCAAACCTACGGCAGGTAATAGTTTGTTGCATGCAACAAGTGCACATCCAAAATGTCTGATTCACAATATCCCCTACAGGAAACTATAGAGAGCAAGAAGAATTTGTACTTCAGTGTCTGACTTTGATCATGAAAAGCAAATCATGTTTGAAAGATTTAAGGAAAGGGGGGTACAGCCCTAAAACGGTCCAGCAAGCCAGTAATTGAGTGGATTCTGTAGATAGAACATTCTTACTTGATCCACAGTCATTATCATCTGAAAAGAAACAAACAATTAGATTCATCACTACATTCTCTTGTCAGACTCCTCAGATGCGCAATATATTCACCAAATATATATTATCAAAACAGATGATCATATAGCTAAAGTTTTGCACAATATACCATAAATCACTTTCCAAAAAAGTAGGTCATTATGTAATAACTTGAGCAGCAATTAGTGTCTTCTCATAAGACTAACAGTAGTACAGGTCAGGACACAGGAGGTTTCTACTGCTGTATGAAATGCAAAGCTTTTAGACAAAGTAATAATTGTACTAAGGTATGGATCTCTATCAGACAAAAATATCACTATATAAAAAATAAATTTTATGCAACACAGAATATTGGGTATGTTGTTTGATATTCCCATGTGAAAAGATATATGTGGCTAGTACTATTTATGAAGTTAAAAAGAGAGCATTGGAGCATATGAGAGCTATTAAATATAACAACAAACAGTATCCTGTTGTTAGACATTTTGCTGAGACTCACAATAGCAACACAAATGTTTTGAGATTTGTGGTAATTGATGATGTGGGGAGTCACATCAGAGGTGGAGATAGATAACACATATTACATGTCTTAGAATATAAATATATAATTGATTTTGATATATGGATCCCTCAAGGCTTTAATGCAAGTGAGGAATTGGTGGTACATTTATATGACATTCATTCTCCCTTATTCATCCATACTTTTTGACACTGATGCTTATGTTTCTCCGAGATTATTGAGAATAATTTTACATCTATTAAGATTTTTAGAATATTTCCTATCTTTTCTCCTTTTTCTTATTAGATTATATATACAAATGTATAGGTCTAGTTTTAACTATATGTTTGTGGTGTTTGTTGTTATTCAGGTACCATCTTCAGGAAACACATTAGAATCCCATTATGAGGTACTTCAACGTTTATGGGGTAGGGGCCACATGGACTTTTTGTTTATTTGAATAAAAGGGGTGGATCACAGGTAGTATGTTTAAATAAAAGCACACCTGGGCAAGATGCCATAAATGTATTTACTTATTTACTTATTCATGTATATTTATATATTTAATTTAGAAATTACCTGAAAATTGGTTTGCCTCGATAACTTGAGTAAATATATTTGCTGTACTACCCGGGTGGATGCTCTGTAACAGAATGATCGTATAAAATCAGTATAGCTGAGGTGGACATGTATTCTATATATTGGAGACATACATTGTCTATATGATGTAGGTATCTCTTTAATTGTGAGTGGAAGTAAGTTTTACAATAAATTTATTTTTTTTAATAAGTATTCTGAACCTATTGAATCTATGAAAAACAGACTTTGGGATTTCTTTTCCGATACTCATACTAAATGAATAACTTGTGGAGAAAGTAGAGCACCGTACCGAAGTCCGTTTTCATTTGGACAGTCATACATGGAAATCCTAACATTGGCAAACATTACAAAATTATTGTTTGGCACTGAAAAAAGTAAAAAGAACTATAATAGCTGATATAATGACATAGAAGATGTATGTGAGTTTGTCAGTTTCATTTGTATTTATGTCTATGGTATATATTTGCTCCAATTGTTTTACGTTTTGTATTAGTCCTTTTTTGATTTCATTATGGAAGCACTTAAAAGTTTGTAAAACTATGGACCACTCAGCGTTGGTGAAGCCAGTACAATAAACTCAAGATATTTCCTGGGCTTTGGAGTTTGTGCTTATGTTCCTTTTTATGAAAAAGGATTATATATATATATATATATATATATATATATATATATATATATATATATATTCACTTCAAAACACAACGGTTACAGGGATGTTATAGTTGGGTGCACATTTTAAAAGTTCAAAACCACAGAAATTCACATTTTATAGTTAGAGTTATCTCCAATAACTATAACTCATCACCTAAGGTAACTATAAGTCGCGCCCCCACCTTGCAAAGTTTTTTTGCCAAATATTTTTCTGCAAATATTACATTGATAATATCAATAATGTTATCAAAGATGTCAAGAGTGCTGTAATTTGAGGTGTAATTTGCAGAGCATGGCAAGAGCACAAGGTATAGTTACCTTAGGGCACAAGTTATAGTTACTTAGGATAACTATAACAGGTGAATTTCTACGGTTTTGTACGAGTAAATTCAGAGTCCAATTATAACGTCTCTGTAACCTTTGTTTTTTTGACAGAATTTTTTTTTTTTTACATATAGTAATTTTTATTATTATTACTTAATCCAACCAATGCTGCGCATGGCCTTTGGTCATGAGTGGGAACCATTGGCCACAGGGCCAACCCCCTATAAGCACCCAACCTTGCACTGTGCATGACCTT
Source organism: Pleurodeles waltl (assembly GCF_031143425.1). Taxonomy (NCBI): domain Eukaryota; kingdom Metazoa; phylum Chordata; class Amphibia; order Caudata; family Salamandridae; genus Pleurodeles; species Pleurodeles waltl. The sequence continues at coordinate 724,787,328 of NC_090437.1, forward strand.
TACCCATGTGCAATGGAAGTTGCCCACAAGAGCTGGCCTGCCGCACATCCTGCAGCCAACCCCCTAACCACCCAACCCCATGCTGTGCACAGCCCTTTGGCCGTGCACAGGGGGAGTTGGCTGCCACCTCTATGTGTGTGAGAAAAGGTGTGAGAAAGTGTATCCGGGAGTAAGAGTGGCTGTGAGGGTGTCTGTCTGGATGTGAGACTGCATACATTAGTGTTTTAGTGGGTGCATCAGTGTGTCTGTGGGTCTGTGAGTAGATGCATGAGGGTGTCAGTGGGTCTGTGAGTGGGTGTGTAAGAGTCTGAATGAGTCTCTGAGTGGGTGTATAACTATCTGAGTGGGTCTGTAAGTAGGTGTCTGAGTGTCTGACTGGGGCTGTGAGTGGGTGCACGAGGGTCTGAGTGGGTCTGTGAGTGGGTGCATGAGTGTCTGAATGGGTCTGTGAGTGGGTGCATAAGTATCTGAGTGGGTGTGTGATTTGGAGAAAGACTGACAGAGTCAGAGAGAGAGAAAGAGAGTGAGAGGAAGAGAGAGAGTTTTTTAAGGTTTGATGTATGATATACTTAGAATGAGATTTTTCTGGACAAATTGAAAAGAAATATGTATTTGTAATTTAAAAGTATGAACACCTTTCAGTATGAAGCTTAAACATTTGTAGTTTAAAAAGGTAGGGAAACGAGTCCGGCTAGACTCAAACCCTCAGTGCTCAGTGTGATGGTCTGTGTTTTTTTTAATTATTTTGTTTTAATTTGAGAAAAAGCCCTTTATGGGCTATCTGGGACTGCAGGGGAAGCCTCAAGGCCTTCCCCACAATCCCATTGCTTCAGCAACCAATGAGCTGCTTTTCAAAGTAAGCAGTCCACAAGTGCCCTTCCCAGCACCCAGGGACACCCCTGCCACCCTTGCCCACCCCTGGAGGACACCCATGGATGGGGGGACCCATCCATGGTGAGTGCAGGTAAGTGAAGGTAAGTATAATTTTTTCTTTTAAGTGGCATTGGGGGGGCCTGACTTAGGCCCCCTTACATGCCACTGTGCCCAATGGCCATACCCAGGGGACAGAAGTCCCTCGGCATGGCCATTGGGCAGGGGGGCATGACTCCTGTCTTAGCTAAGACAGGAGTCATTTCCATGGGGGTTGTGTGCCAAAAAATTGCACAAGTTAGGTTAGAGCCAATATTTTTTACTCTAACCTGACTTGCACCATTCTTTGGTGCACAACCCCTAGTCTTCCCTTCGCCTCCGCTGCCCGGTTACAGTTAGTTACTTTTATGCTAACCAGGCCACAGCGCCGGCTAACCTAATTTCATAAATAAGGTGCCAGGCAAGCGCGTTGGAATGGTGTTAGCCGGCGGAAAACTTTTTGACGCAAATCTGCCCAAGCGCTGATTTGTGTCAAAAAGTATAAATATGGGCCTAGGTGTCTTGGGTGGGACCCCGATGGTGAAGCATGCCATCAACTTGGTTGGTGGGTGAGGGGTCTTTTTAACATAACCTAAGTGCGTTTCTTTTCACAATTTCAGTGTTTGGAACATCACAGAAGTACATGGACACATCAAAATGATCCATTAAAAAACTACCTGTGTTTGGAGGGGACCTATGTTTTTGGTGCTGCCTTCATCTAGGGAATCCTACCAAACCCAGACATTTTTTAAAACTAGACACCCCAAGGAATCCAGGGAGGTGTGGCTTGCATGGATCCCCCAACATTTTCTTACCCAAACTCCTCTGCAAACCTCAACAAATTGATTATAAAGCATATTTTCCTCACTTTTCTTCGTAGGATCACCACTCCGGCACAAACTTCTTGCCACCAAGTGTTCCCCTCAGTCTCCCAAGTAAAATGCTACCTCACTTGTGTGGGTCCCCAAAGCAGAGTCAGTCTAAAGATGTATAAAAGATAACTATGTGCTTATCAACTCGCTATGCTCTGCCCTCAATCTCTACAGGTTTTTGGCCTTTTTCTTTTGCAGGCACCTGGGCCACCCACACAAGTGAGGGATAATTTTTATCAGGAGACTTGGGGGAACGCTGGTTGAAAGGGAATTTGTGGCTCCTCTCAGGTTTCAGAACTTTCTGTCACCGAAATGTGAGGAAAAAGTGTTTTTGGCCAAATTTTGAGGTTTGCTGTGGGTTCTTGGTAACAGAACCTGGTGAGAGCCCTACAAGTCACCCCATCTTGGGTTCCCCTAGGATGTCTAGTTTTAAAAAATGAACAGGTTTGGTAGGTTTTCCTAGGTGACGGCTGAGCTAAGGCCAAAATCCACAGCTAGGCACTTTGCAAAAAACAGCTCTGTTTTCTTTCGGAAAATGTGATGTGTCCACATTGTGTTTTGGGACATTTCCTATCGCAGGCACTAGGCCTACCCACACGAGTGGGGTACAATTTTTATTAGGAGACTTAGGGGAGCACTGGGTGGGAGGAAATGTGTGGCCCTTCTCAGATTCCAGAACTTTCTGTCAACAAAATGTGTGGAAGAAGTTTTTTTTTGGCCAAATTTTGAGGTTTGCAAAGGATTCTGGGTAACAGAACCTGGTGAGAGCCTCAAAAGTCACCCCATCTTGGATTCCCCTAGGTGTCTAGATTTAAAAAATGCACAGGTTTGGTAGGCTTCCCTAGGTGCCTGCTGACCTAGAGTCCAAAATACACAGCTAGGCACTTTGCAAAAAACAGCTCTTCTTTTCTTTGGGAAAATGTGATGTGTTCACATTGTATTATGGGGCATTTCCTGTCTCGGGCACTAGGCCTACCCACACAAGTGAGGTACAGTTTTTATCTGGACACTTGGGGGAACGCTGGGTGTATGCTTTCTCTCAGATTCCAGAACTTTCTGTCACCGAAATGTGAGGAAAAAGTGTTTTTTTGCCAAATTTTGAGGTTTGCATAGGATTCTGGGTAAAAGAACCGTGTGAGAATACCCCAAGTCACTCCATCTTAGATTTCTCCAGGTGTCTAGTTTTAAAAAATTCACAGGTTTGGTAGGTTTTCCTAGGTGCCGGCTGATCTAGAGATCAAAATCCACAGCTAGGCACCTTGCAAAAAACACAGTTTTCAATGTAAAAATGTGATGTGTCCATGTTGCATTTCCTGTCGCAGGCATTAGGCCTACCCACGCAAGTGAGGTACCCGTTTTATCAGGAGACTTGGGGAAACACAGAATAGCAGAACAAGTGTTATTGCTCCTTGTCTTTCTCTGCATTTTTGCCTTCCAAACGTAAGACAGTGTTTAAAAAAGACGTCTATTTGAGAAATGCCCTGTAATTCACATGCTAGTATGGGGACCCTGGAATTCAGAGATGTGCAAATAACCACTGCTTTTCAACACCTTATCTTGTGCTCTAACTCCTTGCGGGTGTACTCTTGTGAGAGAAAATTGGCGCTCGGGGCTATGAGGTGAATATCAAAATAAAGACACTATCCTCAAATGGTGCACCCCTGAAGGACCCCACCCCTGAGCCCTGACTGTGTGCGATGCGCACAACTCTGAACCATATACCACAAGAGGCACTCATTAAAATAACACAATTTAATAAGGTTTAACATAGTGCTATGGAGTCAGTATTCTGAAAACAAAACAATATTCCATATATTTCTGGAAACGATAAGATACATATAAACTACAACAAATAATTCAATGTCATGTGATTGAATGTTGATATCCAGGTCCAATTGTTGCTCCGATCTATTTCATGACCAGATGTCAAAGTCCCAAATTATTCAGTCCATACTCAATAATGTTCTCCACGTATAACGTCCAATTTAATCCTCACAGCCAATTTCAACCTCAAGTCTAGCCTCAAGGCCACAGCCACAGCCAACACGTGTTTCGTCTGGGGGTTTCCCCAATGACTTAGTCAGGGCTGCAATTGTATAAGTTCCTATTGATTAAATATGGATCAATCAACAAGGTTATATGAGAATGTAAAGGTCCACCACCGTTTCCCCAAAGGGTGGGATGATGATTATTGAAGATATTGAAAAACATGCATCCCCAGGCTTGTTAGTATCCCGTGTGAAAACATGAAATACTATTAATTCTTGAATTCTGTGCATCATTAAGTAATTGAAGAGCGTGATGTTAGTACCCAAAACGTGAGAGATGGTAAAACACATCCAAAATAGGGATTCTATAATTCACTAAATCACACACATTCCAATCCATGGAGTGATCTTAATGTCTAGTAGTCCTCTTATATACCCTAATACTTACAAGCCAAACCCAGAATCTTACCTATATGTTGTAATTGCCGAAGTTTTTGCAGTAATTCAAAATGTTGAAAATAAATACTCCTTGTTAAAAAGCTCAAAGAAAGAAAATTCTGCTTGCTAAGCACGCCCGTGCTGGTATTGATAACTTCTGTCAAATAAGTACAACAATATGAATTGAGTAGTTGTCTTAGCGGGTGAGTCAGTGTCTGTGTGGGTCTGTGAGTGGATGTGTGAGGGTCTTACTGGGGCTTTGAGTGGGTGCATGAGGGTCTTAGTGGGTCTGTGAGAGGGTGATTGAGTGTCTGAGTGGGGCTGTAAGTGGGAGCATAAGGGTCTGAGTGAGTGAGTGAGTGGGAGAAAGAGGTTGAAAAAGTGAACTTGAGAGAGGGAGAGAAAGAGTGAGAGGGAGAGATAGATTTTTAGTCTTTGATGAATGATACACTTAAAATGAGATATTTCTAAACAAATTGAAAACAATAATGTATTGTCAATTAAAAAGAGTGAGGTCACCTTTCAGTATGAACCTTAAACTTTAGAAGTTTAAACGAAATTGAAGAAGAAAATGACCACAGACACACCTGGAGTAGAACCCTAATTTTTCAGTGTTGTGGTCTGTGACCTTAAAGCTAACACCTTATTGTGATGCTTCCAGACATACCTTTCTCAGTCAACACACACATATGATTGGAAAGAAACATGAATGTTCCATCACTAGGAAGGTTTAATACTCAAAACAACAGTAAATAAAAAATCACACTTCCAAGCGATAGCACAAGACCTTGACCATTTGCCCAGAAGTAACTCAGTTCTGCTCTGTGTGAGAAAACAGGGCTGATTGCAAAGGCCCCCTAACTTTGTGCCCCATTTTTCACTTTTTGCTTGTGTGTTCCTGACTCTGATGATGCCCTAGGTACTGCTAACCAGTCCCAGGGCCTGTGCTCTGTGTAAAATGAGTATGCAAAGTAGGCTAATTATAATTGGCTATGTCAACCTACCTATACGTCCCTAGTATATAGTAGGGTGTGTAGGTTTTAGGGACCCCAGCATAGGTAGTGTACCCAGAAGTGCACTGCTGAGGTGCCCAGTGTCATTTTAAAGGCAGGCCTGCCTTGCTGGCTGCTTTTAAACTAAAGCTATATGCAAATTCGAATTAGAAGTATTTCCAAAGTCTCAAATTACCTTGTTTCTAAATATAAGTCAACCCTAAGGTGTGCCCTATTTGTCCCTGGGGTTGGGTGCCATGTAACTATAAGCAGGGACATTATACAAATTGTTTTATAAACCCTGGGGAGGTAAAATAGCCAAATTTGTTTTCCCTCACTGTAGTGAATGGCCTCCATAGGCTAAAATAGGCAGACTTTCTTTTAATTACAAAGTCCCCTTAACTGTCAGATACCTTGAGTTTGGTATCAAAGTGATTGTTATAATAAATCCCACAACTTACAATTGTTGGATTTAATATAACTAGTTCAGGTAAAGAGTTTTAAAACTCTACAGGAAAGTTGCCAACTTCAACTCTGTAGTGCCCTTCTCTGAATGACCAGCCTCTGGCAGCCTGGGTATGCTGCCCAGATGAGGTGTGAAGTGGCCTGGGCTGAACACAAAGGATGTGCTTGAGGGAGTAGATCTGCCTCAGCAGATGGTGAAGCAGGAAAGACGGAGGGCGACCAAACTGGTCCTCAAAGGCAGTGAAGGACATTGGAGCAGCCTAGAACTTCCTTCACATCATGCAACCCCAGACAATTAGGTGCCCTCTTGATTAGATTAGGACAGAGCAGGAGAGGGGTGGGTTTAGAATTTTAGCCACAACAGTGGGTGGGCTCAGCCAGATCTAACCTTCAAAAATCACTTTCAGCCGTGCTGGCTTTTTTAAGAATGTTGCTCATTGGGACTGATTTGTGCCACACTTCCCAGGAAGTGGTCATCACAGGGGAAGGATCAGGCCTCTGATTGGAAAACCAAGACCCCCCGTGTTTTCACCCAGGTGCAAGGATAACTATGACAGAGCTGGACCCACATCTCAGATCCCTTCAAGGAACAAGACAAAGAAGAAGGAGGTCTGCCCTGCTGGACCCATGACCTGTATCTGGACACTGCACTCTGAAGAACTGCACCAGCTGCACACTTGGGCTTCACCACTAAAAGGACTTTGCCTGTTTTCTACTGCTTCAAGAAGGGACTCCTTGTTTTCTACAGGTACAAAGGAGCTGCCCAGAGACCCCTGCATTAAGTCATGCAAGCAGAGCCCAGCTGACCAGTGTCCAGTGGACATTTGAGGATTCTGACCAGGTGCATTCTGGGAATTGTAGTCTAAACTCCCAAGGAGCAACTCAGAGCTTCTGGAACCTTGGATCAAGTTGTGGACACTTCAAGGACCCAAAAAGGACCTCTGGAAGAAGATCCAAAAGTTTGGAGATGAGGTACATTGTGGGAGTTGTGTTCCCAGACACCAAGAGGCAAACCAGAGCCTCTGAACCCTTGGCTGGTGCTGTGGACCACTTTCCAGAATCAAGAAACACTTCTGAAAGTAAGTGTGACAGTTTTACCTCATTGGTGGCCTGAACTCTGGATTTTTCCCTTTCCAGCATGACCTTTTTAAACCCTTTAAGTGCTAGTGCTTCAATGCGCTAGAAAACAGTAAGGCCCATATTTATAATTTTTGACATAAAACTGCGCCGGCGCAGTTTTGCATCAAAAATATTACAGCCGGCTAACGCCATTTTGGTGCGCGGTGCGGGCGTCAAATTTATACTTTTACGCACGGCGGCGCAAACCACAGGTGCAAGTCATTTTTTTTTACACACACCACAGCGTCAAGTCGTAAAGCAAAACGACGTTAACGCAGCAGAAATGACTGTGGGTCGATTTACGACACCGCACACTGGATATGCAACTTTTTTTGATGCAATAGCATCAAAATTCCCCGCAAACACAGCCATTTCAGCAGGGGAGAGCCAAAATGGATCCCAGATGCCTGTACAGACCCCAGGAAGATGACAACAGACCAGGAGCCAGCCAGGACCCACACAAGAACCAGGACACTTTTAAGAAGAAAAGAAAGTGTCGCTTCAGTGCAGAGGAACAGGAAATTCTGGTTAAAGAGGTGACGGAACACCAGCACCAACTGTTTGTCACCTCAAAGTTGCCAATCAGTAGGAGAGAGGCAATATGGCAACAAATTGTTGACAAGATCAACAGTGTGGCAGAAGTACGCAGAACAGTCATCGAGTGCAAGAAACGCTGGCATGACTGCAAGCGCAGGACCAAGGAAAAGATGGCTAGGAACAGGAAGGCAGCACTGCAGACCGGAGGTGGGAGTCCAGCACACCAGGAGGCCCTGGACCACATGGAGGAGATGGTCGGAGCCGTCATCCCTGAGAAGATCGTCACAGGGATTCAAGGACAGGACAGTGCAGAGTACCAGGAGGAAACACACATGCAGGGTAAGTCGCATGGGGAATTATAATACACTAATGTCAACTGTAAGCATGGTTGGATACGGACCACAAAATGCATGGAAGTCATCATATACATGGAGTGGCATGGGTAAAGGGTTATGGTATGGGGGCATGGCCTTCACAGAGAGAAGCTGGGGCACACCATAACACTACACCAACAACAGTCCCATGGGGGCATGCTGCCATGCCAACAATGGAGCAAAGGTAAAGCCACGCCAGGAGGGAAGGGCACAACGTCAAACTGACATCCTGGAACAAGTCAGCCACTATGCCCCCTACATTAACTAGGGCCTAATTAACAACCTCTAGCCATACCGACAACTGGAATGTAACAGTGACACCAGTTGCCACTACCACCTCCGCTCTGTGTGCAGCTCAAGTAGCCAATGGCAGTAACTTCCCCATGGATCATACACACATGTCAATGCCCATAGTTGTCGCAGACATCAGCCAATGTCATCAACATTAGGAGCAACACAGCACTAAGGTCACACCCATGCTGCATATGTCAGGGTCCATCCTGTGCCTGGGTCACAATGTAACATCCCAAATGGCATACTACTCAACCAACAGCATTGAGGGGGAGGACACATGTAACTGGTCACTGAAATACACCTGCACAGTCAGAGGAGGAAATAGGACACTGCTACAGCTATCAGGGCAATCCAATGTACCACACATTCCCTAACATCAGCTGTACACATTACCAATGCCAACATCCATATCGTGCCATAACAATGCTATGCATAGGATACGCTACATGTCAACTACATTTAAGTGGATGTGAAAGATCAGAGACTGGGGCAGGTCCAGATTGTTAAGTGTGTTGCCAGTGCCATCAGAGCACCCACAGCCAGTGAAAGGTCTCACCATGAGAATGGATGTAGATGGAGGGTTGAGTGGGACAAGAAGGTGGCAAATCACAAATTGGCCAGAACAAACACCTAGAGGAGTTGATGCCGACAAGTCTAATAACTTACCACAATACATGTGACAAGCAGGTGGGACATAGAAACAAGATCACAATGTGAAATCATCCCAAGGCAGGCATGTCACATCACAAATGCCACAACACAGACACACTAATTGTACCCCATTTCATTGCAGGGGACAATGGATGTCCTGCGGATATGCCTGTCCCAGCATACCCTGATGACATGGATGACGAGCTGACAAACATTCCCCAGCAGACCATCCAAGATGTCCTTGGAAACCTCCAGACCCCCCTTCAGCCACAAGGAGGAGCACAGAACAAGCAGCCATCGCAGAGGATCCACCCACCACCCCAATTGTAAGACCTGCCAGCTCCAATACAGCTGAGGACTCAGACAACACAGGCACCAGCTTTGAGAGAACTGTAGTTGTGGTACAGCGGGAGCTGGCCAATGAGGTGCGGTGGGGATGCAAACTATGGCAGCCAGCCTAGAGGGGGTGCGTTCATGCATGATGTCATATGCAGATCAAGCAGCAGCCATGCAAGCCCTAACATCCATCCTGCAAGGACTACAAGAAACTGCAGTAAGGGAGTTGCCACAACACCTTGCACTCCAAACCTTCCACTGCATGCACAAATGCAATCATGATCCCCTCAGGGCCGACCTGGCTGCCTACCATCATGATGTGGCTGCTATTCTTAAGAATCAGCAGATCCTCCTTGCTGCAGTACTGCCCTTAAGACCTTCACAGGTAGCAGTGACCGGGATGTTTGACTCCACGTCTTCTAACACTGAGGTGTGTGTGTTGCCCCTTCACAAACACCACCACCAAGGACAGAGGAGGCAACACACACATCAGAAGAAGAAGACATGGAACTGATCACATTCATACGGAAAAGTACCCGGAAGCATTAGTCCCTGCCACATGGCCAACTATTACCAAGGTCCAGCGTTTTGTAACATGCCAGTCTTACAACAACTCTACTCAATAACTGTTCTGCTAACCATTGTATATCTTGTCAGCCTGCATAGTGCTTGTCTCACTCTTACTCATTGGCAAACCCTGTCCCTCTGCACTGTCTGAAACATCACCCCAGCATGTCAAAAGCATTTTCCTTTACCCCTTGTGTAGGATCACAATGGAAGATGTCACTATAATGGACTCACAATCATGGACAATGTACATATAGCACTACATCACTTTTCAATAACTAGCATTTACACAACAAATCTGTCTCCGTGTAATGTGACACATCAACTGTGCAGTAGATAACTGAAATGTGCCTCCTGTCAAATAACGTAGCTTGTCAATACAACTGTCCTGAAATTATGTAGTCAGATAAATCTGCACAGTGGCCTGGATTGCATCATACTCTGCCCTTCCTGAGGGTAATATCTGATGAAGTGAGAAACCATACACCATCATGCTGTGTTGGACAGAATAATGCTTCCTCAAGGGATATCTAAGTCATCAAATAGTGGCCACAAAATGTTTTAAAATCTATGCAAAAACTGCATGAATGAAGGTGTCTGAGTTTACATCCAAATAGGTAATCATGCTGAATAGTGTCACAAATGATCTATGTGAGTCATGAAGACAATACTACAAGAGTGCTTACGACAACTCATCTTATAAGGGTGTCCTTGAACATCACACTGCAGTCAGACATAAAACTGTTCCCCCAATACCAAGTCTGGAAGCACTGTTTGTGACTTAGAAAACATACTTATCGATGAAAACACGTTGGGATCCATATTAACTGTGATTGGTGGTTGCAACGCATGGTGGAATCTTTGCAAGGTAACTCTGGGGTAGCTGCCAATCTTACAGCTCACTTGGGATTTGTTTGTAGCATAGGACACAAATGGAATAGTACAAAATTCATGTACACCAATGCCAAGGCTACTGTAAAGGGTTCACTATATATTTATTAAATGGTAATCACAGAAGAGGAAACTGAGGGAAAAGTCTTACCTACCCTAATCTACCCTGACTACTCATTACCCACAACTGTCCCTAACTAACCTAACCTAAACTTATTTATCACATGTAACGAAATGTTCTAAACATCATCCCCACCTCCCCCCTTATGAGACGGGACACATGGAGGACAACAGATACTAATCTAAACACATACTATACTATCCTAAACAAATATATATATTTTTGTATTATTTGATCTTTTAAAAAAAAATCTTTTTTAAACACACAAGAAACCCCAACATAGCCCCCCACACACTTAATAAGTAAAAATTTAAAGATTCAGAACCCCCACCACCCCCCACCCACTAACACTAACTAAACTAACAGCCTATACTAACCTAACACTAAGCCCCCTAAGCCCACTAAGTATGAGAACAAGGAAACAGGAGGGAGGGGAGGGAATAATATCCGTATACCAAAGTCTAGAGGTTGGCCCTCCGGAGGGTCCGCTTTATGGACCGCAAATGCCTGTTTATGTGGCGAACATCCCGGCTCAGATTACTAATTTTCCATAGCACACGGTCCATCTTGCATTCCATTGCCTGGAAAGCTGCCGGGTCAACTGTTGCAGCTGGGGCAGTCTGGGTACCGGCAGAGGAGGTTTGTGGGCGTGTAGAGCCAATGCCTATGGGCTGCCCTGAAGGTGTTGCACTTCTGGGGCCTGGAACAACTAGAGATGTTGGGACAACAGTCCCAGCTGTGGGTGGTGCCACCTGGGTGGTGCCACCTGGGTGGAATTGGTGGTTGTGCTGGTGGTGGCTGTGGTGGGCAAAGTAGGGCCACCCTGTGGGAAAGCCCTCAATGCTCCTGAGGCCCGTTCATTCTGGTATCTACAGGCCATCCTCCTGAACCCCGACTCTACCAGCAGGATCTGTTGGTATTTCATGGCCCACCTCTGGAACTCACGGACCTGAATGGGTGTCATGTTTGCAGCTGTGAAGACAAAGGCAAACAATTTACATTAGGAACTGCATTGTCTGAAATGGCACAAGAAGTAAATCAGACAATACATTTACTGTACTTGTAACAGCTCATATCACCATACAGATCATTGAATGTCCCTGAGGAAGTACATGGCAGGCCAGCCTACAAAGGTCATATCACACATAGCACATCCAAAACATACAAGATGGGTAACAACTGGTATTAACTTGCCATCTGAGTTCTGCCAGTTGTCAGCTAACAATCATGCTGCACATCCTCCGCCAATGCCTGGGCTACAGATGTCAGTGTACGGAATGAAAAACTAAAGCCACATGGTCTGCAAGTTGTAATTGTACTCATGTGCCATACCTGAGTGTGTATACTAGGTTCCGACCAAACATTCACTTATTCACATGTATGTGTAACATACTGGTAGCATCAGTCCTAGGTACTCTATTCACAAACCCATGCCTGTGTTTGGGGGTGTGGGGGGAAACAACAAACAATTCCAAACAACATGGACACTCAGGAGTGTATAGAAAGCTCAACACGTGTTTGGCTCTACACACACACCACAGGTAAGGTCTGTCAACAATTAGAAGTCTGCAAACCCTTGACCAATCATAGGGCCACACATGTCAGGAAATGCAGAGCTTGGTCCACATCATATACTTCCAGTAAGGCATGACTTACAACAGACACAGAGTTGCACGAACACCCATGATCATGATTAGCATGCACACCTAGGCCATTGCACTCAAGTTCCACATACTTGTAGCACTACATGTGGAAGTACATGCTGCTAGGAAGTTCTACCTACAGTTTAGTAAGTACTTTGGTGAATAGGGAAGCAGAAGTCTGTTGGAAAGCGATTTGCAGTACCAATCTGGGAGAATGTGGGTCTGACAGGCTGACTAAATCTGAGATGAGTTCCAGTGCGACTCTTGTTGATACAAGTTTTAGCCACATGACTCACCCCAGTTCTCATTGTGGGGCCTACAGGAATGACCTACAATCCCTAGATAATACAATAGGATAAGCATTGGGCAACTCAAAAATGTTGAGAAACTGAAATCCCACTCGTGGAACAAGACAAATGATTGGCCAGTGCATCACACCCTGCTATGTGTTAAACACAAAGGAGTCCATCACACATCACCAGCAAACACAACAGATAACAGACATATCAACACTTACTGGAGTGGTCGGGGTCCTCAAATGTAGCCACCTCTCCCACAGTGTAGGGTGCCGGTCCACCTGTAAGGCATGGAAGTAAGAAATATGTTCAGAATCTGTGACCTGACCAACAATTTCAAAGACAAAAACAATGTATAAGCTGACTAAAGTAATGAAAGCCATTCAGACATGATGATACTGCATCCGATATATCACGGCCAACATGTACATAGCATGGGTCTCCTGTGACAGTTACACACATATCTACACACACATGCAGTGGCCCTAACTATCATGTGGTGGCAAACATGCTCCTTCATTAGTGAGCAGAAATAATAATGGTGTGTAATTGTCTCATCATGTGCATCCAAGAGAGACATCCAAAGCCTGGTTACTTGAGGACTGCATTACCAGTCAAACAGCCTATGTGGCCATGACACATTTATCACACATAGGTACAATGTACAGAGGGCCAGGGACTTTTGTAAGCCCTCATGGTGTTCCAGTTTCTTCATTTGATGTGGCCGAGCAATGGTGATTTGCACAAAACATAGAGATATGAACCCATGTGCATACCTTTGGACTGCCATCCCTAATTGGAATGTGGCACAACAAACTCCAAATACCAGTCTAAGATGTTAGCTGAGGGCACCTTACACCTTTTCCCGATGTTTTCAAACCCCGATCTGACATGTATCCAAAAAGATAAAGGACCACAATAATCCCTAACATTTATAGAACTTTCGTGAACGCTTTCCTTACACACTCACCAGACTCACATGAGACATATGTCTGGGCCACATTGGTATCATCAATTGACGTGAAGCCAGCACTCATTTTCTGCATCATGTAGTGTTTCTAAAGTCAGTAAAGCTATTGCGTTAACAAAGTTTGCCAATATTTTAGTACATCTATACTTCATTGGCAAATGTGACCTATATAGACATGATTGGCTCCTATTTTGTTTTGTTGTCTGACACAAAGGCGGCACCAAATTACATTAAGCAAAAGTATACTGTAAGTTTGCAGAGCACGTGCTTCCTGACAGCTAGCAATTGTGATCCTTCACATAGTGCATCAATTACCCTGTATGTTTCCGCAGCATTACACACAGTCAGCAACTTAGCTGGCAGATATTGTAGAAATCATCTGATGTCACTACAGGGCATTTAATCATGCACATTTACATAATTTGTACTCACCAACAGGGCCACCAATCACTATTCCCAGGTGGTCCAGCAGATCTTGCTCCCTGGTGATGAGGCCAGCCCAGCGGTGCTTCAGCTGGTGGTCATTCCTCTGGCTCCCATACACACGCTGCAAGTGATGCAGCACCTTTCACCACCGGATTCTTCACGCCTCAGTGTGATACCCCTGTATCACCCTGCCCCCTGCCTCGATCATGAGTGGGAGGAAATGGCACACCAGCCATATAAACCCTCCCAACTCCTCCTCACCCATCCTGCCAAGACGTGGCCTACCCAAAATCTCGGCACTGAAAAGGGGAATAGGGAAGAAAGAAGAAGAAAGGAGAAAAAGGGGAAAGTAGGAGTACAAAAAAAGAAAAGTAAACTTCACAACTAAAAGAGCCCAACTATCCCCAAACTAGCACTACCCACAACAGTCTCCCACAAACAAAAAATACACTACAATACTGGACAATTGTAAACAAAACACACTCAGACAGTCTACAACAACAATATTTATTTCACAAAGTAACAAGTAAGATGGGACACAGGACACCAAAGCACAAAATCACTGGACAACACTCTGAACACAGCCACACAGTCTAGAAGATTCACAGACTGCAAAGTGAAAGTGAAAGTACACCCACTGTACATAATCTGTAAACAGGATATCCTATTATGTTACATCCTGCATAAAATGGCTGCCATTTTTATTGTTATGCGTCATATTTTTTCACACATACAGAATGTGCGTCATATTTTTCGACGCACAGGAGTGAAAATTAGGCTGCATCCAAATAATAGTAAATAGTCTTTACAATTATTTGGATGCGGCCTAATTTTCACTCCTGTGCGTCAAAAATATGACGCACAATCTGTATTGGGTGGGAAAATAAATTACGCATAACGCTAGCAACGTCAAAATTTCAGTGCATGAACTGGTTTTAGGGATTTTTTCAATTTTTATGTTATGTTACATTTGGGACACAACTGAGATAGGCTGATTGCACCCACTATGGTGTTAATGGTGTATGTTCACATGTGAGACATCATACTGCAGCGGACCATGACCCGCTACTTCCTTAACAGGATTTTGACGCTTGGCTGACGCACTAGATGGCCATATGTGTGGCCTACATATATGTATTGCACAATTTGGGCATGTTTGGCATCAGGAGAGGATAGCAAGGTGACGTACATAAGTACAATAACTCAATGCCTATGGCTCAATGTGTGTGCAGTGGCAACTAATGTAGTTGTTGACCCAGTGTGTGTGCATCACAAGATGCATTATTGAAAATATGCTTGTATGAATGTGAAGTCAATGTGTCCATACCTTAGATGCAAGTCATTGTGGAAATGAGAGAGGACATGTGTTAGTCATACATGTAGCAACATCCGTTGTGTGCACTTCTAAGATTTTGGGTAACGTAGACACCACAAATGACAAAGCATGCACCAGATAGATGGCAGACGCTTGTTCATGTCAATGGTCCACAATTTCATCATCCTACGTCCTAGATTTTTGGTAACTGCTTACTAGGCACTTGTTGGTGAACCCCACAGTGAGTCAGGCACATGCACTGAGGAAGTGGGTACCATGTAATTGGGCCAGACAGCCAAAGGTGAACCACAAATGTATTATGACGCCACAGTTGAGGTCATATAACTGAGCCACAACTCTCCAATGGCTGTGGTGGACCAGCATACGAGGCAGCACGTGTCCACATATTTCCAGTGATCAATTGCACAGAGGTGTTTTGTTCATGTGTGTGGTCCAGTGTTGATCCTGCATATTTTTAGGGGTGTATGTTGTCACATTTACGTCCAGGTCTCATCATGAGTCAGTGGCAGCTATTCCTGTATCCTTTGGAGATCAATGTGCGTAAAGTCAATGAGGACATGAGAACCTACATGGGGATGGTCCCAGCCTGTCACTGAAGACATGTAATGAGACTGTCAACAGGGCAACCTTGGTGTGCTGAGTGAGATCATGTCTCAGGTGTCATTTTCCGGCAGGTGTCATTACAACATTTGTACACAGGTTGGCCTCTGAAATTCCCACTGCATCTGGGAACATCATAGCCTTTGTGCTGATTATTTTCGCAGCTATTCACCACACACGGCCCATCAATATGTTGTGAGCAATGTAATTCAGCATGTGAACTGTCAGGGTCCTAACATGTGTGGACTTTTCATAGACATTATCAGAGGTTGCTGGTTCTGCTGAAGGCCCCGTACCCAATCCCTGCATATGGCGCTGGGACACTGTCACACTTTGTCGTTCATGCATAAATGAGACCCAGACAAGGGATGGGCCATGATTTTGGCATTCACAGACAATTTAACAAATATGGTGCAATTAAAAGGCAGATGATGCTATACAATGTATTTGGGTATGCATTGATGAAGCACATGACAAAATACCCTCTGAGGAATGAGAGGTTTGGAAAGCAAGAGTGGTACATATGTAGCCACAGGGAATCTTTAGGGTGATGCACAGACAGATGCCAGTCAGTCTGACAGGATGCAAGGTCAATCAGGATCCAGCAATTTCACAAGTTACATAATCAGTGGTCTGACTAAGACTGTTTGGAGGATGAACTAGACAGTTGACATGTAAAACTGTGTATGTCCTGTGTTTTTGAAGGTGACACATGAACCCAAGGGCTGTGTTATACAGCTTCATTACTAGCAATGCTTAACGGTGTATTTGACAAAATGGCAACTTCTATGCTGTTCCAGGCATCAGCAGGGGCAGTGCATGTTGAAATGGGTGGTGTGCATGGAGTTGATCACAGGTGTGGGCTGCATCAGTTTCTCACAAGTCCTGTAGGTGAGATTTGCATTCAAATGGCCAATAGTACCTTTCATACGGGAAGCAATCTACAGGTGATAACAGGGCTTAGAAACTACAAGCCAGTGTATTAATTGACCTGACGTCCATGCCGTCAGATGTACTATGACAATGGTATACCATAGGAAAGGGTGTAGCATACTGGATTACTATTGTTTGTCTGTGTGTGTAGAGGAGGGAATATCAGGGTACACATCTCAGTATTCCAGGGACCTCCTCAGACAGGTGGGTTGTGACCAGGTGCATGGGTGTGTCAGGAGTTAGGAAATGGGCTGACATGTACATGGAATGTACATGGAATGTCATGTGAGCAATGCTTGTCATATGTGTGGCACTTGTGCTGTCTATGTTCTGCTTATATGGAACTCTAGTCACAGATATTCCTTGCAAAGATTGGATGCAGTTGGACTTATTGCTGTCAAGGGTCTGGTCATACATTCCTGTTACTGATGCAAAAGCACATCAACTGCCTCATGTATGAGGCTTGTTTTCCCCTTATTGAGTGATGGTGCCTTAGTTGTGTGCCATATGCTGCGATGAATCATGTTTCCAACATGTATGTGTGAAATAGGTGTGGTCCTCTGCTATTGGCCTTCAAAGGTGAAATGTACAGGATCTATGTCATTTACAGTGTGTGTGTATGTGACTGTTGTATGATATGCATCACAATTGCTCTGGGATTTTCTGTGTCCTGATCGGTATATCAGCAATGCTCCATGAGGCAACACTCTTATTCTGATAGTTAGAGATAAAGGTGAGCAAAAATGATTAGCCAGACCATGATATGGTGATTATTATCGGTGTTTATTTACATCAGTTCATAAAGTGGTGATGATGATTATATTTAAAAGAAATTGTTCACGATATGTTGGCGCCTACGCAATCCAGCGGCCGTGTTTTGTTCTTCCCCCTCATTTTGCAGGCCACCATCCTCCTCTTCCTCCTCTTTAGGCATGTATGGCTCTGATTCCAGAAGGGGAATGTTCCTTCTTATGCAAATGTTGTGCAGGATAGCACATGTTAGCATGATCTTACAGACCATTTCAGGGGAATATAGGAGGCTACCACCAGTGATGTCGAGGCACCTGAATCTCGACTTGAGGATGCCGAAGGTCCTCTCGACTATGGTGCGAGTCCTCCTATGTGCGTCATTGTAGGCACGCTCTGCTGCAGTACTTGGGTTGCCAATAGGTGTCATAATAAATGGCTGGATTCCATACCCCTGATCAGCTGAAAGAGAAAATGAATGGGATCATGTTGATGTAGCTTGCCCCATTGATATCACCTTGCATGGCAGTAGTGGTCTTGTGTTGTCTGTGACTCTTTTGTGTTATTGTGTTGCATTCTTGCCTTGTAGGATGTACCATCTGCATTGTGTTGTTTCCTTGGCTGAACGAGTGTTTGGCTGCTGACCGGTTGTTAGCAGTATGTTTTAGGATTTGCAGTACAGTGTTCCCTCCCTAGCATTGTGACTTGTGATACAGGTGTCCCTGTGTCTTCACTGGGGGTGAGATGATAGATCCATACACAGGTTAAAATTGACAGTGTTGGTAACACGTTCATTTCAATGTACCCTGGACATCACATACCTTTAGACTTATGCAATGGATTAATGTAGACATAATTGAGACACTTACAAGTTGCAAGGTGACATTTAGGCAACACACTCCAAACTTTGTGATCATTGATGTCTTAACATTAGGCTGTACAGTTATTTCAGATGTGTGACAGGTTCAATGGTGACGTATGAAACATGGCTAGCGATGTCACAACCTCGGTGTGTTCCTGTCGACATGTTGCTGTTGTGGTGTATGTGTTGTGTGTCCTAGAGGGTTGCTGTGCAGTGTGTATATAAGTAGGTTTTTATACTTACTAACAAGTAGTCCATTGCCATACCGTCCATCCTGGAAGTGTTGATTGATGGTGCTGTGACGGAAGATGAATGAGTCATGGACAAACCCCTAGGATATTTTGCCATGATGTTGGTGATCAATCCTTGGTGATCGACAATGACCTGCACATTGATGTTGGCTAGGTGGGTGCCAACTGTGGCTCTATGTTTCGCAGCAGAGTGGCCTGACAGTTCAACCTGTACCTCTGGATGATGTCATGTTCCCTGAGGCCATAAAGGGTTGTTCTGGGGCGGAATATTCTCTCCTGCCTTCTGCGCTGCCTTTGGGGTCCCTGCTGGTGTTGTGGTAGCTGCTGTTGTTGCTGTTGGGCTCTGCGTCTGCGTGCACGCTGGATGAAAAGCACCTCCATGTCTCCCTTTTGATGCTCTGCTGTTGCTTCTGTGTGTTCTGATTAAATACAGGTGTGTTTGCCCCATTTTATTGCCTGGCCTTACCCAGGCGTTAAATTTTGACGCAAAATCGGGCTGTCCGCCTCCCGGCCAGGCGTAATTTTTGCCTAAAAGCATAAATACGACACACGGCCGTTTAAGTCATTTTTTGGACGGAAACGCCTACCTTGCATATGATTAACGCAAGGCGGGTTGCCGCATCCAAAGAATGACGCACACGGTGGAATTTTGACGTCCATGGGCTCGGGCGTCAAAGTTTAAATATGGGGCAAGGTTTGCGCTGAATGTGCGTCAAAATTTTTGACGCACATTTGGCGCAGACGGAGTATAAATATGCCCCTAATTATTTAAAAAATCATATCTCTGGTTCCTCTCATCCAAGTTTAATCATTTTGGTGTCATTTTAAAGATAACAATATAATCTATTTTCATAAATTGGTGTTGGATTTTTATTGTGTTTTGTGTTTTTCTTTTGTACTGTGTAGTGATTTTTAAATGCTTTACACACTTTACACACTTGTCTCCAAAGTTAAGCCTTGTAGCTCGTTGCCAAGCTACCAAGGGTTACATTGAGACCTAACTGGACCTAAGTGGAGGTTAGTGGCATGTTGCTATGTGTAGGCACTTATCTGCCCTTAGCAATAATCCACTTTCCAACACTATGCATCTCAATGTAAGTATAACATTGGTAGCAAACATCTTGCTAGTCCTACTATTTGAAGTTATTGCATGGAGAGACCTCTCTCTCTTCCTTCCCATTATGGGATGGAAAAGAGATAGAGTGACAGGAGTTCTGGGAGAGCCTCAATGACCTTGCAGTCCTAGCGGGCTCCCCATGTCCGGCGGGAGCCAGCATTGCTTCCAGAAGCAGGGATATGTTTAAATAAGCAGCTCCCCGCTTGTGGGAGTAATGTTTTCATCAGATAAAACAGATTAAACCTTCCTTTCTGCAAGGCAGAGCTGTTTGATAGCTCTCACTTGCAGAAAGATGAGTTTGTTTGCTTTTGCTTGGTGGGAGCTGTCAGCTTTCACCAAGCGAAAGCAAACAGCTAAGTCCCTGGGGTGGGCACCCCGGGACATAGCAGGAGCTGGCCCTTGGTGGTGGCAGACCCCAAGGCCATCATTGGCTCAGTGAGGAGGGCCACACTGCCCCCTCCAACGAGCATTGTCCCCAGGAGGTAGTGGATAATTTGTAATGGTCCCCCTTCACTTGTACCACTGGGGGATGGTGGTCCCCTGGGCTGTGGGGGTGTCTGTGGAGGCCTCCTGCATTATATTAGAACAAAGCCCTGGGTTAGGTGTCAGTCCCCGGGGCTGCAACGGGCCACCCAGCCCCCACCTTATATTTGTTTATAGCCCAAGGGAGGTGGTGGTCCCCGGGCTGTGGGGGGACCGAGTGGCCCCGCATTTCATTTCTATTTCTGCCCAGTGGAGGTGGAGGTTCCTGGGGCTGCAGGTGGGCCAGGTTACCCCCATTCAGCACCAGAGCTAAGGGGTCAGGGTTACTCTACCCTGATCCCTTTTCTTAGTTTTTAACTCTTTGTTTCTGTGACTCGGCTGAAGCCGAGATCTTAACATTGCTGGCAACACTTTCTGGTTGAAGTGTTGGCAGCCAAGCAGATCTTTAATTTCTCAAAAACCACTGAACAGATTTACACCAAATAACAAAACAGGGCGTGGCCGGGCCACAAAAGAAGATGGCCGCCTAAGTCCCGAGCTCCGCGCTGCATCGGTCCCGAGGAGGCGGCGGGGGCCCTGCGGAGGCCGAAAAATCACCTTAACGCACGTCGAAACCCTCCCACAACCCCGAGCTTCCGACCCGAACCTTAACAACCGGCCGCCGAGACCTTGCTGGCCGGCAGCGCGTCTCGGAGGGAAAGGGGGGAAAAATGGCCTACAGAGAGGGTGGAGCCGCGTCTCTTCGACCAGAAAACCGTCTCTCTTAAGGACGGAGGAACCCAGCTTGGGAGACCTTGAGGAGCCGTCCAATGCCCAGGACCTCCGATCTCAAGTGGGGACACGCTCCGGACCACCAGGGGATCTAGGGTGCACAATATTGAGGTAGGCCCAACTGCGGGGGAGGAGCCACGCTCTCGAGCCGAGAGAGGAGCCGGCCTCCCTACCATTGCGGCGACTGGAGTCGCAGGCACAACCCCTCGCACCCGATTTCCAGAGGGAGACGGTGAGCATTTATCCTCTATTTGGCCCGGGAGAGAAAGGAAGACAGTGCCGGGGAGCGTCGAGGGGAACAAGGGGAGGAGGAGAGGAGGAGTGAACCAGGACAGTAAATAATAGAAAGGAATAAAGACACGGAAACAAGAGAAGAAGGGGAGTAAGGGAAAATAAAAGGAAGGAAGAAGAAAGAGCCAACAGAAAAGGGGAAGAAGAGAACTAAGAATCAAGTTAAAAAATAAAAAAAAGAAAGGGAGGGAGGAGAGGAGAGAGGAGGTGAAGGGGGGGCAAGGGGGAAAAAAAAGGGGAGAAGAAAGAAAGAAAGAAGAAACAAACCAAAAAATCCTCCCCCCCAACATATCCGGGAACAGAAAAAGGATCAAATATCCTCTCACCGCCTAAATCCTAAAAACCCCCCCCCAAAAAAAAGAGGAGGGGAAAAGAGGGGAAAAGAAAAAAAAAAAAAAAAGAACATAAAAAAGTCAGAACAAGATAAGAGCCGGCTGACTGCATAATGCTGCTTCCGCTAGACTCTGAGGAAAACTCTGGAATCAGCTGGACAACACACGCAGACGGACGAGGCGATGCCCGGTAGCAAAACAAACCAGAAATCCACTGGTAAGTCGGCACAACAATTATTATTCTCCGAAGCTCTTCATCATAGGCGCCCAACATCTACGATAACAGGACCCCACTCACCACCCTCCCCAACGCAATCCATGGCAATGTCTGAGAAGGAACAATCCATAACCATGGAAAAGATACTACAGGAGATCACTGCTGTCAGCCGCCGAATAGAGAGAATGGACGCTTCTCTATCTTCACTGACCCTGGAAACCAAATCTATGAGATCAGACATTGCAGGTTTTCAAACCAGGGTGACAGGCTTGGAACACCGCATGGGCTCATTAGAAACGCAGGTGACCACTCACCGAGACAGAGACCAAGACCTCCTTTACCTTAGGAGCAAACTCACAGACCTAGAGGACAGGAGTCAAAGAGATAACATTCGCCTACTGCGAATCCCGGAGCATGAAGAAGGCAAAGACATACAGACCTTTCTGGGCTCCGTTCTCCCCAAACTAACCTCCCTGGACTTCGACCCACCGCTGGAATTCCAAAGAGCACACAGAGTAGGCCCGAAACGTTCTGACACATCTTCAAGACCCAGACCGATACTCGCTTGTCTATTACGCCACAACCATGCCCGACAGATATTACAAACAGCGCGCAAACATGGCCCTTTCCGGATAGGCCAACATGACATCCGAATAACGTCTGATTACTCCAAGGACACCCACGAACGAAGAAAAGCCTTCCTAGCTTTAAGACCTCGACTTCGCCAACTGGGGATGAAATACGGCCTCTTCGACTCCGCCAGAATGTGGGTCACCAATAACAGTATATCCAAAGACTTCTATAATCCAGATGAACTGAGCCTTTTCCTTGACTCTTTTCAACATCAGCCTATGGACTCGACCAATCCAGACTGTTCACAAGATACTGCGAGAGAAAACGAAGGGGGAGGACCCTTACCCCCGGGCCCAGAGAAAGAAGGCCCGCTCCACCATGACACCGACCTCAATCAAAGGGGCAGAGAGACTAGCCAGACTACACGATGACAGGGGTCAGGTTCTCCACGCTGTGGCAACCTACACCCAACTATCAGAAAGGGACAAATCCAGATCACCTCTAAAACCAACGACTGTACCCCCCTGAGACACCGATCCCTTGCTAGGAGCATGTGAGATGATTACAAGACATTGAAACCTGAAGGGCGAGAACTCACAGAAGGATGAGTACAAACCCAGGTTTTGTTTGTAGCCATGATTACTTAACAATCGTCAATAACCCTTTTAACATTACATGATCACTATGTTTATATGTCCTGCAAGATAACACGGGGCCTTACTCTATAACACTGTTGCATAGACGGCCATTGTATAACGCAAAACGCACAAGCCGGATCTTGCAGATCCTACAGGTGATACAAACACATACATCGGGACCCTGCTCAGTAGGGACACGTTTCAACACTTAAAGAGAAGCTGTCATTCACCCCCTCACAGCACTACTACAATATAGAACATCCAGCAACACAACACCACACAATAACAACAAGACTACATGAACAGGCCCGATTCTGCAGACAAGTCGTAATGCTGACCCCTTTCAGCTGAACCTACCACCTTCCACTTCTCCCTTAAGCGGCTGCTCCGGTAAACAAATGTAATATAATCTACGCGCAATAATACACATCCTGATGATTACCAGAGTACTGGCACAACATGATCACCTGCCACAGGGGATGATAAGCTTTAATACAACACAACACTACATATTATGGAGATGTACCACTACTTCTTACGGGAACACTATGGCTACAGCCGCCCGCCATGCGGTCACCGCCATTTGGCCGCTCCGCGGTCAAAAGACCGCGGATGCCATTCTGGCTTTCCCGCTGGGCCGGCGGGCGCCCGCCAAAGGAGTGCCCGCCGGCCCAGCGGGAAAGGCCCTGCAACATAGAAGCCGGCTCCGAATGGAGCCGGCGGTGTTGCAGGGGTGCGACGGGTGCAGTTGCACCCGTTGCGATTTTCACTGTCTGCTATGCAGACATTGAAAATCATGCTGGGGCCCTGTTAGGGGGCCCCTGCACTACCCATGCCAGTGGCATGGGCAGTGAGGGGCCCCCAGGGGCCCCACGACACCCGTTCCTGCCATCCTGTTCCTGGCGGTAAAAAACGCCAGAAACAGGGTAGCGGGAAGGGGGTCGGAAGCAGCGCCGCCATGGAGATTCAGCCCAGATAGGGGAAATCCGGCGGAAACCGCCGGATCCCCTTTTCTGACCGCGGCTTTACCGCCGCGGTCAGAATGGGCAGGGAAGCACCGCCAGCCTGTTGGCGGTGCTTCCGTGGTCATCCACCCTGGCGGTCGATGACCGCCAGGGTTGGAATGACCCCCTATATCTCCATAGAGGGATAACAAATAGGTCGACATACACACGCACTTCCCAGAATCCTCCTCATGAGGGGGATGCAACCCCCCCATATACTCGCGATGGCACCTGACCACGCAGGTGATGAGCAGTGGATCAACCACTTGAATATATAACCCATGTTCCACCCTTCCATAACAAATGACGCCCCGCCAAAGGATCAGTAGTCACACGTACGACTATATCCAGAATAACCTTCGTTAACACACGTTGTCCCTATATTAAACAGGACCCCGAATGAACAGGACCGTAACTAACATACGATTAATTAGTAAACTAACAACGCCTTAAAGTGCTTTGCAGTATCATGGCGCAATAATACGACCCATGGTACGCATGGGGTAGCAAGACATACAAGTCACGCATACATAAGCTAGGAACCATCAAACCCTGCCATCCACCCCGGGGCTGGTCCCACGACATATAAACTAATAGAAAGTAATACGATTACCTGTGTGGAAATAAGTTATATTGTGTTACGTTATGCTATATTATATTATGTTATGTTATACAAATTAACAGTTTGCAGTGATATTATGCTGTTTGTCATTATGTTGTTTGACACAGTGATATTATGCTATATAAGTATAGTAATATTCCAACTGTTGTTATGTGCAAATGTACTCCAATATTCTGATTTGAACCGGCATTGTGTTACTTTACATCCTCCCCTCCCGCCCTCTCCTCTCCTCTGGCCCCTTAGGTACCCACCCTTTGAACCCACAAATCATTTCTCCCCCCCTTACACCTATACCAACACCTACTGTAACATCTACATTAAAATCATTATCACATTTACATCTATCATTATAATCATGATTACAAACACACACCCTGGTCCATACCCACTCCTCTCCTTGACCAATAGACCCTCACAACATAGAACCCATCACGATGATACACATCAAGTACAATGATCGCTAGCCCTCTTTCACTCGAAAATAGGATAAACATTTAACCTATTATATTAGACACTGGACATTGCGAGGTATCAACTGGATCTTCCTCCATTTCTTAATCCAGGTCAGCGTGAACTCCCCCTCTACCACCTTTCCCACTATGCCCATCCCCACCATATTAAAATTATGTTACCAAATCCCCCCCCATATCCTATACATTACACCCTCCCTCATCAACATAGCTATTACCCTTTCCCGGCCCCCCCCTCCCATAATATGCCCATGGCTTCCCCCTTTACTCGCTCCCCCCTCCGGAGCTCAGCTCAGAACCTGTGCATTCGACCGCCTTAGATCAATACTGGCCGCCCCTTGCCCCAACGCCGCCTCCTCGGCAGAGAGGCTGCACCGACGGCATTAGGAGTTCGGATAGGACTCGGACTCGCCATTTACAGACAGATCCCAAGGGAGCATAGTACTCCTGGTCCCCCTATATTCCTCCAACCTCTTCCCCTCCCAATCATCGCATCCATCCCACTTCACAGACAAACGCTAACCCTAGTCTTCTTCCCTCCCATATTACCCCTTTTCCCTCCCTCACCAACCCCTCCCCGTTCTCGCTTCTTTCCCCCCCCTTTCTTGTTGGGTTACCCAACCCTCATTAGCTGCCTCCGCCTCACCCCTCGAACTCCCAAATACTCATATTGCATCGAACACAGCTCCACACAATTACTACCCCCAGTATTGCTGAAATTCCTTCCTCTAACTCAGTATGCCAGAGACAACCCCCCACATAGTGCACCCACTACGAATCCTCTCCTGGAATGTTCATGGCATGACGAACTACATCAAACGGAAAAAGATCTTGTCATATTTTCAATCTAAAAAAGCAGACATAGCCCTGATCCAAGAAACGCATCTTGACAATGTAGAGTCTGATAAACTTAGACGTGATTGGGTAGGAAAGGTCTCCTTTAGCTGCTGTCCAGAAGATCAGGGAGCCAAGGGAGGCACACCTCGCAAATGTGGCGTAGCGATACTAATACGTAAATGTCTGCCGACCACGATCATTAAAACATGGAATGACACAGAAGGGAGATATATATTTGTCAAACTGAAAATAGGAAATACCTTCCTATGTGTGGGCTCTGTCTATGCACCAACTGGGGCAAAGCATTCCTTCTTCCTACAACTCAATCGCGTACTGACCGAAATAGGGACTGCACGTTATATCATCGGGGGACTGGAACCTTGCTAGAGATGCCATACTGGACAGGACAGGCCCCATCGATGTGGGCAATAATTCCGATAGGGCCCTACAGACGGACATCACAGCGGATGTAGGCCTAGTTGATTGCTGGAGATTAACACACCCAAAGGACAAGGAATTCACATTCATTTAGTCCGTCCATGGCACCCAATCACGCCTGGACTATTTTCTTGTATCACACACCATAATCCCCCAAATACAAGACCCTAGCATCTTAGATAGCGGACTCTCAGACCATTCCCCGATTCTACTCTCTATTCAGGTGGGCTTGACCTCTCCTGGTCGTAAACCATGGCGCTTTGCCATACACAGATACCGTTCCCCCCAGGGGAAAGAGCAACTCAAGGCCCACATACCCACATATATGACCGAAAACATGGGCTCTGTGACATCCAAGCGGTCTAGTGGGCAGCGGCTAAGGCCACTCTGAGAGGGAACATGATGAGGGACGCAGCACTGGCCAATAGAGATAGGGAGGTCCACTACCGCACCCTAGAAGACAAGATCCAACTCCTCACCAAACAATACACTACTCAGCCATCCCCTACGCCACGCCGCTCCCTTGAACAAGCCCGATTGGCACATAACGATCTGTACACAACACAGGCAGAATATGCACTACAAAGGTTACGCTACTGCCACTTTGAGCAAGGAGAAAAGGCCGGACGCCTCTTAGCGGCACAGCTCCGACAGAGAGATGCTGCCTCAGCCATCCCGGCCACAGCGTCCCCCTCCGGAGCAGTACTGACCCGCCCGCAAGACATTGTGAATGAATTTACTACATATTATCAACACCTTTACACCCCCGAAACAACGACCAACCAGGCACAGACAGAGGCATTTCTTATTGCGGCAAAGTTGCCCTGCCTATCAGAAGCCGGCCGAGCTCTCCTTGAGGGCGATATAAGCAGGGAAGAAATCACACAGGTTATCACAAAACTCCCATACCACAAATCCCCGGGCGAAGATGGATTCCCCACGGAATTTTACAGATGGTCAGGGGAAGACACAACCACGGCCGTACACGAGGCACTCGTGGAGGCGTGCCGGGAGGGTTCTTTGGGTGCCCTGTCCAACAGGGCCACGATTGTCGTTCTGCCTAAACCTGGAAGGGACCCCCTACTCTGCAGTAGCTATCGCCCCATCTCCCTTTTAAATGGAGATGTTAAATTACTAGCTAGTGTCCTTGCAGCACGTCTATGCAAAGTCATACCGTCCCTAATCCACAATACCCAGTCGGGATTTGTACCGGGCCGCACCTCCAGAAACCATATGCGCACACTATGCCACACCCTACTTGAATCGTTAAACCTACCAGAAGAAGCCTTGGCACTATCCCTCGACGCGGAAAAGGCATTTGACCGCATCGAATGGCCCTACCTATTCACCACCATGAAACATTTTGGCCTCGGAGATCAATTTATTTCTAAAGTCCGATTATTATACGATCACCCTACGGCACAAGTTAACTGTGGGGGCTTTCTGTCGGACCCATTCCCCATCGGAAGGGGCACTCGACAGGGCTGCCCCTTGTCACTGCTCTTATTCCTACTAGCAATGGAACCGCTGGCGACAACTATAAGGAATTCTCAACAGATAACAGGCATCTCCTTACCAGGGGGTTCCTCCAAAATCTATTTATATGCAGACGATATTCTGTTAACCTTGTCTGACTTGGAAAGATCCATCCCATCCCTACTTTCTATCATAGAAAGCTTTGCACCCTTGTCCGGGTATCGAGTAAACTGGGACAAGAGTGAATCGTTGCCCCTATCTCGCGTAACAACGAGAGCTGCAATCCATGACCGCCCATTTAAATGGACTCCAACCCACCTCAAATATCTTGGGACATATATTAACCAAGGCTTAGAACACATGGTCAGGGACAACCTAGACCCTCTTATATCCCGGATGAAACAGGACTTTGCCAAGTGGTCCTTACTCGGCCTATCCATGTGGGGCAGAACACAGGCGGTTAGGATGGTCACCCTCTCCCGCTTCACATATGTTTTAGGCATGCTCCCCCTACAGATTCCGCACTCTCTTCTCCGAAGGATTGATACCTTAATAAGGTCCTTCGTCTGGGGTTCTATACGGCCAAGACTAAAACCGGGGACAATATTAGCACGCAGACCCTATGGAGGACTAGGTCTACCCTCAGTAGAACAATATGCTTTAGCCCTACAACTATCACAACTAGACTACACATTACCAGGTACCCCAGACCACCCACAATGGACAATCACGGAGAAACACATACAGGGACAGCATTCCGAACCAGGCGGGATATATACCGACCACTCTCACTCGTCCAACCCTATCCTCGCGGCCACAAATGCAGCGTGGCGCAGAGCCCACCGGCTACTGGGAGTGCACCCTTCTCTACATGCTCAAGCCCCTATAGCAGGAAACAAATGTATAAAAATATGAGGAAGTACCTTAAGATGGCCCCAGTGGAGCGACGCTGGTATCCACAACATAACCCAAAT
The DNA here is from genome assembly GCF_031143425.1 of Pleurodeles waltl. Lineage (NCBI taxonomy): Eukaryota > Metazoa > Chordata > Amphibia > Caudata > Salamandridae > Pleurodeles > Pleurodeles waltl. The sequence goes on from NC_090437.1 coordinate 724,816,189, forward strand.
AATAGATGGCAATGGTCTCCGGTCCTTTGAATCCTTACGGGAAGAGTTCGGAATTCACAAAAATCAGGAATGGAGGTACATGCAACTCATGCACTGTATGCGCAAGGCCCTAGGACCCCCCCCCCATGGAGGATCAAAATCTCACCCATTGTCAATTACCTGCAGAAATGGGGTCGACACAGAGGAGTTATGGCCAGTCTATACGCAGAGATTACGAACCACCTTTACTCGCAACCTCTCCTAGAGCGACTGCGTCTCAGATGGCAAGATCGACTAGCGATAGCCTACACAGAAGAAGAATGGCAGGACATAATCAAGGCCCTAGACAGGGGGGTCCGCGAGGCCCACCTGAAATTCTGTCTCTTCAAAATCCTCCAGGACTGGTACTGGACCCCCACGAAACTCTTCAGGGCAGGTCTGATACCACACACGAGGTGTTGGCGATGTGCAGATCTCCATTGCGACCTACTTCATATTCTATTCCACTGTCCGACGATACAACCCCTATGGGAAGCTGTGTTCCAGACACTTAGGGTTTTCATATCAATACCAAACCCGTCACTGATAACACTCATTATTTTACATTACATGCACCCATACCCCTCCCTATCACGTCCCCATAAACGGCTACTTCACACAGCAATTGCCACAGCTAAAATCTGCATTCTCCGACACTGGAGGTCTGCTATCGCCCCAACACCAGTGGAATGGATGACAGCCATGTTCCAAACAGCTACCCATGAGCGAATCATTTATAACCTGCAGGATCAAGCGGCCCTATTCACAGAAATTTGGACCCCCTTCCTGACAAGACCATGAGGCAGCTAGTTGATGGTCAGTGGATGGCAGTTGACACCTCATAATTTCCTTTTCTCTCTCCCTCACTTCCCTCCCCGCCCTCCTATCCTTTTCCTCCACTCCTGAGACTATTCATCCCAGAAAACACCCTCCACACCATGCCATATCGACCCGTTTAAATACGTACTAGAAATTATCCTCCTTTAATCTGCTTGACCAGTGGCTAACTTTCCAACACTAGTAGGCAAGGCCGGATTCTTCATACATCTAACCCTGTATCTACACAGATACTCTCCCTTGTCTACCCTCCCCCGGAATGTCTCTCTCCCCCCCATAAATTGACCCTCTTGGCCCACCCTAAAATACACTTCGATAAATGTACCACATGGCACAATCCTGTAAGATCGTCGGCAAATGACGAGGAACAACCGGAATATCCATCTAATAACCCAGAAACATTGAGCCAAAAGACTTGCTCTTCCCCCCTTACACCCTACCTAACCTCCCCAATTCCCCGCTCTCCTCTTTATCACTCTTCTTTCTCTCCTGCTCCCCTCTACTACAACCTGACCCCCCCACACCCTTTACCCCCCTTCCCCGCACCCTCCCTAATCTTCAAACCACAGTCTATGTCGACTAATCAGTGTACCTATTAGACAATGTACATTCAGATATCATTTGTAAAATTACCAACTGAACTACGGACTACTGAAAAAAATGTCAATGCATATTGTGTATCGTCCTATATTTTTCTCTAATAAAAAATGTACAAAAAAAAAGAAGAAAAAGAAAAAAGAAAAAAAATATAACAAAACAGTTGCTTTTGGGACCAAGAGTTACCTTTCTGTCAAATTTGGTGTAATTCCATCCAGTTCGGGTGCTATTGCTGTTCAAGCTCCCTTTGGAAAAATGCATGGGGAAAAAGCGTTTTAAGAAACCCCCCTTTTTCTTAGCTCCCATTTGATGGATCACCTCAAAACTTTCCAGACATCAGCTGACGTAAGTGTGAAATATTTTTTAGAAAATTTTGTGAAGATTCATCAACAGGTGCCAAAGATATAGGCAAGTCAATAAATGCTTTTTCTATAGAAACTAGGCCCTAACTATAACTACTCAGTGGCGATCGCCACTAGGTTTTATATATATAAATATATATATATATACATATATATATATATATATGCCTATATATACATATATATATATATGTATATAGATAAATCCATATTCTCGAAATATAACTTAATCGGCCCAATGAGATCTGAAAAAGAAAAGGAAATGATATCTAAATTTATGGAAGCAATGAATTTGAGATTGAAGAAATATGAAGAGGACATTAAGATTAAAAAACAACAGAAACTACATAGAGATATAGGGGATTATGAGAGTGGAAGGATCCTGACATTCAGTAGGAAATATGATCATCTATATAATTCATCCTCTAGTAATGATCCACCACAGGAAGGACAATCTAGCTCGGATAGTGATGTAGAAAGCACAAGGGAGTCTGATACTCCCAGCTCTACGGAGAGTGAGAAATCTACTGAGGATATTATTAACAAACCAGCAACTTTTTTAGACGAATATCGCCTGCTACGACATGGCAGGCAAATCTCCAAGAATCAACAGGGACAAATCTCAAATTACAAAGGCAGGACACCAGGCCGAAGAGGAAGACGGGGCGGAGTCAGAGGAGGCGAGAAAGACTCAGAAATCACAATAAGAATAGATTTCACTTTGGGGCAAGCGGGAAAAACAATAAGAAGCTCCAATCTACAGACCTAATGGATATCAATATAGTGAATAAAACAATTGTGAATGTATCCAATTTGATTCTATCTGAGAGTGATAAATTAACGTTAGGTTTAGGCCTCTCATTTTGCCCTACTGAACGGTTTAATTATGCTGATACAAGGATTGACCTTTTCAAGTTTATTAGGAAACTGAAACTAAAAAATTAAGGGGCATATTTATACTCCGTTTGCGCCGAATTAGCGTCGTTTTTTTCGACGCATATTCGGCGCAAAACTAACGCCATATTTATACTTTGGCGTTAGACGCGTCTAGCGCCAAAGTAGGAGTAAAGAGAGTCATTTTTTTGCGTGAACGCCTTCCTTGCGTTAATGAGTTGCAAGGTAGGCGTTCCCGTCCCAAAAAATGTCTGCGACGCAAATGCGTCGTATTTATACTCCCGGGCAAAAATCACGCCTGGGAGGCAAATTTTTCACCTCAACCCGATTTGCGCCATTTTTTTCGACTCCCAACCCCCATAGAAATGACTCCTGTCTTAGCAAAGACAGGAGTCATGCCCCCTTGCCCAATGGCCATGCCCAGGGGACTTCTGTCCCCTGGGCATGGTCATTGGGCATAGTGGCATGTAGGGGGGCACAAATCAGGCCCCCCTATGCCACACACAAAAAAAAAAAAAAATGACTTCCCTGAACTTACCTTAATGTCCCTGGGATGGGTCCCTCCAGCCTTGGGTGTCCTCCTGGGGTGGGCAAGGGTGACAGGGGATGTCCCTGGGGGCATGGGAGGGCACCTCTTGGCTCCTTCAGAGCCCACAGGTCCCTTAACGCCTGCCTTTTCCAGGCGCTAAAAAACGGCGCAAAAGCGGCCGTACGTCATTTTTTGTGACCCGCCCACTCCCGGGCGTGAATTTTGCCCGGGAGTGTAAATACGGTAAATACATGTTTCGTTCCCAGTTTTGCTTGCCTTTTTTTAGGCTGGTGGGAAGAGACAACTTTTAAGGATGAGGAACGATACTCAGGAGCTAGCCAAGCAATTTTGTGGTTGAGATACATTGATGACCTTTTCATTATTTGGAAAGGGACAGAAGAAGAGGCCATACAGTTCATTGGTGAATTAAGTGATAAAGATTTGAATATTGGTCTGACTTACAATATAAGTAGAGCTTCAATTGAATTTTTGGATGTTCTGATAAAGATCGGAGAATATAAGATCACCACTGAACTGTTCCGTAAGAATACTGCAGGTAACAGTTTATTACATGCTTCTAGTGGTCATCCAGATAATTTAAAATGGAGTATCCCTTATGGAGAATTATTAAGAGCTAAAAGAGTTAGTAGTACTGATAAGCTTTTGAAGTGGAACAAGCACAAATGATTAAGCTATTTAAACAGCGGGGTTATCCCGAATGGGTAATCAAAAAAGCAATTGATAAAACAAAGGGGATAAAAAGATCTGATACCCTATTTGATAACACTGTCAAATCAGAAAAGGATGATGAGGAAGGGATCAGACTTATCATGACATATAATGAGGATACAAGACAGATCAATAACATTATCTCAAAAAATTGGAAAATCTTGAAGAGTGACCCTGTCATTGAAGATATAATACAACAAAGACCGCAGATTACTTATAGGAGAGGACGTAGTTTACATGATATGTTAAGATCGAATGATATAACTACAATTCCTCGATTGAGACAACACAACTTACAAGGTTTCTTTCCATGTGGACATTGCAAGGCTTGTCGCAATAGCGACCTACGGGGGAAGGTGCATTCAGCGGTCTCCAGGCACAACATCGCGGTTCAGCGGACTGGCGGCGGACCCCCACCTCCTCCCCCACAACTAACAACATGGGAGGAACAAGTCTTGACCATCAGGCATCCAGAGGGCCCCGGAGGGGTCGGTGGAGGAATGGACACTGGTAAGTCAATTCTTAACTATCATATCCCCCACCTTACCTGCATGCTATCACACACCCCCACCCTCACACCCTCCCCTATCACCCAAACTCCTCACTAATGTACTAAGAACACAAACCACACATCCCAACACCAAGCCCTGCATGACACAACTAAGCATGGACACCCATCACTAAAGCATGCTCACTGCACATACCCATAACAACCCCTAACCATCATCACACAAGCCCCCACACAGAAATGCTTGCACTGGGGTACACGCTCACCCACACATTGCACGCCATGACACACACACATGCAATAATCATGCTCTTATGCCCCTGCAGGGTCACGAAGGACCGTCACCACACCGGAGGGTCCAGACAACTCCACTCCACCCACAGAAGAGGCCCACAGTGACGATAGCGGCTCTGCCCTATTGGATCCTGATGACCAGCCCGGACCATCGTGGGCCTCGAGACAGTCGGTTCCCCTTGCACAGGCAAAGCCCAACACTGACCTTCCACCCTCTGGTAACACCAGCACAGCACCCACCCAGCGGGCCCAAACCTCCGTACCCAGGACAGGTCAATCAGCTGTGTGTCCACCACTACAGGGAACCCAGGTTAACCCACCACCCCAACAACAACAGGGACCTGGGGACAGTGGTAGTGGGCACACGGTCCAGGGATTGGAAGCACAGGAACACAGGGGAACTGGGAGGGCTGCTGTGTGACAGGGGGCGGACAGGCCAAGGGAACCCACTCTCCACGAGGCCCTCTCCTCCATCATGGGAGCATACCACCACTCCCAGGAGACGATGGCGACAGTCCTGGTCAAGTTTCAGGAGACCCAGCGCCTGCAGGAGGACCAGTATTTGGGGTTCAGGGAGGAGCTCAGGACCATCAGCTCCGCCTTGGGCACCATCGTAGGGGTGCTGAAGGACATACAGCAGACCTTGAGGGACACCGTGGCACTCCAAGGGGCCCCTAACACTAGCATGGATGATGAACTGCCCACCACCTCCGCCGGCGCTAGTGGACAGGACGCCCTGCCACAGGACCACCACACCAGCACCCCACCCCCTGCAGACGGACAACCACCACACAAGTGGTCCCTGAGATCCAGGAACAGGACAGAGCAAGATGGCAAGACCCCCGCCAGGAAATGAGACCACCCTGATTGTCCTCCCACTGTCCCACTTTGTTACCCTGTCCATACTTAAACTGCCCCAGCTCCACTTCCTTTGCCCATATGGCCAGTGCACCTGTGAAAGTAATAGACTGGACTCTGCCATGGACATTCCTCCACCATTACCCATCACCATTTTACAACCCCCCTCCATTTTTGAGCACTTCAATAAACACCCTTGAACCACAAAACAATGTTGAGTCAGTCTATGATTTGGTAAAATGTATTATCAATGACAGTGTCAAAATGAGTTTCTAGTTCTAAAGGCAACATACCTATGTCACACATCACAAGTCCTTGAAGGATGCATGCAGATGACACACGTTGGTAACCACACCTGTGAAACCGTAATGTAAAGGAAAAACTCAGTTACCAAATAATCCTATGAAATTACAAACAGGATAGAGGAAGACGTGTGACAGTGAATGTAATGGTAAAAATGAAAATGTTCTCACCTGTGTGTCACTGGAAATATTGCTGTATGATTGACTCCCTGTTGTCGTTGTCTTCTTCCTCAGCTTCCTCCTCATCACTGTCCACAGGCTCCACAGGCTCCACAGGCTCCACAGCTGCCATAACACCGTCATCTGGACCATCTTCCTGCAGAAAAGGCACCTGGCGTTGCAAAGCAAGATTGTGAAGCATCGAGCAGGCGATGATGATCTGGCACACCTTCTTCGGTGAGTAGAATAGGGAACCACCTGTCATATGGAGGCACCTGAACCTGCCCTTCAGGAGGCCGAAGGTGCGTTCGATCACCCTCCTAGTCCGCCCATGGGCCTCATTGTAGCGTTCCTCTGCCCTGGTCCTGGGATTCCTCTCTGGGGTCAATAGCCAGGACAGGTTGGGGTAACCAGAGTCTCCTAATAGTCACACACGGTACCTCCGGAGTTGACCCATCATATCAAGGATGCTGCTATTCCACAGGATGTAGGCGTCATGCACTGAGCCAGGGAACATAGCATTTACCTGCGAGATGTACTGGTCTGCCAAACATACCATCTGTACATTCATCTAATGATAACTCTTCCGGTTCCTGTACACCTGTTCACTCCTGTGGGGGGGACTACATGGGTGCCATCAATAGCACCTATGATGTTGGGGATATGTCCAAGGGCATAGAAGTCACCTTTGTCTGTAGCCACATCTTCCACCTCAGGGAAAATTATGTATCTCCTTACGTGTTTCAGCAGGGCAGACAACACTCTGGACAGCACGTTCCAAAACATGGGCTGGGACATCCCTGATGCCATGGCTACTGTTGTCTGAAAAGAGCCACTTGCAAGGAAATGGAGCACTGACAACACCTGCACGTCAGGGGGGATTCCAGTGGGATGGCGGATTGCTGACATCAGGTCTGGCTCCAACTGGGTACATAGTTCCTGGATAGTGGCACGGTCAAACCTGTAGGTGACGATTAAATGTCGCTCCTCCATTGTCAACAGGTCCACCAGCGGTCAGTACACTGGAGGATTCCGCCATCTTCTCAATTGTCCAAAATGACGGTGCCTAGGAAGGACAACAGCGAACACAGAGTCAACTATTTTCCAGGTATGTACCCACAGTTACACAGAACACGACACCAAACACAAAACTCTTCCTGTATCTTTGTTGAGTGTAGGCCTAGCTATGTGTGACGCAGAAGTAAATGAAGCCATGTGGGCCCCTGAAATGGCGGCTGCCTGACCTCTAAACTGGGACAATGGGATTGTGGGGTAACTGCGTTGCCGTTGCACACCGTCGCGGTAGGCGGTTGTAGCCTGCGGCGCAATGCTGCATTGGTTAACATTGGACCCTATGGGTCCCAGGAGCCAATGAGCAAGTGCACCGCCGGTGATGATACGCACCGTTGCGGACGTCACCGCCGCGGATGTCACTGCCATTTTCTATCTTTTCAATCACTAAATACCTGATCTTCGACAGGAGAGGACCTACACTGCAAGTGCTGCTGTGACCTCGGTCTGGAAGCGATGATGGCTGCTGCATCTGGGGAAAGGGCCCCTGCCTTCACTGCTCAGGAGTTGGAGAATCTAGTAGACGGGGTCCTCCCCCAGTACACGCTACTCTACGGTCCTCCAGACCAACAGGTTAGTACACAGGTAGCACGTTGTATGGGCTAGACCTGGGTGGAGAGGGCTGGTTGTAAGAGGGAAGGGGGCAGAGTTCAGGGAACATTAATGCATGTGAATGAATGTGCCACATGGCTAGGGTAGGGAGGGGGACACTCACATCGACGGTGCAGTTGGTAATGACTTCTCTTCTTCCCTTGTGCATGTCATGTAGGTCAGCGCCCACCAGAAGAAGGACATTTGGCGTGCCATCGCCTAGGACGTCCGGACCCTGGGGGTCCACCAGAGACGGGGCACCCACTGCCGGAAAAGATGGGAGGACATTCGCCGCTGGAGCAAGAAGACGGCGGAGGCTCAGCTGGGGATGGCCTCCCAACGTGGGAGGGGTGCCTGTCGCACCATGACCCTCCTGATGTTCCGGATCCTGGCGGTGGCCTACCCTGAGTTGGATGGGCGCTTTAGGGCATCACAGCAGACACAAGGGGGTGAGTACACTCTCATTCTGCGGACTTTGCGCGCAGTGGAGGGGTCTGGGTGGGGGAGGAGGCCTGTGGGTGTACCTAGGCCAGGCAGAAATACGTAGGCTAGGCCCCTCCGTAATGCAGGCCATATGGCACTCTACCCCACCGCAGTAAAGTGCCAAGTACAGGTATACATGCCCTTGTGGCATCCATGTGTGCAGAAGTCCACCATAGCCATGTAGGCCAGATCCCAGAAATTGCATCTGTAGAGGCCAGGAGCACGGCGTAGTGCAGGGGGCTGCTGTGTCTGTATTGTCGGCCAGCGGTAGCGGTATGCCATGCACTCAACCTGTCTTTCTTCTGTCTCCCCCCCCCTTTTTTGTGCTCTCCCTGTTCTTTTGTGCATCAGCCTCATCAGGCGGAGGTACAGTGGCACCGGAGCACGAGGGAGCTGCATCCCACATGGCCATGGAGGGCCACACCACGAACTCTGAATGCACCAGTGGGACGGAGGGCGAGGGGAGCTTCACGTCGGCCACTGGATCACCAACCAGCGACACGGACTCCTCCGCCGATGGGAGCTCCCTTGTGGTGGCGGCACCATCTGTGCGCCCCACTTCTACAGGTACAGCCGCCACCTCCCCAACCAGCACCGCCCTCCCAGCAGCCCCTCAGCGTTTTCCCCGTGCCCGCTCACCCAGGAGGGTGGGCATCACCTTCGCCCCAGGCACCTCAGGCCCTGCCCCAGTCAGCCCTGCTGCCCTCAGTGAGGAGGCCATTGACCTCCTCAGGTCACTCACTGTTAGGCAGTCTACCATTGTGAATGCCATCCAGGGTGTAGAAAGGGAGTTGCAACACGGTAATGCATTCCTGGAGGGCATTCATTCTGGTCAGTGTCCTTCAGCGAACCCTGCAATCTCTGGCCTCAGCACTGATGGCAGCTATTGTCCCTGTGTCTAGCCTCCCCCCCTCCAACCTCCTCCACCCAGACCCAATCTCCTGTACCCCAGCCTATCCCAAGCACACCATCAGACCAGCATGCACACACCTCAACACACAAAAGTAGCTCAGGCAAACATAGGCACCACACAACCCACAGACACACACACAAGCATCACCCACATGGAGACACAGCAACATCCACTGCCTCCACTGTGTCCCCCTTCTCGTCGTCTCTCTCCTCCCTCCCAGTCTCGTCTACACTCTCACCTGCATGCACTACATCTACAGGCACCAGGACTCGCACCAGAACACCCACCACCACACCCCACTCACCTGCACTCACCACCTCCACTCCCATTTACACGTCCCCTGTGTCCTCTCCCAGTGTGTCTGTGACGCCCCCTCCCAAATACACAAACGCAGGCACACACCCACCCAACAGCCATCCACCTCACGACAGCCTCCAGTACCTGCACCTGCACCCAAAACACCTAAAGTGACACCTCCTACAACCACCTCCTCTTCCTCCACTCCCAGACCCCCTCCAGCTACCCATCCCAGTGTTCGTCAGAAACTGTCCCTCTGTAAAGTTGACCTTTTTGCCCCCACCCCCTCTCCACTTCATCAGTCCCGTCATAGCGCCTCAGCCAAAAAGCCTCCAGTACCAGTGGTGCGTGTTCAAGGTGTGTGGAGTGCACCGGTCACCAGGGCAGGCAGTGTGACACGGAGCCAAGGCACTGCCAGTCCACCCCCTGTAAAGGCTCTGAAATTGGAAAGTGGCTGACGGGCCCGTGTGAAGACTCCTGGAGGCAAAGCAACTCACAGGAGTCCCAGGGGGATAGCAGAGTCAGCTGTGACTCCTCCAAAGGTGGGGAAGGGCCAGAAGAAGTCTGCACTGCCTGGTGTGAGCATCACGGCGGAGAAGGGCGGCATCCTTCCCGGCGGCCGGGACGCCAGCACCGTCGTCACTGGTCCGGAGACCACCGCCAGAGTCATTGCCCAGGAGGGCCCAAGTATTGTCACTGGTCAGGAGACCACCGCCGGAGTCAGTGCCCAAGAGGGCCCAAGTATCGTCACTGGTCAGGAGACCACCGCCACCGCCGGAGTCAGTGCCCAGGAGGGCCCAAGTATTGTTACTGGTCAGGAGACCACAGCCGGGGTCAGTGCCCAAGAGGGCCCAAGTATCATTACTGGGCAGGAGACCACCGCCACCGCCGAAGTCAGTGCCCAGGAGGGCCCAAGTATTGTTACTGGTCAGGAGACCACTGCTGGAGTCAGTGCCCAGGAGGACCCAAGTATTGTTACTGGTCAGGAGACCACTGCCGGAGTCAGTGCCCAGGAGGGCCCAAGTATGGTCACTGGTCAGGAGACCACAGTCACCGCCGTAGTCAGTGCCCAGGAGGGCCCAAGTATGGTCACTGGTCAGGAAACCACCGCCGGAGTCAGTGCCCAGGAGGGCCCAATTATTGTTACTGGTCAGGAGATCACTGCCGGAGTCAGTGCCCAGGAGGGCCCAAATATCGTCACTGGTCAGGAGACCACCGCCACCGCCAGAGTCATTGCCCAGGAGGGCCCCGGCAGCCACAGCCCCGCTGGGCAATGAGGGACCGTCATGCCACACACCAATGCCCAGTCCAGAGCCCGCCATGGCAAAGCACCGCTGAACAGTCCAGAACCGCCATGGCAAAGCACCGCTGAACAGTCCAGAACCGCCATGGCAAAGCACCGCTGAACACTCCAGAACCGCCACGGCAAAGGACCGCTGAACACTCCAGAACCGCCATGGCTAAGCATCGCTGAACAGTCCAGAGACCGCTATGGCTAAGCACCGCTGAACAGGGCATGCACAGCCGAAGAAGGAAAAGACCTCCACATCAAGCATCGTTATCCCATGTGCAGCTGGGACAGTGACGGGACAGGAACTTTCACGGGGAGACTAATCCAGTCTGGGCACCAGTCCCCCTCCAGAACCAGTGGTGGCTGTTATCTACTTGAGAGACTGTGGCTTTGCACTCCCCAGGATAAAGCAGTGGGCAAACCACCCACTGTAGAGACTTGAGAGACTGTGGCTTTGCACTCCCCAGGATGGTACAGTGGGCAAACCACCCCCTGTAGAGACTTGTGAGACTGTGGCTTTGCACTCTCCAGGATGGTACAGTGGGCAAACCACCCACTGTAGAGACTTGAGAGACTGTGGCTTTGCACTCCCCAGGATGGTACAAGGGGCAAACCACCCACTGTAGAGACTTGTGAGACTGTGGCTTTGCACTCCCCAGCATGGTACAGTGGGCAACCCACCCACTGTAGAGACTTGAGAGACTGTGGCTTTGCACTCCCATCAATGGGCATGGAGCCCCGTTGTGGATCTGGCTTTGCACTCATCCGGCTGAGGTGCCCCCCCTTCCCTTCCCCCTGAGGTGCCTATTGTATTTCTCTCTGATGTCCCGGCAGTGTTCTCTCCGTTTGTGGACAGGTATCTTGTGTGGGCCTCGCCCATGCTTTTTTGGACTAGTGGTGCACGGACATTGATAAGTACATATCAACTTCTACTCGTAAGGTACTACTTCTCGTAATGTATATACTTTTGAATGATTTTATCATATTTCTGTATATATTTGTGACATGTAAATTGAAACATTACAATGTTTGAACTGATTTTGTTTTGTGTTTGCATTCTTCCGGGGGGGTTGTGGGTTGTTACTGTAATGTTTGTAAATGCATTGGTGTGTGTGTTGTAATGTGCGAGGGTGAGGGTGGGGGTGGGGGTGTTTCGTGTGTTTCCCCCTGACTTTTGCCTCCCCCCTCACTTATGTCGTAGGTGCAGTACTCACTGTTGTCTTCGCCGGCACCGGCGTTGCTCTTTGTAGATGAGTAGGAATACAAGGGCCGGTAGGATTTGTAATTCTGGATCCATGGAGTCCTCCTTCCTCATGGGATGTGTTCAGGTGAGCGTTTTCCCATTGCAGAAACTGTTTTCGCCGTGTTTTTATCCACGGTGAATCCGCCCCGGAAAAGGTGGCGGATTGGCGGGTTGTGATACTATGGGCGGTACATTGTCTTCCGCCTGTCTGTTGGCGGTGACCGCCGCACTGCTTGTCTGTACCGCCGTGGCGGGCGGGGTGTTAAAGTGGCTGTCTTTGTTGGCGGTTTCCGTCAGGGTCATGATTCCCTTTTTTTGTCCACCGGCCTGTTTGCGGTATTACCGCACCTTTAACACCGTCCGCCAGGGTTGTAATGACCCCCATAGTGTCAAGAAACAAATTCTAGAACACATGTGTGCAATTACAACTAATGATGAGCATTATCCAGTAGCAAGGCATTTTAAGGAAAGACATAATTCTGATTGTACTAAGTTATCTTACTTTGGTCTTGAATATGTTTCTCCATGTTATAGGGGAGGTAACAGAGAATTGACATTGAGAAAAAAAGAGTCTAAATATATTATAGAATTGGAGACTAAGACCCCGAATGGACTGAATATGGGGGAGGAACTAAACACTCATTTATATGATAACTAGTAGGACTTATAGATTTTGACAGGGTAATATGAATTGTTATAAACTGTTCTGATTTTTTACTTAACTGTCATAATTTATTAGAAGTATAATTTATTTGTATATGATAATAATGAGTTCTTTTTTAAAGATTGATTGGATTTGTATTGTTGGTGCTAGGTATTTATTTATTGATTAATGTATTTATTGAGATATTTATTTATCTATCTATTTGTATTTAGATCTATAAATATATGTAATTCTCTTTTCAGATGTGATGGGTCGGATGGAAATCTATTGTCATCATTCTGTCTATTTGTCACGTTATTGTTGGGTGATCCTCCTTTCAGAGTTTAAGATAAGAATATTTTGATTTTAACAATATAGTGATGATTATTTTTGTAGCCTTTTAGGTAGGAATACTGATTTACAGTGTCTGATGATTTATTGTCTGTTTTTATTCCTATTAGGACTTTAATCTATAGTATTTTACTATTTAGTCTGATGGTCCGGAGGAATATTAACCTCATTAAATTACACTGTCTTTTGTTTTCTTCCTTTTCTAAAGGCAACATATATTGAGTTAAGCAAAAGTGTAATAATATATACTAGAGTTGCTTATTTATGATATGAAGATCTGTATATGCAAGGAGGTTGTGCTGTATGGGTTCGTATTTGAATCACTTGTCCATTGTCTCATTTATATGTTTATGATGAGACAGTATTTAATGGAGGTATAGTGGTGGTATTTATCACGTGACCAAGGCTGCTGTGTCAGCCGAAACGCGTTGTGTTTGTATTAAACAAATTTTTGCTTTCCCTTGAATCCTGAGGGTGCAAGTATTTCCTTCTTATTTTTTGATTTATATATATATATATATATATATATATATATATATATATATAGCTGTGTGTGTGAAGCAATAGGTCAAATCATCTGAGGGGGTGCACTCCTCTGCCAGTGCTAGTGGTAAGGGATAGACCAGTCCCCCTCAAAGAATTAATCCAAAGGTAAAAAAATGCTGCACACAGACCTCCTCACACCAACAAACACTGACGTGTTTCATCTCTGCAGAGTCTTGGTCACGGTTGGTGAGTCACTTGTTAAGTAAATACTACATCACGTTCTACCTGTAATGAGGTATTCTGGGACACATAGTACAGCATCAAAGAAGTGAAAAATTGAGATATATTATACAACTAATACTGTAACTATAGTGGTCACAATTAAAGTGAGCAATTCATATAGCCATTAATAAACTCTATAAACTTCAAAATATATATTCCATATACTATAGATTGCTTGCAAGTAGTGCCAGTAACATAGTAATCTAAAAGTGCAAACAACATACGTTCACAAAAATATGCATATTTGCATATATGATGGTGGAATGTACATTGTCCAGCAGGAGCCAAACTGGGTATCCTGTTTGATGCCAAAACTATCAGCTGTGCATAATTTCTAAACACCAGGCATTATGGCTAAGTGCCTGTGCATCATTTCCATGCACCATGCATTATAGCCAAGTGCCCTCATAGCCTCCAGTGTAATTGGCTAAATCCTCTTATTAATGCTTCAAACTGCCATACAACTATAGATGTCAAAAGGAAAAAAAAACGTTTTCTGATGGTTATAATGGACTCTATACACAATTGTTTGTGTCCAATCAAGAAGTTTTGAAACAACAGTCAGCAACTATGGGTGTATATAAAGTTCCTCATCAGCATTCAGTACCTTCACGGAGTCTTAGTCCATAGTTTGATGATATATCTACTCTCTAACCTGCACAATTGCAAGGTTCTATCTCTTCCTGTTTCACACGACATAGTAACAAAGTGATTGCCTATCACCACATTGATTCAAGGTAAGATGTTTAGCGATAGCATAACTACCATCTTTGTGTTCCACAGCAAGAATATGTTCAATATCCTTTTTCTTAATGGACATGTTCTACCGCCAATGTATTTGAGGCCACATTTGCATTCAATGGTATAAACAACATATGTTGTACTACACATAACCCTGTAGTCTACTTGTATTTGATTTACTTTGGGGTCTTTGATATACTTAATATTTTTGCCAAATTGCATGCTTCGCAGTTGAAACATTTAACAAAACCTTTTCTATATGTCTCCAACTATGTTTTGGATTGTTTTCCCTCTAAATGGCTATGGACCGGTTTACCTTTCAATGAAGGAGCCTTTCAATATGTAATTTGTGGTCTCAGTCCTATCACCTTAGAGATACATATTAGTACCTAGTTTTCCATAGGAAAAGCATTTTTTGAATCTTCATGAAATTTTTGGGATGATCCCCCAAGCGAAGCAGAGAGAAAGGGGTTTAAAAAAAGTGCATTTTACATGTTGATTGCTATAGGCCTTTAGACATACCTGCAGCACTGAACCTTTGGGTGGAATTGCACGAAATTTGACAAAATGGTAGCTTTTGGTCCGCAGCTTGCCCTGTTTTATTTGATGTAAATCTGTTCAGTAGTTTTTGCGATAATATTGGAAAATGAAGTTTGCATATCTGGATGGCACCTAAGCACAGATCTCATGGGTAGTTTTGATTGGCTGTCGCCACTTCAAACAGAAAGTGATGGCAGCCATCTTGGGACCAAAATACAAGATAGCACCCATTGAAATGCAGGTTTTGAGGATCACAAAAAAGGAGATGATGTAAAGGGTGATACATTTTAGTTAGAATATATATATATATGTATATATATATATATATAAATATATATATATATATATATACACACACATGTGATAGTTGATGGTACCATACTACTTTTAAGAATTGGGGTTCTAAGGTGATTTTACCCTGCTAGGATTTCATGAATCATGTTTGAGAGAGAACTGTTTTATCATGATTTTACATAGAAGTTATGGAAGGTGCTCCAGAAACTGAAATGAGAGCATATTTTCTGTAAATTCACACTACCTTTCTCAGCCATATGAGAATGAAGTTGGACAGTCTCAATAAAACATGTACTTCCAACAGGAGCAGCCTGCCAGTTGACTCCCCTGTGTTCTACTGCAGCCTGACAGAGTGTTTCAAAGAACAGCTAGAGTGCTAACAGTCTTACTTATGACAAAGGTGTGGCACATATGATGCCATCCCGATTTAATCAAACTCGTATAAATTAAAACATTTAGGGCCACATGTACAAAAATCAGGTTTAGCAACTCGCAAATTGCGAGTCAGAGTGACTCGCGATTTGCGAGTCAGGGTGACTCTCAATTTGCGACTCACAAAACCTGAAGTACAGCAGTGTCAATGACACTGTTTGCGATTCCCAATGTGGTCACAAATGACCTACCTCATGAATATTCATGGGGTAGGTTGTAATTTGCGACCCCATTGGCAATGGCCGCCCTCACTGATGGTGGCCTGCACCACGTCTGTGACTGCTTTTAAATAAAGCAGTTTTTTTTTTAAATGCAGGAAAACAAGATGCATTTCAAATTCAAAGATGAAAAGTTGTTTTCTTTTAATTTTTTCAGAGCAGGCAGTGGTCTGTGGGAAACGTTTAAGTGAGTTTTAAAATATCTTCCTGTTGTACTTCCAACAAGGGCAGCCTGTGAGTTGATTCCCTTGTGTTCTACTGCAGCCTCCCAGAGAGTTCTTGAGAACAAATAGAGCGCTAACAGCCTTGCTTATGTCAAAAGTGAGACACCTGAAGCCATCATGATTGAATTAAACTGGTTAAACTTAAAACATTTATTTTAGAAAGGAACAACATGAGCTGGTTCATTTTGTCAAAAAAATGATGGTTAGGGCTTTAGAAAGACAAAGTAGCACATGTTTTAAGTGAGTTTTAAAATATCTTTTTCTTCTATTTCATTAAAACATTCTGACATATGAACTGAAACATGTACTTTCAACACCAGCAGCAGACTGCCAGTTAACTACCTGGTGATCAGCAGCATACAGTGTTCTAATGAGCAACAAATGTGTTAACATTCAGAATTTATTACAAAAGTGTGGTTCATCTGAACGCTTGATGGAATCGAAGTGGAAAACTGTAAGGATTTTCTACTGTAATTATCTGGGCTGATGAAGAAGACCACAATGGTTAAAACACGTAGCCTTTGCAAGTTGAGTATTTTTTTTCTTTAAAAGACTGTGACAGGCTTGAGTGAATAAATCATTTGTTTTTTGGAGTGCCGTGAGCTTGGATAACTTTCGTCTGTGTATAATTATTAACGGTCCTGCGCCCGTAAATATACACTGGCTTTGTTTGGCACCGTCAGAAAAACAGCAGGAACTATTCTTCATATATATATATATATATATACATATATATATATATATATATATATATATATATATATATATATATATATATATATATATATATATATGTGTGTATTTCAAATTACACAGCAGAATCTTTGAATAGACCAACCTTACTAACTGCAACAAAAACTCTCCATCTAAAACTACACAAAAGTTCTCTATGGACAAATCGGAGAATGTAGTGACATCTTTCAAATCTCTCCAGGGGCGTGTCAAGGCAGCGGTATTGGTCCCTCTCGTTTAGTCTTTTGTAAACTGGAGGAATCTAATCACAATGTCCCAAAGTTATTGTGCAATAAAGAATCCATTTTACTTGCAGATGTTGCAGTTTTTTGTTTCATATTAATTTTTATTGAGTATCAATTCATAGAAAAATATCGTTTAACAATCAACAATATACCTTGAGCACAGGCACAGCCGTTATGCTACAAATAGGTTATACACTAGGGTAAGCATAAAGATTAAAAACAGTGTTCAGTACCCTGATTATGGCTCAGAAATAGTTCTACTGGGGTAGATATGTAGCCGGGTTGAGCTAGAGCATATGGCATTACTTGTTACAGTACTGTGAATGTGTGTTCATGTGCTCTCACCATCTTTTCATCCCTACTCCTCCCCCTCCAACCCAAATATGAACATTAAGAATCAATATTAAAAAAACCCTAAGGCTTACTTCTTATAGATATTCTCAGCTATATAACAGTGTCCACACTATCCTGTGTGTAGGTCCAAGGAAGAAGTAATGGGGCCAGTATTGCCTCTTAAAACTTATCAGTCAACTTTGAATCTGGAGAAGGTTGCCTCAAACTTTATCAAAAATGGACAGGAGGTATACCAGTCTGTATATGACTCATTCATATGACACGATTAGAAACAGTTCTCTTAAGCTTACATTGGCAGTGGGAATTAGGACAGTTTATAAAAGTGGAAAACACAGATTTCACCTACTGGAAAAGCCATGGCAAACCAACAATCTTATTGTGGAGTAATCTCTGGGTATGGTGATGTCATTAAGCATTACTGCAGAGTCTCTCAAAATCTCTTTGATTATGGACAAGGTCCTCATTTCAGTCCAGACATCTTTCTGGTAGGATCATATTTTTATGCATTCCAAATATTAAATGAACAATATCAGTATCTGCTCTATGGCATCTCTAGCATGTTGAATCTCCTGAGATCCCTGTTTCGTTGAATCTATGAGGGGACTGATGCCGCCTGTGTAAAATGTTATATTCTAACTTTAGTCTGGCCTCAGGTAGATTTTTTTCTTATAATGTAATAGAACCTCAGACCAGTACTCGTCCTTGTAATGAAAGTGTTGTTGGTGGACCACAAGTTTTGAGTTGTGTCTGTAATGGAGACACAAAAGTGGAATCAATCAAGATTTTACATAATCCGTAGACCGACCCTTTGTAAGTGATGTATTTAATCAACCCCTTCAAAAAGTCAATCCACATAGGTTCTTGAGTTCCTATTTGAAAGTTGCAGTTGCCCCATATGTGAAGCCCTTCATGCAATCCCTGATTTACGTTCAACAGGTGCTGTACTTTCTACCACACAAAGCCTGTGTGTCAGGGGATTGATTTTCTTTGATTCATTTTTTTATTCTTCAAATAAAGTGTAAACAAGCTCCCCATTTGTGCTAACAAAGTGCCTTTAATAAGGACCCACCTTGGTTTTGTTTTTCTATGATGTGATGGAAGAAATAATGCAGTTGTGTCAGTCAATGTGATAGGCAGTAAAATTGAGGCGAGGTAATCTGAGGCCTCTATATTCTGTACTAGCTTGCATCCAACAATTTTTAGGCTAGGGTTCCTTCCTATCAGAAAGGAACAGTTTAATGATAAGTCAAAGGTCTATATGAGTTGTTTTTCACAGCTATTGGGGACCATAGCGAACACATGATTAACCCTAGATGCCGCATCCATTTTGACTGCTTGCATCTTACCCCATAAAGATAAGGTGAAGACAGATCATCGCTCCATAAAAGATCAAATCCTGATCAGTGAGGGATTCATATTATCTTCTATAGTGTTAGAAAGGCTGGGTTCAGCAGGATGTCTAAATACTTTATGTTAGTTGATTTTTTCAATTTGAAAGGATGGGGCTCTAGCACAGCTATGGTGAAGGTTTGTGTTAGTTGCAGTGGCCTCACATTTCCCCCATTTAATCAGGTAACCAAAAAATACTAACATTTCAAAATCAAGGTCGTGAGATGCGAGAGAAAATGAAGAAGAAATAGTTAATAAGATGTCATCGGCCTATAATAATGCTTTTAGCTCCCCCCACTAGAGTAGGTATTCCTTGAATCGCTTGAAGATGTCTGATTGCTATCGCTATTGGATTTAGGGTGACGACAAATGCTAATAGGAAGAGTTGGCATCCCTATCTCTTTCCTCTGCTGATTTTGAAGGATTCTGAGATATGTCCACTGCAAGAAACTAGTGCTATAGGATTGGTATAGAGCCATTTCACTCTGGTCAGGAATCTTTGACACAGACTCATGGAATTTAGCAGTCTTCCATTCCACCTGGTTTAAGGCCTTCTCAATATCTAGTGAGACTAATATTTTCTCTTCTGTGTCGTTCTGTACTTGCCAAAGTACATCCTCTGTTGCTCAGATGATCAGTGTGGGATGAATCCTTGCTTTGTTGGCATCCTTGAGTGGGGGGAACCTTCTGGAATTTCATTGATGGTTCCAGTTAAAGTTTCCTTGTTCACTTTGTAGTATTCTGTCAGGTACCCTGGGGCGTTGGAGGTGGGCCAATCATCAATAATCTGACTCAGTTCCCCTTTATTGATATCTTCTACTAGGTGGGCAGTCATATCAGGGGATACTTTAGGTATAGGGATAGCGGAGAGAAAATCCTCCTCCCCCTGTTGGGACATGAGACATTCTGCTGTGCATATTGTTTTGTTAAATGACTAAAAGGCCTCTACAATGTCCGTAGAATGTGTTAGCATCTTACCTGAGTTACTCCTAATGGCAGTTATTGTATGGGAGGCTTATTCCTGTCTCAGTTGATGAACCAGTAGGTGTCCTACCTTTTCTCCCCTTGCATAGTGCTGTTTTATCAAGCTAAAGAGAGATTTTTCAGCTTGGGATGTGAATAGCTGTTAAGTTTAGATTTTTTCTGTTGAAGTTCCTATGAGTGTACCTTGGGAGTGTGTGTTTACTATATTGAGCAGTGAGATGTGTTATTTGGGATCCTAGTATTTGTTGTGCTGCAAGTGTCTGTCTTCTAGCAAGGGCTGGATCACGCTTAAGTTCCCCTTTACTCTCCTTCCCTGCTTCCCATAACACAAGATGAGGTCACAGAATAGCTGTTTTAATCCAGGTATATGTTAGACCTTGTATGTTATGTTTGGCTTCTGGAGGTTTGAACCTGGAAGTGTTAAAACAACATTAGCCTATTTAGTCTTTCGGGGTACCCATGGGTAGCTGAAGCGTTACTGCATCATGGTCAGAAGTGCCAGCTGGAACTATTTCCACTACTTTAGTATATGGCAGAAGGTTGGTTTTTTGAGAGGTAGTAGTCACTCTTAGTACATGTGCTGTGCCTGCATGAAGTGAATATATAATCAAGACCAGAAGGCTGAGACAGTCATGAAGTCAGCAAGTATATTCTTTCTCTGTGATTGGGGATCACATTATGATCAAATTTATCACCACTAAGTTCAGGTCCTTCCCAAGAACACCTTAGTTTGAGCATGAGGATATGATCTAGTGCTCTTAAAAACCACCCCTTATCCCCTGTTGCGAGTGTACCGAGCCAAGGACAAAAGCGGGATAATTTATGCTTGTCTTATTGAGCAATTAATGTCCTTCAGGATCATTTCATGTTTTATGAAATCTTAGATGTCATCCCTTCTGGACCAAAATGACCACCCCTCCTTTGCAATAGGTTCTGCTTGATAGTGTTTCATCTCCCTGGCATGAGCCCCCACAGCCAGGGTACTCCCTAGCAGCCCAGTCCTGTTAGAGTTTCTCACTTTCTCTTTGGGAGAATTGTGTTTCTATAATTAGGGCAATGTCTGTGCAATGTGCATGAAGAAAACTGAGTTTTCACTTGTTTAAGGTAGTGAGTGAGGCCATTGACATTAAAGGAAATTACCTTAAAATTACCAATACTCTTGGAAATGGAGGAGGGAGCACACTGTTTGGCATACTAGAACTCAATTAGTCCAGATTCATTGTGGTAAATGCAGTGCATGATAACACTCACTTCAGTTTAAAGTCTTTGTTTTTCAACATTTTCTGTGCGGCTAGTGCTGTGTATCTCTTGACATGTGTTTCAGGATTGTTGTCCTTCTTCAGTAGAGAATAACAAATTTAATTTGGAGGTGTTGGCAATGCTGCTCACAGTCTTCTCAGGTTTAGTACCACTCCCTTGGCACAGCTTGTCAGTCCAATAACCCAGAAAGGAGCCATTTAGAAATGAAAGTTTGAGCACACTGTCTGGCATATCAGCACACACTTAGCTAAGATGAATTGTGGTAAATGCAGCGCATGATAACACTCATTGAAGTTGAAAGTCTTTAGTACTCACCATTTTTGGTGCAGCCAGTGCTGTGTACCTCTAGACATGTGTTTCAGGGTTGTTGTCTTTCTTCCACAGAGAGTAACAAGTGAAATTGGAAAGTGTTTGCAATGCTGCTCAGTCTTTTCAGTCTTCTCTGGTTTAGTACCACTCCCTGAGCACAGGTTCATCCCAGAGCTCATCAGCCCAATACATCAGCAAGGAGCCAATCACAAATGGTGGAGGGCGCACTCTGCCTAGCATACCAGCACATTATTAGCCCAGATGTAGTGGGGTAAATGCAGTGCACAAAAACAGTCACTTCAGTTGAAAGTCTCTAGTATTCACCATTTTTGGTGCAGCCAGTGCTGTGTATCCCTTGAGATGTATTTCAGGATTGTTGTCCTTCTTCAGTAGAGAGTAACAAGTGAAATCTGGGGTATTCACAATGATGCTCACAGTCTTCTCGGGTTTAGTACACTTCCGGGGGCACAGGTGCATCCCAGAGCTTGTCAGCGCAAGTGACAAAGGAGGTGACAAACTGGTTGCTACAGCAGTTTGTGATCATGGGTATTTCCAGATAGAGGGGGCTAGTTTTCAAAGGAATGCTAGTGGTATGCAGAGATGTGTGCAAGAGTCGTCATTATTCAGTGGAAGGGAATTTTCATGCGACCTACTCCCAGCAAGCAGCATTAGGCAAAAAGGAAGAAATGTATTAGACGTGTGCTGCCTTCTGCCATTAGTGGCAGTAGAGGTGTGACAAACTGAAATCCCAGTCCAGGACTACTCTCCAGCATTCTCTCAGAGGTGGGACCAGAGTCTCTTTACTTACATTGTGTCAGTCTGAGGCAGTGGCCTGTTGACCTGATATGCAATTTAGAAACATACCATTAGAAGTAAGTGAGCCTGGTATTGCAGATAGTTTAATCTTTATTTAAGGGGGATCTAGATGTATCTCTTGCTGGGAGAGGCCAATCTTTATGCTTGTGGGTGGACTGAATGTCTAGTTCCTTGTGACTGTACCCAGTTTTGTCCCTCACTTGTGTGGAGTTATTCAATGGACCCCTGTCTGGGCAGCGACCTCTGGAAGGCAGGTTTTGGCCATGCCGCTCAAATTCAAGGTGTCATGAAACTTCTTGAGTTGCCCATGGTTATTGAATTCCTTTGATTGTCCCTCTTCGGTAATAAGCATTTTTGCAAGGCCCCTCAGGCCAAAGCAAATGTCCATACATTTTAGGTGGGGTCTTTGGGATAGAAACCATTTCTGTTTGAGGATATTTTTGTGAGAAAAGTCTTAGTTTACCCATATGTATGGCCCTAATTGAAGAAAGGCCCATGTTATTTATGTAGCTTAACCACTTCCCTCTCCTGCTGGTGCCTCAAAAAGCACACTATCACTTGAGGGGAGCTGTCCTCATCTTTGTGCATTGGGTTTTGATTCTACATGTCCTCTGTAACTCAATCTGTGGATGGCACTCTATTTTGGTGAGGGAAAGAATAAATTAGAACATAAAGGTCAGTATATAATTCCTTTCCCTATTCTCTGGGATACCAGAACATTTTATTTCTCCTATTTTTGTCATCCAGTTCCATTATCTTTTTCCGCATATATCAGCGGTCTTGCCCCCAGCTGGTGGGGGTATTTAATATCTGTAACATGCCAGTGATGTAGTGCTCTGAGGCTGTGAGCCTAGAGTTGGAGGTCACAAGCGTCACTGTCACTGAAGTGATTTATTAGATGAGGGCTGCCAGTTCTTTGAGGATGGTATCCAGAGTGGAATCTTGCATTATGGAGGAGTCCTGATCCATTTGAACTTTCAACATCTTTCCAGTGATGGCCTTCTTGAAAAGAAGTTAGAGTGCTAGTTTAGACGTGAGGGGGGATGTTGGTTTGAATTGGTATGCCTCACGGTATAGGACCACAAGGTGCTGACACCCCTTGAGGAAGGAGTAGCCTCATAGTGAATTTCTTTAACAATGCCACCCCCTATCTTGACTGAGAAACCTCAGGAGGAAACGCCTGCTCTGTTCGTGCCAGTAGCTCTTCCAGGGTTCTGACAGCAGAGTAGGCTCCCTAAGTTAAGGATGTCTTAAGGTCGATCATTATTCCAGTCCTGTGATTCAGACTTGCCAATCAGGTACTCCAATTTACTCCATGTTCCCCCTTATTGATGTTCTTTCCGGCACATCAGACTGTTTATGGTTCAGTGTTCACAGGACCCTTGTTCTTTTATTTCCATAAACATGTCTTATAGTTATTTGAGGTGTGCCAGTAATTCTTTGTCTTTTTTTATTATTATCATTGTGTAAAAAGTAACACTGAGTGTTTATTTCCTTGTTTTGCTGAGGCTGATCCTTTCTAGCATTGACTGATTTTTTCCCCTGTAGATGTGAGTCCTTTGTGTATAAAGCCGAGACAGGAATGGGTTCCAAATGGCCGCCTCCACTGAGGTCTGCAGTTCTCTTTCTATGATGGTTACTGCAGCCAGGCCGGTACTGCTGCAACCATCAACAATCATGCTGCTTTGACTCCCAGCCACTCCTAAGTTACCTGATGTCACTGATGGGTTCCAATGTTTCAGCTTGTGTTCCTGTCGAGGTGTTTAAGAGCCCTGGGCTGTGCAGCAAGTTTGAGGTATTTTGTCTCTCTCAGGATGTCTAGTATTGGACCCCCACTGACAAATACACAAACCAGATCACTGATTCTGTTAAGGCAAAAAAGCTGCGGTGAGGGCCATCTGGATGGAACTCCATATATGACTCACCATTTGCTTCAGAATTTAGCTCCACCACATCTAATGATGCTGTAACTGAGAATTTAATGTGCAAGCTGATTCATAAATTTGCTAGCTTCTTATTGGATAGGATTTTACTATAAACATTTCTAAAGCCGATGAGATTCACCTCCCTATAATAAGACATGAATCCACTGTCACTTGAGAGAGAGACACATTTTGACTCCTTACGTATCCGCTTCCATCATAGCCTTGAGGTTTGCAAATAGAATTGGTAGCCAGCCACTAAGTATCATTTTGCACGTATATAGGCAAAATAAGCATTTGTGGCTGCATTGTATGATGCAGTGATTTAGCTATACAGTTAAGCAAAGGGCAAAAACAACTTTCTATGCTCTCTGCTAAAACTGAGCCCTGGTACACCTTTGCCTCCATTGTATATAAAGCTGGGTATCAAGACTTTTTCAGATACAATTGCCCTATATAATGTATTTTTCCAGAAACAATTAAATAGGATCCATTTTGCCAGCTCTTATTTAAGGTCGCTGCTACAAGTAATCTCTCTATAGTATGATGGTGGTATAATATGGTGAAGGCATGTGAAGAATTTGGTTTCAGATTTGAGGGTCATCAGTGTACGTGATAATCGTGCCTTAATTGGGCTTGGTAGTAGCTATATAGTCAAAGAGGCAGATTGACCATGTATATGTGTTAGCGTCACTAACAAAACTCAAATTGGTCTTAATAACTGTGAACTATTTGGCCTCAAAAAACATTTCTTGGTATGAACATTTCCTTAATCATTGTAAGTGAGAGGCCTGTCTGGCCTCTATTCCTATGGTTAAAAAGGTATCTCCTTTGGTGATGTGGAGGCAAAAGAGTGGAATTCCCTCCCTCTGTTTCTCAGGAAAGTGCCATCCGAATCAATCTTTCAAAAGAATTTGAAAACATGATTATTCAGGTGCAAGTACTAATTTAGCAAGGTAGATTGGCACGGCTTAGCTGTCTTCTATAGCACTGGGACCTATCTTACATGGTAACTGCACGCTTTATATATCTTTTTATTATGATTATTATTATTATACAAAATTATTAAAAACAAGGCATGCAGAGAATACTATATATAGATCCAGACATAAATAGGCAGAAGCTGCGGAGAACTGAGAAATGTGCATTCGAATAACAAATAATTGCCAGAAACAAGAAACCAGACCGAACTGCAGGAACAGCATTACAAGTGAGATAGTCGGAGTTGAGATTGTCTCATATACATAGACTTCCATGACAAATATACCAATGGGGATACGCATGTTAATGAAAAAAGTCATATCCTGGTAAAGTGTAGGCTTTAGCAACAAACTAAAGAAATGCGACAGGTATGGAATGCATTACTAAAGTTACAGGAATCTGTAAACAAAGCAGGCGAACATGCAGTGGGGGTCTATCCCCGTTACTATACATGCCATCTTTGTGCACTGCATCACAGTATGTGCATATCTCTGCCACGTATTACATGGCCTGAATGATTGTTTCCTCCCCTCTATACACAAACAAGTGGCCAGTCCCTCTCTTTGTCTTGCAGGCAGATCATCCTGACCTGCAGAACACACCGGAAATAGGCAATCTTGTATCCTTTGAATGCAACTTGAGTAGACATCAAACTTTGCATACAATGTGTCCTGATTTGGTGCATATAGTAATTACAACGATGGTGATGTCCACTTACAGGGGACAATCATGTCATCTAAGAAGTTCCATTTCAGACACAATGTTTCCGGAGAACAACAGGGAGCTATTAATAACTAATCCAATCACAATGAAATGGCTTTAAAACAAGTGGAAAAAGGAGGCAGGATCGTTTAGCTGTATTCAGCAAAGTACAAAACTATCCTCCTTGCCCGTGGAGAGTTAGCGTCCTTGTGCCCATCTGAATAAAGAAGACCCAATAAATAACTCACATAATCAAATTATTGTGACCACACATGACAAAGTTGGATATTCAGTGCACAACTGGAGTGCCAGAACATTCCATACACTCAAACATCACTTATCAAGTGGTTGTCTAGAGTGCACACATGTATGTGGGCCACCCTTGTGTCATGCTCTTTTAGATTTAGACAGCATCAACCAGGAGTTGAATGTAGAACCAACGCAGTTTGGAAGGCACTGTGCCACATTGAGAGTGACAAAAAACGTTATTTTACCTTTAAAGGGGGGTTTACCTTCAGTCATAGGAGACCAGCCCGGTTTAGGGCCAAATTAATCTTGATAGAGTCCCATCCTTATTGTGATAAAGTATACTGCAGGTGTTTTTGTATTGGTGTTATGTGTTTTCTTCTGAAGGGGGATAAGAGGTGAGTTTGATCATTTTGTGGCGCAGTCAAAGCGTATGATTCTAACCTTCTACCCACTCTTAATTTATTGCAAACCAACATCCCTATAGGAACTGTAGGCTAAGGTCGATTGCATTGCTCAAACTAATTGGCCACTATCATCAGATTATTCATTATTTTAATGGATCTGCATGATGAAATAGAATTCAGCTATAGTATGGCACATAAGGGAAAAGAAGCACGCTCCTTATGAGGTAAATTATGAGGTTAGATCGCTTGCATATAAGCAGTGTGAAAAGTAAAGCCTAAAATTTCCATGATAAACATTTCGTCATCTGTTTTAAACTACCCTAGAACGGGTTTATTAAGTGGAAGTTCTGTAAGACTGTCTGTAGTATGCTGATTAGGAGACAAAGCTAAAAAGTACATCGTGTTTTAGTGAGCTATCATTTTGACTGTAGGTCATTATTTTATTAAAATTAGTTAATTGACGTTTTATGCATTTTTATTACTAAAATGTTTTTCAGATGATTTGGCAGGATGCACTTACATGGCAATGAACAAATGCGTTAGATTTTTACAATCTAGACTGACCTGGGTAAAAGCTAAATTTAGTGTGTACCTGATATTGGACCAGTAATTTGATACATTAATGTCTAATTTGAGATAGGCCTGTCGTATTATAACTAAGTAAAGTTTGACAGATTAAGACATAACTAATATAGAAGCTTAAAAATTGAATGGTTGACATGAAGGTGATGAAAATATCAGAAAGTGGCCATTATCACTTGAAGACCAGTTCAATCATTGATTACTTCAGCCCCCACCAAGTTAAATATAGAAAGGCAAAAATGCCACACAGAAGAGCGTTAAAATGGAATTGAAACATGCAGTCCAATGAGATACAATTAAGGGGAAAGTTATATGATACCATGAGAAGAATCTTTGAAGACTCCTATAAGTTAACTAAGGTGTATGTTATGCTCAATGGAAACCATCCTTGAGTCACAGAGGAGGACCGAAAGGAATGCTCTGGGTACAGGCACCCAGGGTATATCTGTACTGAGTGCACCCAGAAACAAAGCCCTTTGGAAGGAACCTGATACATGCTACTACTATTGGATCCACAATTATGCCAAAACTACAATTTCTTGTGATTTTGCAAATAAGTCACTGCTCATAAATGGCCCTTGGGCTGCTGACCTGATGAGTCCAAAATGAGCTGCTCTGTCATTGACCTTGATGAAAGTCAGAACATATAGTTACAAGGACGTTTCCCCCCACCATTAGATGTTGCAAGATGCATTCAACTTGGGGAAGAGAGATCATGGGAAGCATTGTTGAAGGGAAGCAAAGCACACTGTGAAAGGGGTGAGAAAGAAGATCTTTAGGAAGGAAACTGACACACTTGTGGATGCAAATTATAGAAACCTATTATTTGATTGAAATCAGGGTTTAAACGTTTTCCATCCCATTCATTTTCAATAGTACATTTTTCTAAATCTAATTTTTGCTTCCTGTGTTTTTAGTATGTGAATTCATCTGAAAACATACAGTAAAGACAACATCATAGTGTAGATGGACAGGTTGATGAAACCTTCGTTAAAGTTGTCAGACATCTGTTATGAGTTGGCATCAAACACTGTGCAATTGAATTGGGCAGCACAGCATTTGCTTTTGATTTGAAAATTCAAAAACAGACATCTTTGGGAAGAGCACTAATCAGTGCATGCAAACATCTGGTCACTGGGCAAGGTGTTGGAAGTCCAAAGACATAGGCCCTTATTATGATATTGGTGGTAAATCCCGCTTACCACCACGGTGACAACCGCCAACAAACCGCTGCAATGGTGAATATCCGTTCGCCATATTATGACACACAAACATAAATCCGACAGAATACAGCCACATACACAAATCCGCCAGCCCAAAGGTCAGTGATAAAGTGGTGGTCCCAACACCCATACTGTTATGCCAAAAAAACAACGTTAATGACATTATGACCCACGAATCACCATGGCGGACATTCAATGGCAGTAAACCATTGGCGGTGCATACTGTCGCGCTCAGAATGGACACCAACATACAAAACAACACCACATTGGCCAATACTAAAGAAACACACCTGACACTCATAAACACACCACACCCAGAACACCCACAGAACTATAAAACACACACCCACATTACCCACAACCCTTTACAAATACAAGTCATTGCCACCAGACTGACACCAAGACCATTGCGACAACTAGACACACACACCACTTACACCCATACATCCCTCACGCACCCCACATCACACACCCTACCACATTACTCAACACACTCTCACCAACACACACCACACAACACCCATGTCCCCACAAAGGCACCCCTGTTTCACTGATGAGGAGTTAAGGGTCATGGTGGAGGAAATTGTCAGGGTAGAGCCAAACTTGTTTGGAGCACAGGTACAGTAGATGTCCATTGCAAGGAAGATGGAACTATGGCGGAGAATCGTGAACAGGGTCAACGGCGAGGGACAGCATCCAAGAACAAGGGACGACATCATGAAGAGGTGGAATGACCTATGGGGGAAGTTACGTTCCATAGCAGCAAGGCACCAGCTCACCATACGGAGGACTGGCAGTGGACCCCCATATCCTCCCCCACAGTTCACAGCAGGGGAGGAGCATGTCTTGGCATTACTGAATCCTGAGGTACTCACTGGAGTAGCCGGAGGACTGGACACTGGTGAGTCAACATTTACTACTTATCACCCCCATACCTGCATGGCATCACACCCCCTCACCCTCCATCCCATCACTCAGCTCCATTCCACACACTGCCCTTACACATATGGCTAACCACAATGCCAAGCCCTGCATGCCATACTAATGCATGGACAGCCCTCCCAGCCCTGCATGAACAACCACCACCAAAGCATGCACAGCATAGGGAAACTAACAATGCCACAATACATCACCATACGCAAGCAAAAGGTGGAAGGGCAACACCAACAATAGAGGGGAAGCCAGGGATGTACAACATGTCACTCACATGAAGCATAATACATCACTTACATCCCCACATGTACCCCAGCCAATGCCACGACTATTCAGTCCCTTAACAGAAGATGCCCCCAGTGATGACAGTAACTCTGGACTTCAGGATCTGGATGACCTACTTAGCCCAACAGGGACCACTGGACAGCCGGTCACCCAAGCCCAATCACAGTCCACCACAGAGCCTCCCCAATCAGTATCCAACACCATTGCACCCACCCAGAATACCCAGACCTCTGTTCCCGGGACACGTCAATCAGCAGTGTGCCCACCTGTACAGGGACCCCAGGCCACACCTCATACCCAAGACAATCAGGGACCTGGCGTCAGTGGGAGAGGACACAACATTCAGAGGACAGAGGCACAGGCCAACAGGGACACTGGGAGGCCTGCTGTGTGCCAGGAGGAAGACAGGACCAGGGAACCAACTCTCCAGGAGACACTCTCCGAGATCCTGGGAGCCTACCAACATTCCCAGGACAGGCCAGATCCTTGACACCGTGCAGGAGAATAGGCGGCTTCAGGAGGGACAGTATCAGGGGATAAGGAAGGACTTGCAAGCCATTAACACCACCCTGATGTCCAAAGCAGGGATGCTAGGAGACATGGCCAACATCATGAGGGAGGCAACAGCACACCAGCAGGCCCCTACCACTAGCCAGTCCATTGACCAGCCCTCCACTTCTGCTGCAGCTTTTGGGCAGGAGGCCCCACCACAGGATCCACAGGCCACCAGCACCCTTCCCCTGCAGAATGTGAACCACCCCTCAAACGTTCCCGACAAACCAGACAGAAGCCAGAGACACCTGCCAAGACCACCGCAAGGAAATGAGACCCTCCTGATTGTCCCCCTTGTGTCCCACTCAGTCACCTTGTCCACTTTGAAGTGCCTTTGCTTCCCTTCCTATGGCCCCTTGGACACTGGACCTGTGCTACAAACAGACTGGAGCAATACCCTGGACTTTCCTCCATCATCACCCCATTCTTATTGCATTTTCTCCTCAATTTCTTAGCACTATAAAAAACACCCTTGAACACAACTTGACTACTAGTATTTTATATTTTGAAAATGTGTATTTGTGGAAATTGTCACATCTAGTGCAAATGAACTGTACACTGTAAGAGCATAGAAATAATGACCTGTAGCTGTCTGTAGTCAGCACATCAGCACACAGTTATTATATCACCAACATTTGTAAAATGACAAACCACAGGTGGCAGTAAGTTGAGATGCCAAGGAAGTTAATGCCATCATGCTACAGCCACCAATAGTGATAGGATTGTGCAGTTGCACTTTCTCATCCTCATTCTCAGCCTCATCATCCTCACTGTCCTCAGGGTCTACTGCTGCCGAAGGTCCTCTCGATGATCTGTCTGGTTCGTCCATGTGCCTCATTAAAACGTTCATCAGCCCCTGTCCTAGCATTCCACACAGGGGTCAACAGCCACGATAGGTTTGGATAGCCAGAGTCACCTGCAAGTATTGAGGGAACACATTTAGCCTCACACAACCCTATGGGGCTAACACGAGGAGGCATACACTAACATACAGTGGGTGGGGACCAAGGCTCACCTATCAGCGACACCCTGTGCATCTGTACTTGGGCCATCACATTGGGGATGCTGCTATTCCTCAGAACAAAAGCATCATGCACCAACCCGCAATACCTAGCATTAACGTGGTAGACGTACTGGTCCACCAGGCACACCATCTGCACATTAAGTGAGTGGAAACTCTTTGTCAACATCAGGGCAGTGTGTGCTCTACGAGCGACTAGAATGCAAAAACCCAATACTCTCAAGATAACGTAATTCATGCATTGTGCTGATATGCTGTTGTTTAACCTTTTGCATTGCAGAGTTTAATCCTGAAGACTTACGTTCAAGGTGCATTTAAATGTTTAACTTTGATATTCATTGTGTGCTACCATTTCTTGGCAGTTACATGGTGGCATTCGAATCAGCAAGACGCACGATTCATTCCTTGTGTTTAACTTTGATACTCATTGTGCGCTACCATTTCTTGGCAGTTACATGGTGGCATTTGAATCGTCAAGACGCGCAATTCATTCCTCTTGTTTATGTTTGACATTCATTGTGCTCTACCATTTCTTGGCAGTTACATGGTGGTATTCGAATCGGCAAGACGCGCAATTCATTTCTTGTGTGTAATTCATGTTATTCATTGTTCGCTACCATTTCCTGGCATTCAGATGGTAGCCTTCGAATCAGCAAGATGCACAATTCTTTTTATTGTGTTTAATTGATGATATTCAGTGCGCGCCACCATTCCTTGGCATTCACGTGGTGGCCTTTGAATCGGCAAGACGTGTGATTCATTTCTTGTGTCTAATTCATGGTATTCATTGTGTGTTACCATTTCAAGACATTTATAGGCTGACATTCGAATCAGCAGAATGCGCAATTCATTTTTTGTATTGAACCCATGCTATTCATCGTGCGTTACCATTCCATGGCATTTACTTGGAAGTTCTCGAATCGGCAATACACGCGATAAATTTCTTGTGTTTAAAATCACGAAGTTCATTGTGCGCTACCACTTCATGGCATTTACTTGGTGGCCTTTGAATCGGCAAGACGCGCGATTCACTTCTCGAGTCTAACTTATGTTACTCATTGTGCACAATCATTCCATGGTATTTACAACCTTTGTTAAAATCTGCAATGTGCGCATTTCATGTTCCTGCAATTCAAGAAAACTAAAGTGCTAAAGTTCTTGATGTGATATTGTATGTGCATAATAGTCCCTCAAGCACGATTCTTATGGTGGTTTAGAAATTCATTCAGATTATTTCCTGATTCCTCATGCAAAAGACTATACTTGAATTTGAAAGTTGTATTTAACCTTTCTTGATTCCCTCCCAGGTATCCAGTTATCTTGAAGCCTAGTTATTTAATTCTATGCTTAAGTTGTCCATGTTTTCAGTATGACAATGCTTAGAGTCATAGCCTAGTACTGGTTAATATGATATAATCATGATATTGTGTGTTTTAACCTTTTGCTTCTCACAGGTCTCCTTCCCAGGTGTTCCCTACCTAATCCCCTTTTCCCCACTTGGACTCTCTTAAACTCTGCGACATTCTAGTGAGAGTATTGGAGCTGTCTTGTGGTGGAAGTGTTCGGAACGTGCACAGACCCCGAGGATCTAGTGACTCTGACACTCTTATGATTCCACAAACGCAACATGAATCCCGTCAATTGCCCCAATAATATTGGCGATATGTCCCTTTGCACAGATTCCGGCCTTCACAGTGGCCAAATCTTCCACCTCGGAGAAAGAAATGTAGCTGCACATGTGTACCAGGGCAGACAACACTGTTGCCATTAGGATTGAGAACATTGGCTGTGACATTCCTGCTGCCAAGCCCACTGTCACTTGGAAAGAACCAGTTGCCAAGAAATGGAGCACTGATAACATTTGCACAAGAGGGGGGATCACAGTTGGACGACAGATAGATGAGATCAGGTCTGGCTCCAATTGGGCACACAGCTCTGTGATTGTGACCCTGTCCAGTCTATAGGTAAGGATAATGTGCCTGTCCTCCAGTGTAGCTAAGTCCACAAGGGTTCTGTACACAGGGGTATGTCTCCACTACCTATTCATCCACAGCGGTAGGTATCTAAGGAACACCAGAGTGAGTGGGCTATCACAACTGGAACAATGGAACCACAACTTCAGTATACTTGGGGCACTTATGTAATGGGACAGTGGTAATGGCAAGTTATGTGGCAATCTAATCTGTGATGCAGTTAATGGCGATATGACTGTTCTCCCCCCCCCGAAATGGTGACCACCTGTCCTGCATGTAAGGAAGGTGGAAGTGAGGTAATTCCGCCAACGTTGCGTATTGTGGCGGAAGGCGTTCTTGCACTGCCGTGCAATTCCTCATTGGATAATATGGGGCTCTATGGAGTAGAGTGGCCAATGGGGATCTGCATGGGTGGTGACTGTGTACACCGCTGCAGACATGACCGCCATTTTCTATCTGATTCCTCATTGTTTCCTGACCTTCAACAGGAGAACACCTATACTGCGTGTGCTGCTGTGACCTGTGTCTGGAACCCATCATGGCCCGTGTGCCTGGGGAAAGGACCCCTGCCTTCACTTAGAAGGATTTGGAGCGACTGGTGGATGGTGTTCTACCCCAGTATGGACTGCTGTATGGACCTCCAGACCAACTGGTGAGTATTCATTGGGCACAATGCATGTGGGAAGGAGGCAGGGGGATGTGTGTGCAAGCATTGTGTCATCGGGGGGCAGGTGGGAATGTCTTGTGGTGGTGTACATGGTGTGCCCCGGGCGATGTGTGTGCCAATGGTGATGGAAACAGGTATGGTGGGCCATGTGTGTGACTGGCTGGACTGTTGTATTGCCTCTGCAGGTCAGTGCCCCTCAAAAGAAGGGATTATGGCGTGCCATCGCCAAAGACGTGCGGACCCTGGGGGTCTATGGCAGGTGGAGCACCCACTGTCAGAAACGGTGGGAGGACCTGAGATACTTGCACGGAAGACCACGGAGGCCCAACTGGGGATGGCCTCCCAATGAGGAAGGGGTGCCCATAAGAACCTGACCCCACTGATGGCCCGCATACTGGCGGTGACCTACCCTGAGCTGAATGGGCGCTTGAGGGAATCACAGCAGCCACAAGGGGGTGAGTACAGTGGGTATCATTACAAAATTTGGCAGGTGGGGTGGGGTCCGGGTGGTGGATGTGAGTTAGTGGGTGCCCCTAAGGCCAGGCCAGACATTGCAGCGTGGGTCAACTCTAGGGTAATGGATGTAAATCAAATACAGGTAACCTAGCTTATTAGCTAGGTTAGCTTGATAGCATCCCAAGGATTCATGGGTCCCAGGAGGGGTGCAGTTGGCGGTGTGTGGCCCCCATCTTGCCTTAGCATCTTGGCATATCACTGGCAGTGCAATGCATAGTGCTTAAGTCTGTTCCCTGTGTGTGACGGTGCTGTGTATGCCAACTGTGGTGTTGGTGCAGTCACTGACCAGTCTCTCTCCCCCCTTTTTTTCTTCTGTCATCCTGTACTTTTGTGCATTGGCATCATCTGGCAGAGCAGGAGGGGCACTGGGAACAGAGGGAGCTGCGTCCCACAGGACCCAATAAGCAGAGTCCAGGAGGTGACAACACAGACTCAGATACCTCCTCTGATGGAAGCTCCCAGGTGGTGGCAGACACCTCTGTGACCACCTCTGTGACCACACCAGCTGCAGGTACAGATGCCCCTCCTGTACCAGCACTGCCCTCCCGGTAGCCCCTCAGCAAATTGCTCACCTAGGAGGGTGGGCATCTCCTTCGCCCCAGGCACCTCAGGCCGTGCCCCACTGAGCCCTGCTGCTCTGCTGCCCTGAGTGAGGAGGCTATTGACCTCCTGAGATCCATCTCTGTAGGGCAATCAACCATTGTGAATGCCATCCAGGGGCTGGCATCCCAGATGCCGCAATGCAGTGCATTCCTGAAGTGCATTCACGGTGGATTAGCGGCCCAACAGAGATCGATTCAGGCTCTGGCCTCCTCTTTGATGGCAGCCTTTGTCCCTGTTTCTACCGTCCCCCCTCCAACAACCACTCCCCAGTCCCATTCTCCTCAACCCTAACCCATCCCAGTCACACATAATGACGATCATGCACACAAGACAACACCCAAGAGTGGCACAGGCAAACACAAGCACCACGCTTCATCTCACAAGCACTCACACGAACAGCAGACAGTTGCAGACACAGCAACATCCACTGCCTCCACTGTCTCCCCCTCCTCCTCCTCCTCCACCTCCCTCCCAGTCACGTCCACACTCACACCTGCATGCACTGCATCAACATCCACCACCAGCATCACCACATCAAGCAGCACACACACCTCACTAGCAGACACCTCCACAACATCCCTGCAAGCGTCCCCTGTGTCCTCCCCCACCCTGTCTGCCCCCCCAAAGGACACAGACACAAGCACTCACACACCCAACAGCCATCCACCTCACATCAGCATACTGCCCATGCACCTGCACCCAAATCCAGCAGACATACACCTCTTACAACCACTCCCTCAACGTCCACTCCCATCACTCCTCCCTCCTCCCGCCCCACCGTCCCTAAGAAGCTTTTCCTTGCCCAACTTGACCTCTTCCCTCCCCCCCATCCTGCTCATAAGAGGAGGGTCCCAATGACCCAGCCAAGCACCTCAGCCAAATAGTCCATGTGGACAGTGGTGGCACCCCCTAGTCATGGTGGGAAGGATACCACACCTCCAGGCAAGAAAGGGAAGGAGCCTGCACCTACAGGCAAGAAGGGGAAGGAGCCGGCGGCACCTCTGGGCAAGAAGGTGAAGGAGCCTGCACATCCATCCATGAAGGGGAAGGAGCCAGCACCTCTTGCTTTGAAGGGGAAGAAGCCCTCAACTCCTGCCCGAAAGGCTAAGGACCACGTACAACCTGCCATGAAGGGAAAGAAGCCATCAACCCCTGCCAGAAAGGGTAAGGAATCCATGCCCCATGTCATGGAGAGGACGAAGCCCTCTACTCCAGAGGAGGCTGTCAGGATCACACCTCCACCACATCAGCAGTCACGGGGCCCCCACTGCCAGTTGAGGAAGTGCAACCATCACCACCTGCAGAGGCTTCCCAGGAGGCACCTCCATCGGCTACCACACTGCAGCCATCACCTCCTGCGGAGGCTGCCCAGGGGACACCTCCATCTGCTACCACACTGCAGCCATCACCACCTGTAGAGGCTGCACAGGAGGCACCTCCATCCGCCACCACACTGCAGCCATCACCAACAGCGGAAGCCATGTAGGCCACCATCCAGGGGCTGCTGTACGAGGGGCCCCCTCCAGAACCACTGGGCATGTAACCCACTCCAGAGATTGTGGTCTTGCACTCCCCAGGATAGAGAAATGTCCATGGAGCCCACTCCAGAACCAGTGGGAAAGTCACCCACCTGAAAGACTGTGGCTCTGCAATGCCCAGGTTAGCGAAATGGGCATGGAGCCCCCTCCAGAACCAGTGGGCAAGCAACCCACTCGAGAGACTGTGGCCTTGCACTCCCCAGGGCAGAGAAATGGGCATGGAGGCCCCTCCAGGACCATTGGACAAGTCACCCAATCCAGTGATTGTGGCCTTGCACTCCCCAGGACAGTGAAATGGGCATCCTCCAGAACCAGTGGGAAAGTCACCCACCAGAGAGACTGTGGCCTTGTACTCCCCAGCAAAGAGAAATGGGCATGGAGCTCCCTCCAGAACCAGTGGGCTTGTTCCCAACTTCGGCTAAGGTGCCCCCCATGCCCACTTGCAAACTGATGCCTCTGCAGAGTTCTATCCGGATGAATTCAGGATTTGAGTTGGGCCTTAGATTGTGCCCTGTGACCATGTGGGCCCTTTGATCATTGAACTGGGCAGTGTCCTTTTGTGTACATTTGTACATATCTGTTTCACGGATAATTTGATTATTTATTAGCTGTTGTTATTAATAGGTTGATCTTTGTGCATTCCTATTGTCCATGCATTATTCTGCTGCGTATCGGGTGCAAATTGTTTTTCATGTGCAGCTGGTTGTGTATATGGGGTGTGTGTGTCGGGTATGTGTTGGGCGTGTGTGTGTCACTCTTGTTTTCCTCCCTCCCTCCCTTGTGTGCTAGGTGGCTGTAATCACGTTTGTCATCTTTGTTGGCGTTAGTGTTCCAGGTGGAGCATAACGTAGAAGATCATCAGAAAGACTTGCAGTTTGGGTTCCATGGTGGCGTTGTTCTTCCCTGTGTCTCCCATGGTGAGTCTTTTCTCTTCAGTGATGTGTTTCCGCCAGGCCTTTGAAGGCGTTGTTACTGCCCCGGAAAATGTGGCGGATTGTAGGGTCTTAATATGGTGGGCAGTACTTTGTCTCCCGCCTGGCTGTTGATAACGACTGCCAGCATGCATGGTGTTTCCGCCCTGGCGGATGGTGTGTCTACATTGGCTATCTATGGGAGTTATCACTGCCATGGTCATAATTTGGCGGTAATTACCACCAGCCTGTTGGCGGTATTACCACCACTTTATCACTCACCACCATGGTCATAATGACGGCCATAATCTTGTGACTTTGGGGAAGGTGAGAAATGTCCTATGTCCTCTACCTGCACTTGTAAGCACCAAGCCACTAATGAAATTTTAGTTTGTATTCTTACTGAAAGACACATCCCTGGAAACTGACGGGAAAAACACCATCACACCTATTTTTCAGAGTTTAACCTGCCTTACTCTGCTGCTGCATCTTTTTATATATCTATCATCCGGCCGGCAAGAACCTATTTCATTGCAGGGCTGGTCATTGCATTTGCCCTAAATTATGGAGCACCTACACTCTATCAGCACCTCTCACTGCATCTTTCAGTACTTTGGATGTCACCTACTGAAGCTCCATACACCCACAGTTTAAACCCAAGTAGTTTTCTTGTTTTGCCAATCTCAGATCCTCAAATAATTACTGGCACTTGGAAGATAGTGATGCTCTGGTAGTTACTTGAGCATATCTTGCAGACCTGGAAGTGGATCTGGATGATGGCATCACTGTTAGTCTAGGATTGGGGTAATGTGTTAATGTTTTATACAGCATGAAACATACTTGCAACAAGTTACCTATTTTCAGTAACTGATGCAGACAGATCAAGCATTGTTTAGTACTCCAATGGTTTTCTCGATGGTGAATCATGATAAAATGTGTCTTTCCTCTGTTCCTTAGTGACAGGGGTTGGTAAAACACCTTGAACCATCTCTTCAATGATAAGGCAATGCCATCAATGTGTTACTATAAATTGCTTGTGAGAATGATAAAACGAAGGCAGCGTCATGTGTTATCTTTTTTTATTGAGTTACAGTTTCTTTTACAATAACATTCTTGATACATTTAGGCACAAGTATAGAAAATCATGTAAAAGTTACATGGCATAATCATTTCCTAATTAAGACAGAAAGCAAAAGAGAAAGAAGAAAAATAAATTGCAGTCTTACTCATCAGTGAAGAAGTTGGCCCAAATATTCCTAATGCGTCAATGGCCTTTAGCCACTTTGGTCTTAAGTAAAGCTGTTTATAGTTCATAAATTTGGCTGAACCTGGACCGCCTTTCTAGAACAGTAGGGGCCAGATGTACCAAAGGATTTTACCTATTCTGTGTCTATGGGAAAAAGCTTTCGTACATATGGCCCTTGGTGTTATAGGATCAATTCACTCCCTGGCAAAGCGAAGCCGAGTTACGTTAATTTCAAATGGGAGCACTGTTAAATCTCTAGATTTCCACCTTGGAGATGATCAGAGATTTACTCCTCTGGAAGTTCTGAAAAATCCGTTTACCTGGTGGAAAAGGAAAGGCAGCACTTATAATATTAATGGGAGTTTGGGGGACAGGAGATGTCTCTAGATCGAACAATTTTCCCTGTGCTGTAGATATCTCATTTTTATTAATAATCAGTACCCTTGGGATCAAGAATCAGAACCCTTAGCTCATATATTTTATAAAGGTAAAATATAAAAGCACAAATATAAGCAGCCGTGTTAGTAATGTGTTTGCTCTGTGTGAAGGTCAGCATCAGCAGTCAGGACCTCTGCACTTCATAGCCCGCATCAGTTAACGCATCAGACATTAATAAGTAAACTTACAAGGAAGACGCAAATAGGTCGATAAACCTTTTGACTCGCTTCGAGGTTTCCCCCCCACGTAACCTGTATATGCAGATCAATAATCAATGACAATCAATAACATTAGTAATGGGAGTCAGTAATAGGAGTCAGTAATTGTCACACACCATGACCTTGCAATCATGAATAACCACACCTTTATGTAAAAGATGGACTATTTATTTCCCTATGTTACCACTGCTAGTGTAATGTAGGTTGATCTCAAAATCAATTGATAAACATACAGAAACAACACTGACTGACCGAAACGACAAAAGAATCACAATCTAATCAAAGCTTGAGCTACTACATATTCTGAAATCACAGTACAAATGAATAGCAAGAATAACTGTGCAAATGATATTACATACATTTAGATTCAGCAAAGAAAAGACACCAAATGCTACTCCATGTATTGAACTTCATTAGTGAGGACCCTAACTAACACCAGATTAGAATAGCATGTTTGGGCTTTATGCAAAACATTTTAGTCAACACAAATGTGAAAAACATCTAACTATGGCTCTATCAAAATAGTGGTTGGTACCTAAAAACAAAAGCAAATAGACATAGCAAACAACATCATAGTCAATATACAGACCATCAGCAAGCTGGGGCAGTCTTTGTCCTCAGGACATCAGTCTGGTCAGCAAAGCAACAGGATTCAGCATCAAAGTTTAGAAAATGCAAAGTCTTTTAAGCAGTAAAGTTAAGCATGTCTCTTCTCAAGACGGTCAAGAAAATAATGACGTTATCTTCCTTCGGCTAAGTTAGGTTTCCCAAAACTACTTCCCAAGTCCCTATTGGTCAAGGGATCGCATGTTCACATTTCTACTGGGTACATGGTTCATATGTCGATGATTGCCTGCTTTTCGTACTGTTCTCATCATCCGGCTAGTCAGGTAACAATATTGTTGCAGCTTATACTCCAGTCAGAGTCTCCATTGTCTTGTTTTGGGAAAGTCAGTGTAACACACATTACATTAACAATGTTGCATTAGCAAGTACATCATCTCCTAGCAAGCAGTTCTCATGAGAAAGACTTTTAGCTACAAGCATTTGGCCAGCACAGTGGAAAATCACAATTTCATTTTCTAAGCAGACATTTTATTAAAAGTCTAATAAATACAGCTTGACATGAGGCCGGGCAACTAGGCCAAGACCCCCGCTAAGTTAAGGCCTACAATCAATAAACGTATACATAATGCATAACCTTTAATATGACATATTACTACATTAATCAAACATAAGCTCAATATTTCATATTAATCCGTCATTAATAAGTATACTTCGTGAACATTGGTGGTGACTCACATGGGCACAACTTCAAATGCGTGCATTTTTTTTTGTTACATTTTTTTACGCAAATTCAACACTATAATACATATAGAATACATGAATATTTATTAGGAAAATCAGTGTTCCCATAACCCAGCTAAGCTTTTTATTGACATTTTAGTCTCTATATTTTTCTGACTATATCTGAAGCTATTAATGCACTGAGAACAGATCATCTTTTCACAGCCCTCCATTCAGTGCCAATATTTGTAAAACTTTTAAGCTTTTCGAGCATTAGAGTCATAAATGTTTGTTTGTTTGTAAAAAAATACAGTTCTGCATTCATGAGCTCTTCAATCAACCAAGGGAAAAACTTTTCATATCATCCTGTATTTCCTACAGCACATTCAAAAACTTCCTCCAGCAATTCTGTTTGGGGTTCTGAAAATTTGCCGGTATCCTTATTAAAAATGGATTGTTGTTATAGCAATGTGTATTGTGCACCATGTGGTTTACTGTTCTTCTCCTTCTTCCATTGCACATAATTTCAAGGAAATCTCTAACCTTCATATCCTGTAGGTTCATTATATTCTTATTCTGAAAGTCCCTGGGACCTGCAGAGTTAGATTGGGTGACAGAGGCCCTCATTACGACCTTGGGCGGGCACCAATGTGGCCGCACTCCCGCCGCGGTCATTTTGAGATCCCCGCTGGGCCGGCTGGCGGAAACCTGGTTTCTGCCCTCCGACCCAGCGGGGATCTCGGCCGCAACACAGGAGCAGGCTCCAAATAGAGCCAGAGGTGTTGCAGCTGTGCAATGGGTGCAGTTGCACCCGTCGCGATTTTCACTGTCTGCATAGCAGACAGTGAAAAGCTGCACGGGCCCATGTGAGGGGGCCCCTGCACTGCCCAGGCCAAGGCTGGCGGTAGGGGGACTCGTAATCCCCTGGGCAGCGCTGCAAGGAGCGCTGTCCTTGCGGATTAAAACCGCCAGGACCAACGTGACGCTAAACCGCCGGTCCCGGCAGTGCGACCGCGGCGGTTCCGCCACAGTCGTAATACCATGGAAAGCACCGCAAGCCTGGTGGCGGTGCTTTCCTCAAAACAGCCCTGGCGGTCTTTGACCGTCAGGGTTGTAATGACCCTCAGAGTCTTTCTGCGTAATGCCTGAAAAAAAACTGAAATTCTCTCCCTCCTAAATTGAGATTAATTATGAGTAGGTGTAATAACCTTTTGGGCATTCACAAACACTCCCAATAGTAGTTTGCATCCACAGAAAGGGTTTTCCTGTCTATTATTCCTGTTTTGAACCCTGTAAAGTTTTACAGGTCCCTAGAATGGGATTATGATTAGGACATTTCACTGGGGTAAACACAGATCTTCAGCAGTAAATCTATTTGTGAATTGTACTCATGGTGTTTATGTCTAAACTGATAATAACACAAAACCTATTTATGTATTTTTTTTTATTTGGCCGTCTGTTTTGCTGTGCGAAAATAACATAGAGGATGGTACCTGAGAATGACCAGACTGAACTACAAGGATTGGGTCTTCAGTAGAGAACTTTTTTCATGGAGATGAATAAATCCTGATTGGAGGCAATAGTGTGGGTAGGTTGAACACGCTGCTGAATATTGAGAGCTTCATAAAAATAGAACTACTGCTTCTTTTAGTAGTGAGACTGAATTATCATTCCATGTATGTTTCTGGAGATAAGGAGTATTTTTCAACAGCTGATTTCCCTAAAATGGTCTTTCTACTGCAGTTGTGCTCATATGTTGCTATACTTTCCACTTGGTGTTTGTGTAGTGGTGTCTTTATCATCATGATGCTTCTATTATTGCTTATTTTTCTCTCAAATACAGGGAGGGCAGAATTATTAGGCAAATGAGTATTTTGACCACATCATCCTCTTTATGCATGTTGTCTTACTCCAAGCTGTATAGGCTCGAAAGCCTACTACCAATTAAGCATATTAGGTGATGTGCATCTCTGTAATGAGAAGGGGTGTGGTCTAATGACATCAACACCCTATATCAGGTGTGCATAATTATTAGGCAACTTCCTTTCCTTTGGCAAAATGGGTCAAAAGAAGGACTTGACAGGCTCAGAAAAGTCAAAAATAGTGAGATATCTTGCAGAGGGATGCAGCACTCTTAAAATTGCAAAGCTTCTGAAGCGTGATCATCGAACAATCAAGCGTTTCATTCAAAATAGTCAACAGGGTCGCAAGAAGCGTGTGGAAAAACCAAGGCGCAAAATAACTGCCCATGAACTGAGAAAAGTCAAGCGTGCAGCTGCCACGATGCCACTTGCCACCAGTTTGGCCATATTTCAGAGCTGCAACATCACTGGAGTGCCCAAAAGCACAAGGTGTGCAATACTCAGAGACATGGCCAAGGTAAGAAAGGCTGAAAGACGGCCACCACTGAACAAGACACACAAGCTGAAACGTCAAGACTGGGCCAAGAAATATCTCAAGACTGATTTTTCTAAGGTTTTATGGACTGATGAAATGAGAGTGAGTCTTGATGGGCCAGAGGGTTGGGCCCGTGGCTGGATTGGTAAAGGGCAGAGAGCTCCAGTCCGACTCAGACGCCAGCAAGGTGGAGGTGGAGAACTGGTTTGGGCTGGAATCATCAAAGATGAGCTTGTGGGGGCTTTTCGGGTTGAGGATGGAGTCAAGCTCAACTCCCAGTCCTACTGCCAGTTCCTGGAAGACACCTTCTTCAAGCAGTGGTACAGGAAGAAGTCTGCATCCTTCAAGAAAAACATGATTCTCATGCAGGACAATGCTCCATCACACGCGTCCAAGTACTCCACAGCGTGCCTGGCAAGAAAGGGTATAAAAGAAGGAAATCTAATGACATGGCCTCCTTGTTCACCTGATCTGAACCCCATTGAGAACCTGTGGTCCATCATCAAATGTGAGATTTACAAGGAGGGAAAACAGTACACCTCTCTGAACAGTGTCTGGGAGGCTGTGGTTGCTGCTGCACGCAATGTTGATGGTGAACAGATCAAAACACTGACAGAATCCATGGATGGCAGGCTTTTGAGTGTCCTTGCAAAGAAAGGTGGCTATATTGGTCACTGATTTGTTTTTGTTTTGTTTTTGAATGTCAGAAATGTATATTTGTGAATGTTGAGATGTTATATTGGTTTCACTGGTAATAATAAATAATTGAAATGGGTATATATTTTTTTTTGTTAAGTTGCCTAATAATTATGCACAGTAATAGTCACCTGCACACACAGATATCCCCCTAACATAGCTAAAACTAAAAACAAACTAAAAACTACTTCCAAAAATATTCAGCTTTGATATTAATGAGTTTTTTGGGTTCATTGAGAACATGGTTGTTGTTCAATAATAAAATTAATCCTCAAAAATACAACTTGCCTAATAATTCTGCACTCCCTGTATATATATTTTGTATTTGTATGGTTTCATACTAATGAATAACCATCTTAATGGTTTTGTAATGCATGGCATTTTTATTTTATGGTACCTCACTTGTGTGGATAGGCCTCGTGCCCGCGACAGGTAATGCCACAAAATGCAACATGGACCCATCACATTTTTTCTATTGAAAAATGATGTTTTTTGCAAAGTGCTTAGCTTTGGATTTTGAGCTGTAGCTCAGTCAGCACCTAGGGAAACCTACCAAATCTATACACTTATGGAAAGTAGACACATAGGGGAATCCAGAATAGGATGACTTGTGGGCCTCTCACTGGGTTCTGTCACCCAGAATCCTTTGCAAACCTCAGAATATGAGTAAAAAACATGTTTTCTTCACATTTTGGTACTAAAAAAAGTTCTGGAATCTGAGGGGAGACACAAACTTCCTTTCACCCAGCAATCCCCCAATTCCCCTGATAAAAATGGTACCTCACTTGTGTGGGTAGGCCTAGTGCCTGCAACATGGAATGCCCCAAAACACAATATGGACACATCAAATGTTTCTAATGATAACGGATGGGTTTTTGTAAAGTGCCTAGCTGTGGATTGTGACCTCTAGCTCAGCCAGCACTTAGGGAAACCTACAGAACCTATACATTTATAGAAAGGAGACACCTAGGGGAA
Organism: Pleurodeles waltl; assembly: GCF_031143425.1. Classification (NCBI taxonomy): domain Eukaryota; kingdom Metazoa; phylum Chordata; class Amphibia; order Caudata; family Salamandridae; genus Pleurodeles; species Pleurodeles waltl. Next base: position 724,860,784 of record NC_090437.1, read on the forward strand.
TCCTGAATTAGGTGACTTATGGGTGTCTCACTGGGTTCTGTCACCCAGAAGCCTTTGCAAACCTCAAAATATGGGTAAAAAAACATGTTTTCCTCACATTTTAGTACTGCAAAGTTCTGGAATCTGAGGGGATCCACAAACCTCCTTCCACCCAGCAATCCCCCAAGTCTCCTGATAAAAATGGTACTTCACTTGTGTGAGTAGGCCTAGTGCCTGTGACAGGAATGGATCACACAACCGTCAATGTTAGACCGTACATGAGGGCAACTGTCAACCCTGGGGTGATCCATTCCTGATGCAGGCACTAGGTACAGGCACTCAAGTGGGGTACCGTTTTTATCAGAACAGGTGGAGAAACACTGGGTGGTTGGAGTTTTGTGGATCCCAGCATATTCCTGTAGTTTGTGTGGGAGAAATGCAAGAAAAAATAGAGCTTTTATTCAACATTTCACCTTTGCAGGGTATTCTGGGTAAGAAAACTTTGATTAGTCCACACAAGCCACACCTCTGTGGACTCCACGGGTGTCTAGTTTCCCGAAATTACTGGGTTTGTTAGGTTTCCCTATATGGCTGCCGAGTGCAGGACCAAAAACGCAGGTGCTTGCCTTACAAAACCAGGTTGTTTTGTGATAAATAATTTTGATGTCTCCACAAAACAATCTGTGCTTGCTGCCGCGTGCACCTGATTTCAGCGTTGGGCTAACCCGCTATTGTCCTGCTGCACAGACTGTGCTTGTGTAGGGACAACACGACTGTCCTCATCACCTCCCTCAGAATCACTGGAAGAGGTGTTGTCGGATTGGACTCCCACAATTAAAAAATCACTCTCAGAGTCTGCTCCATTGTCCTATCCTCCAGATGCTGTCTCAGTTTCTGATGTCCCAGCCTCTGATCCTACAACCCGAGTTAGGGCTTGAGCAGCAGTAATCCAACGAGATGCCTTCTCTGCTTCTGGCTAAACTGTCCCTTTAAAACACTAGCCTATGTAGACAGTCACAAAATTGCTGGTGGGTGTGTGATGCATGCAACAGTAAAGGTCAGTCACCTTACCTTCACTTCTTCCCTCAATCAGCACGTTCTCTCAAGAAACAAAAAAAAACAAAAGAAGACACATTATTACTTCACCTTATGACATACCCATCATCATAGTCTTTACCGCCTATGGTGCCCAGTCGACAATCATTATTGGTGCTCCCACTCACATGACCTCCTCCTCAGATTCCCTCACTACCACCCAGAAAAAGTGCCCTTCATCACTCCATAGCCCACCTTACACATACATTTCATTTGTATAATAGCACAGGTAATAGCTGGCTTTACTAATCCACTCAGCTATTCACATAAAATACAGATTTGATTTTGCAGAAGGCATATAAACCTTCTGCTTTACTTTATCGCATCAAAACGGCCACTAGACAAAAGTCTGATCCTTCTCTAGCAAAAAAATATCACAAGAGTTAGCTTGACTTTTTTATTGCTGTCTAAAAGCTACGGTTGAACCCCTCTCTCTCTCTCTCTCTCTATATATATATATATATATATATATATATATATATATATATAAATAAATATATATATATATATATAGAGAGAGAGAGAGAGAGTGATCTATATGTATATAGATCTATTAATATATAGCTCTATTTATATATATTTTTTAATAGCTGCATGGTTTACCTTGGGGTCATTGTGGCTCCCAGGCAAACCATACATCGATTGAAATATAATTGCCCCCACAAGGAGTCGCCCCTGCTCACGGGCGACCCCCTCTCAGTTTCATTTAAAAAAAATGTATAGATATATTTATCTATTTTTAACCCCCAGGGGGCACGTTTGCACACCCCCTAGGGGTAAACTGATGTTCTTTTTTTTTTTAAATATGCTCCGGGGGTGGCCCATTTACACAGGGGGGCGACCCCCCCAAGTTTAATCCCTGGTGCCCAGTGGGGTTTCCTGGCTGTGATCGGGGCTGAAATCTACGGCCAGGATACCATTTCAGGAAGGCCTCGTTTGAAAGAGGAGAATCTCCCGCAATGCCCATGAAACTCCTCCCAGGCACCAAGCGGCACAGGCCTCTCATAAATATTCACCTTCTTTTTTTTGCAGCACTGTTCAGTTGACATGGGTAGTATTTTTACCTCTAATTTAGGAAATACAAAATGTTTCTAATCATGACCTTGAAGGAACATACCATAGCCTAAAGAACAAATAGTGTTGTACTTTCATATATAGAAAATAGAAATATTTTCTGTGACCTGGGTGTAGGGCAATATTAAGCAGCAGAGTAGACAGCCATCAAGTGCTAGACAGTTGTTAAATTCCATCGACATGACTTATAGACCTGAGGCTAATGCAGGACCAATAGCAGGAAGGAGGGTATTTAATTAGAGTAGCCCAATGCATAAAAGTTACAATAAAGTTAGATCATTCCCCATACTAAAGCCAGTTGTTCAATGGAATCCCCAACTTTCCAACCATCTGATATACTAGAATCAACCTAAGAAGGCATTTCAATACTTGGACATGGAGTTTGTTAACTAATTATTTTTCTAAACATTATACTTTGAGATCAAGAAGATGGGACTGTCGTAAAAATATCTATTTACCTTCTTTCTTATGGGGAGCAATTTAGTGGTAACACATTAAAAGACAGTATAATCTCTCAAACCATGCTGGCTGGAACACAGAACATTTGTGAATGCTGTTATTGCATGCCCTGGGCAGTAAGGCAGTGCTTGGTGCATATATGTTTTATCAGGGTGTGATTAAAGCACATTTATGTGTGATGTAATAAGCAACTTCACAATAGTAGCAGTGGGGAAGACCAACCCCCACACTTCAGGCAGAGGTGGCATCATTTACAATGCATTTGCAGCAAATGATTGGGTATATTATGTATGGCTCTCATAGAGAGCCTTTATCGCTTATTTCAGTTTTTTTAAATTCAAAACTCCTTGCTTTGACTTCTCAACAGTTAATTACAAAAGTGGTTATTAACTATTGTGATGTCATAAGGACCTTCCAGACCAGGCTCACAGGGCTCTCTGGCTTGTCTGCTTTGACTGAAAGCAGGCAGCACACCTGCAGAAGGGGAACGAAGGCAGGGAAAGTAGTGGGTTTTGGTTAAGGACAGTAGATAAGATATTTATTTTTCATATTTGCATGAGGGAGGATAGGATATTTTATGTTTGGATCTCCCCTTATCTTCTGCCCCTGCACAGTAGGTGAAGGCAGATATTTTTGTGAGACATACACACCATAAAATTATAGATGAGTAATCAGTAAATTATGGGGATGTTTTCACTTCTGGGTTCTGAGTGACATCATAGACAACTTGAGCATCTCTTTGTTTGTCAAGTTGACATCACTCAGAACCCGTCTGTGAAAAACAACCCAATAATTTGCTGTTAGCCATCTGTAATTCACAAAATTAGAGAGGGTGCTAAATCAGACTACACTCTGCTACTAAAAGATTGCGTCCAGATTGACAGAAAGACTATAATTCATACCATAAGCAAGTGTTGGCAGGAGCACACCAAGCTTTGAAAGTTTTTATAATTATTAACTGATAGTCTCAAACAGTAATATAGTTAGTTGTGTTTATTTGTTTGTGCAGGTGTTCAATGATAATAATTAATATAGTAATACAGTGTCTTAGTATTAATGTTGTCAACAAGAACACCTGTACATTCAGAGGAGGAAAAGGGCAGCCGACTGACTTCTCTGTCGTGAGCTCTCAGGAACCTGGACAATAGTTCTTTCCTGATGTCTCTAAAGTAGCAAATTTGTAAAAACTATCTGGAACTTATGTGGGAGAAGAGCTGGATGAGGACTGGGGGCCCCTGCAGCAGAAGCAGAGATGGATGTTTGAATAGCCGCAGAGCAGGTTTGTGGTCAGAGGCAGCTTCAAGTCTGACCCGGGGGACAAGCTTCTCAGCCTGGGTTGACTTCAGGGGCATAGGAAGTGCTGTGAGTGGCTTCTCTCCTGTTCTCGGAGGAGTGTTGCAGTGTCCTGGGAGTGTGAGAACATCTGGAGTGGAGTGCCTAGAGGAGTAGTGGCTTATGACACCAAATCCCATCCAAGTAAAGGCGGCGGCAGTTGAGTCCCCCTCTGAGTTTAGCATCCCATACTATAAGATTAATAAAAGGTAAGGTGATTTTCCACAAATACTCAGCACCAAGTGGGGAGCCTCAATGGAATCAAGGATTCAAAAAGAAAAGGAGGGAACAAGGTGAAGTTGGGAAAAACAGTGGTAAAAAGACAGGCATTGATAGTACTGAAAATCAGCAGGTTTTTTCTTATGTTTGATATGAATGAGACCAATAACGAATCTTCACCTGCACAGTTAAGGATTACCCCCCCCCTTGAGAGCCCAAGACTGGCCCCATCACTGCATTTGTTTTTTAAATTATTGCGAAAAGGGAACAGGGCTTTAGAAGGAAATGCTGTGCTTTCCTCGCTCATAAGGGACACACACAGTAAGACACAAATGTTAGGAAAATGCCAGGAGAAGCTTGAGTTATTTGAGGCGGCTGTCTGGAAATAGCAGTCCCTGATGAGCATAAGGATATTCCTTAAGTCCCTTGTCTGAGTCAAACAATGAGGTCTGCGACTTCACAGTCCCTGAGCCTAGGATCTCAAACAGATGTGTTGATCCTCTTAATTACATTGACAGAAGAAATTAGGGAAAAAATGTCAATCTCTGAGCATAATCAAGGGAAAATCGAAGAGATGTGTGAAGCCATGGAAAGTAAAGTAGATGTGTTGACAGAGAAAATGGGCCAGATTGAAGCTGCGGATGAGGAGTTGGGTAGGCAGGTATCTCGGAACAGACAAGAGATCCAGCGATTACAGTCAGGGGAGAGAATGTTGCAAGACAAACTAGAATCTCTGGAAAATAACATGAGAAGGAATAACTTCAGGCTGTTAAATTTCCCAGAGGAAATGGAAGGGGTGATATAAAAGCCTATGTGATAATGTTAACTAGAGATTGCATCCCCACAGTAAGGCATTTTAACTTGGAGGAATACATTCAGAGAGTGCACCAAGATCCCTTTAAGAGAAACCCAGCTAGGGAAAATCCCAGGAAGATAATGGTTAACTTTAAATCTTACACCATTAAAGAAAAGATTCTGGCAGAAGCTATTAAATTTAATGGGTTTTCTACGGGGGATCGGATATCTCCAGGGCAACACAGGATAGGCAATGGGAGCTGGGGGAGTCCATTCAAGAACTCAGGTCCCTAGGAGCAACTGTCCAGATGTGATTCCCAGCAGTACTTAGAATCATGTGGAAAAATAAAATGTAAAATATAAGAGAACCAAAAGAAGTTGGGACTTTTCGGGAGCAGTTGAAGGTGTCAGGCTAAATTTAGTGAATTAACTAACGTCCAGAACAAGGAGAGCTTATTGGGGATATTATTCCTTTCCCTAATTAAAGTAGGGAGGGTTCCTCCCAGGGGGAAGAGGGGAACACCACTAAAATGTAGATTAATGTTTCAAACACAAGGTATGGGAGCATTTGGGAAAAAAATAAAAAAATTCAGTCCTCATGGAGTTTAATATGGAAGCACAGATCACGTTAAGGTAAGGCTTAGATGATAGGTTAATTTTCTCCCATAATGTTTAGAAGCAATGGTGTCCATCTGAAGGTCTTATTCTAGATCATTAATGGCCTCAGGGTAAAAGGAAGAAGGTGGAAGATTCTTGAACTTTTGAGAGCAGCAGATGAAGAGATAGTTATTCTCCAGGAAACGCAGTTATTGAAGGAGGAATGGGGGAATATCCTGAGGCAAGCCAGGTGAGTGGAACATTGTGTGAGTACCACCCAAACTGGAATGGTCAATGGTGTTGCCATTCTAGTTTTAAAAATCTATAAATGCAATATTGTGTGAGGTCGTGGTTGACCACAAGGGGCGATGGCTGACTGCAGAGGTAAAATTGTGCGGAATCTGGCTAACAATAGCAGGCTATTATGGTTCTAACATGATGATCCGATACCCTTTCAAAACTTATATAATCAAATACTAACTGACAAGCATCCAATGGTGTTAGGACGTGACTTAAATATCTTGTTGAATCCAGTCTCGCACAAACCCAATCCTAGAGGAATGGTTAATTCACCCACAACTACATCCTGGGTGAAACAAACAATGGACGATCAGGGTTTGGTAGACATTTGGCATCAGAAGACTAGTGAAGGTTCAAGATTTACCTTTTACACACAGGAAATATGGCCACTGATCCAGGATCGATTTTTTTTTTTGTTTATACATAGAAGTTTGTACAGGAAGATTAGATATGTTGGACATGCTCCAAGTCATTTATCCGACCACTCGGCTGTGAAATTATATTTTTATCTTGGGGAATTAGTTACCCACCCCAGGTGGACGGTATGTAGAGCCCTGCTTACTGATGAACAGATTGTGGAGGGACTGAAATACGATGCTATAGACTTTTTTATTACACACCACGGAACTGTTATGCCACACGTAGTTTGAGATATCTATAAGGCCTACTTAAGACTTAAGAGGTAAGCTCATTAGTGCAGCTGCCTATAGATATAAGGAAGAAAAAAATGGTTAAGGAGCTGAAGACTGCTATATTTGGATTACAGCACAAAAAGGATTCACCCTGAGTTGAATCTCAGGCATACATTTTGGATAGTCAGATAAAAGGGGGTAAGGCAAGATAAGAGGGATTTCTAGAAGCTAAAAGTAGACAAAGCTGGGAAAGTAGTAGGTTGGCACACTATGAATACGGGGAAGGGGGCAGTAAGCTCTTAAGCTGGAAAACAAAAGTAGAGCAGGCAAGAAATAAAATCACATTAATTAGGACTGAAGACACGGGTTGTATAGTTACTGAGGAAGTAGAGATAGAAGAGGCTTTTGTCTCTTTCTTTAGGAAACTCTAAACGGAGGAGTCCCAGTCTACAGAGCAATGGATTAGAGGGTACTTAGGGGAAATTCCTCTCCCTAGGTTAGAGGAAACATTAAGACAAAAGTTTGAAGAACGGATAAGTATGGAGGAGCTGCAAGAAGCTTTAAAGTCCTTAAAAGGGGGGAAATTGCCTGGCCCAGATGGCCTACCTAATGAATTATATATGTCTTTAAGGAGTGAATTAGCCCCAGTCATGTTGGAATTAATTAACAAGATATTCTTCGACTGACACTAAGGACTTGGAATGAAGCTACTATTAGTTTGATTTTAAAACCAAATAAAAATGCATCACAATGCGAGTCCTATAGGCCCATCTCGCTACTTATTTCAGATTATAAAATCTATACTCATATTTTATCAAAAAGGCTTGGACGGGGGATTGGCAAATTGGTTTGTGAGGATCAAGAAGGATTTATTAAGGACAGGCAACTCTCTGAATTAACGCATGAGTGGTTGGGTGCAATAGACCTGGCATTACAGGTTGATTCCCCCTTAGCGATTATTACCATTGATGCTGCTATAGCATTTGATTGGGTCATTTGGTCTTTTCTACAGAGGGTTAAGGAGGGTTATAATTTTGGGAATATATTTTCTAGAGCGATTCAGGCCCTATATGAGAACCCAAAGTCTAGGATATTGATCAACTGTAGCCTGTCCATGAAATTTAGAATCGGGCAAGGGACTTGCTCGGGCTGTCCACTTTCTCCCCTTCTATTCGACCTATATATTGAGCCCTTGGCAATAAAGATCAGAGCTAATCCAAAAAGATTTGTTTTAAGAGGTTGGGAGAAAAAAGTGGCATTATATGCAGATGATCTTATGTTATTTACTAGCGACTTGGTGGGGTCTCTTCCTAGTATCATGCAATCTCTCGAGGAGTTTGGCAGGGTGTTGGGCTACTCCGCTAATCAACAGAAGACTGAGATTATGCAGTGGAATACCTCATTTGATATCCCATTAGTCAAACAGGAGATAAGATATCTGGGGTGCAGATTGTAGCTAGCCTAGATGAAGTAGTCTGGGTTAATTTTAATAGAGTTTATGGAGTAACAAAGAAAGCTGTTAAAAACACGGGCTGCACTTCCACTCTCTCTTATAGGAAGGTTGAATGCTTTTAAAAGGATTAACCTCCCAAAGTTTACCTTTCCTTTTAACACAATCCCGTTAGAATTAAAATTGGCGTGGTTCAAAAGGCTCCAGGGAGATTTGACCTCTTTTGTTTGGGCATCTAAGGGAGTTCGTATTGCTTGGGAGAAATTATGTCTAAAAAAAGAGCATGGTGGAATAGTAGCACCATACTTCTATAAATACTATCAGGCTTTCCAGCTAAAAAATATAAGATTACTGAACGACAATATTAATTTTACTTCTCATTTCAGGGCTATTACTAAGTATCTCCCAGAGGCAGGGGATCACTTATTTAAATTTGGTCATCGGAAATACTTCAAGAAGGCCAAACTTAAAACTTTCAGAGCAGCCTGTAAGATGTGGTAGCAAATATGACAAGTTCTAGGGATATCATATTACAGCTCTTTGGTGCTTTTAGGGGATTCACCAGGCACCCCAGAGTGTTCACAAGATAAGCTATCTATTCCATTAAGAGAAAGAGGGGTGGTGAAATGGGGCCAAATTATAGAAGGTTATTCTTTAATATCCTGGTCCATGTTTACGGAGTTAGTGAAAGGGACTGTTTCCAAATTTAAATAGTGCCAGCTGGCAAGCTGGGCAAACACAAAGGTAGAGAAAGAGGAAAGCATATGAGAGAAGAAGATATGTCAGAGATATACTTACTGTAAAGAGGTTGCCTTATGGTTTTGGATGCTAATGGGAGCAAAAGAAGAACCATTCCTTCTGCCAGTAAAGAAATGGGATAAGGATTTCGCATCATTGGATATCATAAATCTCTGGCAGGTATCTATGGCTACACTCTGGGTTACAGTAAAATCTGCCCCTCTAAAGAAAAACATTTGTTTACAGTGCATAAGGCATACTGGTCACCGGCGAAGATCACAGCTTGGGGAAGGTGAAGAAATGTTGTCCTCACTGTAACAAAGAAAGGGCAGCTGATGTTCACATGTTTGGAAGTGCCCTGGGCTGGAGCGGTTTTGAATGGACTTCTCACCGGGTATGTCAGTGACGACATGAAGGCAGTGGGATAAGAGTTCAGGTGAATTTTATTTATTCGGTTACTTCTGGTGTGACATGATCTTTACATAAGTTATACTGTTCACTCTTTGTCTGTCCTTCACTGGATTTCAAGTCTTCTTTCCTTTTCTCTTTCTTCCAGGGCTCCCAGGAGGCGCATGTGGGGAAGTTCCTTTCCTTTATTTCTTATTCTTTGTTTTACTACTCTTTCCTATGTTCTGTCTTGGTTGTCTGACGTGTTTTCCTCTCTTTTTTCCTCTATTCCTTTCCTATTTTCTATCACGTATGTAATCCTTATCTGACGTTCATCATTGTCTCCTGTGTTGTCTTTTCATCTGTTTACAATTTCCTGTTGTACTGTTTTCTTTTCCTTTTCTTAGCCATCTTTTGGGGTTTCCTTTCTCTTTTATCCTTTAGCCTCTTGGCTCTCTCTCTCTCTCTCTCTCTCTGCCCTTTTTTTGTGGCTTTCTTTCTCTCCTGTGTCTATTTCCTGTTTATTGACTCATCTTTCTACTCTCCCGTTGTCTCTTGTCTCTTGTAGAGATGCTCTCGTATTTTCTCTGCTACTCCCCCTCTCTGTCCTTCCCGCTCCCCTTCTTGTTTTCGTCCCACTCCTCCTCCGAGCCACCCCCCCTTTTGTTTTCCCTTAAACCCGCTTAAGAACGCACATGGTGATGCCACGCTTCTCCTGAAGCATGGCTGGAGTCTTCACGGTGCGCCTCCTGCGCCGCTGTCAGGGCTCCGGACGCATCCTTGCCTCCCCTTGTTTCTTGGCTCTGCACCGGGGGCCTTTTCTGCCGTCCGTCGTCTCTCTCCCACACTCTGGCATCTTCCTCGTTCTCCTCCTCGTCCGCTGTCCATCTTCCTTCCTCGTCGGCGTTCTCCACCACCCGAGCTCGTCTCCGCACCTCCTTTAATCCCGGAAACCAAAAAGGACTGGTTACTCCGTCCTTCAGTTCCGGGTCACACACTGCATCGTCAGCACATGCTGCCTCCACGGACGGGTCTGGCAGCGCCGGCCCGTCACAGAACGTGAGTAAGGTGCTCATGGGTGTGATTAACCCAGAAGTTAAGGTAAGTCTTTTGTTGGTAATATTCGAGGGGGTCTAAGGGAGAAGAACAAGATCAGAATTTGAACATACACCAAAAACATATGTTGTTTGTGTTAATTATGTTGGCACGACAGGAGATTTGCTTAAAGTGGGTTCTTCCCCAGACACCAACTATACATGAATGGATTGGATCAGTGAATTACCTATATCACTTGGAAAAGAGTGGTATTCAGAGCAAAAGAAATAAGTTCTGGTTACTCTAGGAGGAAAACAAATCAGCTTGGACAAGGCATGATGTGCTTACTGCTTAAAAAAAGGTTGATGATTATGCGTCCTTATAAACCTCCTTGGAATATGAGCCGGTGGAGTTTGCTTTAGCTGGTATAACTGATAGACGAGTTGGGGAACATAGGAGATATGTCTTCCTGGTTAAGGTTTCTCTTCTATGCTTCAAACCTGCCATCTCTCTAGCTCAAATGGACTTAATATGAGGACCATAAAAAAAAGAACACATGTACATTCCGTACTTTTGATCACCTTTAGGAAAGTGAAGTAAGAAAGGTAATTTCCAATGAATGTTAAAGCCAAGCAAATAACATCTACAGCTGACACGTAAATTAGTTAATGCAAACTAACTTATACAATTGGGAATAGTTCCCTTATTCCAAACAGCAACCCTATCTGAGTCTTCCTGTGGAACTAACATTTTTTACACCTTAGCTAAATTTAAGAGAGTGCACATTTAGCAACCTATTTGATTGTCGATATTCCTGAGTTCATTTCTCTCATAAAGGTCCACTGATACTAATTATGTTGTTTGAAAATAGAACCCTATCCCTTCAGAAAGTTCAGTTACCCCGCCATTTAGGAGTAGCTGTACTGAAGAGAATGTGGTTTCAAATTTACTTTGCAAAAAAACAATATATAGAGTACTTCTGGAAATACCAAATTTCCCATTAGAGGTATTTAAAATCCTTCTGATTTACAAATCAGTAGTATTTATTTAGTGAATATATCAAATAGCAAGGCTACGTATTTGTCATTCAGAAAAAGGAATGCTCTTTACAATGGTCTTATACAAAGATCATTTTAAAAAACGTAAATGTTTGTATTTCATTGAATGCTAGAACTAGGCATTAAATGGAATTACATTGTATTTAGAATCCTGCAAAGAAGTGTTATAACTATTCCATTATATAATATCTACCCTGGAGAGGCATATTAGCACTCTTTCACTTGCAACAGAAGTACAGCACTGGCTTAGACATTTTTATGGTACCATTAGTTAGATAGTTACTGCTCTGTTGCTGTGCCAGCGTGACTATCTGCTACATTAATATATTGTCAGATTGGAACTATGCAGAAGCACCATGTGACCTCCTAGCATACATAGAATTTTCCTTCACTACTTGAACCAGAATTATTTTTGGAAGCTAATAGTGACAAAATGCAGATGTTTGAAAGTTGGTTGAGGTCTTACATTTGACTCAAGACACAGGAGACTGGTCAGCCATCATCCTTAGTGCAACACTCAAAATGATGCTTGTAGACTGATACATAGTTAGGGGCATGCAATGTTTGGCAACATAAGGCAAAAGTAACAAGAGCCCCGGCGCTCCTAGGTGTGGATATTGCAAGCACAATGAACCTCACAAAGATGCATAATTATGTGAGAACTACAAAAAGTAGAAGAATGTCTCTCACAGATGAACCTGAATGACTTGGCTTCACAACTTGTTGGACTCCCAAATCCGTGGAATTCCATATAATAACTAACCTCTGCATCAGAACTCCTATTACCAACAAACACCAGTTTTCAGGGTTCCCTTTTAGGACGTGATTTTATCTTCTTGCAGTGGACATAGGCCCATATTTATACTTTTTTAGCACCGCATTTGTGCCGCTTTTTGACGCGAAAACGCCGCAAACTTACAAAATACAATCGTATTTTGTAAGTTTGTGCCACTTTTGCATCTAAAAATGACGCAAATGTGGCGCTAAAAAGCATAAATATGGGCCATAATGTTCTGCATGCCAGCATATCTGAGACCAATTTTAACCTGCTGAGGAGGGTCTTACTTGCGGCAACCAGCCTTATGAAGAGTTTTGCAAATAATGATTAAATGATATGAATATTCCTATAACCATCTACATCACTATTAGTCTGTATCACCTCTAATGCACCCATGACTGCAACCAAGATCAATACCTCAGGCGGAATACTGAACTTGTGCAGCAGTATCACAAGAGAAGAAACCAACAAATGCAAGAAGAACAAGACAAGATGCCAGACCTTTTTACAAGTTGTCTCAAGAGTGTGAAACTGCATCCAATCCCCAATCTTCTGGTCACCATCCATTCTCCACTTTTTTAAACAGCTGAAGAAACATCACATCAAGTAACACTTCACGGCATTACATACAGTACCAAACAAATGCGATATTCAACTTCCCTGCACTGCCTCCTCTGCCAACTCAAAAATGTAAACCACTAATGCATTCCTTGCAGGAGCTACGAAAACTTCACTTGTGCTTCTGAAAGCCCTCCTTACTCTCTAGCAGCAGATAACATCAGTTTTGACCACATTACTCCCATTCCTAGAGACCTCCATTGACCTATTCCGAAGCAAGACTTAATTTCAAATCCACCTGTTCAACTTTCAAAGCATTAAAACTATGGCAACTCACCAACCTAGATTCCCAGCTATCGATTTCTGGCGCAGTAAAAAACGTGAGGAGTAAAGAAGCGTTCTGGTGCGAAAGCAAGAAACGTCTCCTGCCAAATCCCACCAAGCTGCACTCAAATTCTTCTCTTGAGCAGCCCCTTCATTTTGAAGTTCCCTCCCGGAGCTGATCAGACAAGAAAATCTTGGCATTTTCCAGAAAAAAATCAAAACCTTTCTTTCCAAACACTTGTCTTGTGCCAAACCTTCTCCACACAGTCTTTCTTGTCATTTTTTGTGCACTTGTCATTTGTTTTTCTGTCTTGTCTTACCTACCTATTCTCTACATTTGCTTCCATGCTAACATGACCCTAACTGTCCTTTTCCTACATCTGCTTCTTTGCTCAAATTATCCTGGTTTCTAGGATAAATTAACTGTTTTTACTCCTAAATTGCCATATGTACACCTGACACTACTCTAGGCATGATTTGTTAGTTGTAAAGTGCTCTAGTAACCGAGGATAGAATAATTATTTATAATAAAACCTAAAATAAAGTAATAGTCTCACCAATCTCCTATTGTGTTTCCTAATAATCTGCAACTCCCTCCCATATCTACTGCGACCCTTAACCCTGTGTCCATTCTTAAGCCACACCGATAACTCAGACATCAGCATCCCAAAGTATGTTCTTCCCCATCCCCTTTTGCATCCTCATCCAAACGGTTACAGCGTTTTGCTTTGAAGCTACGTTTTCTTGACATAAATGCCAAACATATCTAGATGCAATGCCATGAATATTAGATTTCCATTAATTTGTTACAAGATGGTTTATGTTTCTTTTTAAACATAGCATACAAACATTAGAAAGTTGATTAATCAAATATACATACTGCAGTTACATACCGATATTCACAATTAGAAGGACCAGTTGTAATACACTTTGAAATCATGCATGTACACTTAGAGCATTTAACAAAATAGGGCATTATCTATTATGCATAGGAAAGTTTCACTTCAAATTAAGATACTTTTTGATTATCTTTTTCATATCGTTATGAAGGGCTTCAATTGACCTCATTGCCCCAAAATTGTTCTCAAGGAATTCAACACGAATTGTGATTTTGGTGTCTTTTCTGACTAGCAAATGGTCTGTGGCTTCCATGAGAAGGTACTAAAATCTGTTCTCAATATACAAAGTGTAGTTTTTTCCTCAAAAAGGGTCTATTTTATTAAATAACAGTTTCCTAGCGTGGGGACACCACACGGAGTAGCTGCACGTTTTAGAAATAATTACTTTATATTACCGTTTTTTCACAGTTTAATTATTTTGCGCAGTATAACGCTCTTTTGCAGATATAAAAATAATGCAAAAATGCTGTTTGAACACTTGCACAGGTCTGGTAAATTTGGTCGCATGACTGCAAAAACATTTCTAATGTAAGTCTAATAACTAACTAATCAAATATAATTTGCATTTTTTTAATTTAATGGAAACTGTGGTAAGCATATTTTAGAGAATATCTAGCTTTAACATGTCTGTTTTAATACCCTTCCAGCATAACAGAATTACAAACGTTCACAGAGGTTTACATCTTCGCCCATCAATGGACCTGATCCGTTTTCTCATTTGCTTTTCACACCTCTTCCCTGCTGGAGTTTTCTTTCTCTCTGGAACAGAGTGTTTTCATTTCAGAACACAACCTAAAAATAGAAACTTAATCTAAATGGAACCATATCTCAGAAGTGCAGCCTGTCTTTTCTTCTGCTTAGCAGAACTTAAACATTGGTGAAAGGCAAATAAAGATGAGTACCTTTAGCAAAGCAACACTCAAGGAAACTTCAGGCACCTGGAATGGAAACAAGAGGACGGGGTTATAAATAGAATTCTAAATACAGGGAAGGCAGAAGAGATCGCAGGCTCTACGGAAGACAGATGACAGAAAATGTATACCACAGGTTGTATGGGTCTTTGCTTCGCTTGGATCCTGCAACAGAACTGGGTGGCCTGATTAAATTAACTTCTTAACTCTAAATGGGATTTTCATTGATTCACACCATTAGGGTATCGTGGTTACAAAGATTAGAGTTAATTGGTATATTAAAAGAATTGATTTAATCGCCTATGTGCATCACATCTGATTATTCTTGGGGTCATGTGAAAAGAAAACCTCTGATTTTAAACATTTCGCTTTTCATAAATGCAATACTACATTTCAGTGTTAAGCACTGTTTGAATGTTTGAATGCTCAATCAATTGTAATGTTTGAATGGCCAAACATTTTTGAAATGTCGGAATAGACAAACACCAGTGCTTCAGCACTGAAAGATTCATAACACTAGCCCATCCCTTTTTAAGAGAGGAATAGACCCCTTAGATGTCCTTTTGCAGATAAGATGCAGTGATTCTGAAACGTTAGGGGCCAGATCACGAAACATTTTGATTGGCATTATTACGTAAGGCAATAAGTGGTGCAAACACCTTATACTACCGCATTATAAAAACAAATTTGTGAAAGAAGCAACGTGTAATATCAACATTTTGCATTGGGGTATGATGTGGTTTGGGCTGTCTTTTTTGAGCTGCATTAGTGAATTGTGTTATTGTTGTGTTGTAATGTAGTAGTGCTTTCGAATTCTCTGTGATTTTTTGCTGTGCTCTGGCCTGTTATTTTTAGTGACGTTATTTTACCTTGCATTATGTTAGTATGGTGTGTTATTTTACTCTTTAATTGCCTTAGTTATGGCAACAAATGTTGCTAAATTTCCAGCCAAAAACACCATATTCCTTTAAGGGTCCAATGACAACCAACTATTTATCACTGTATTGAATTGGTGAAATAACACTGATTCAGTTCTTCTGAACTTTTTAAAACAAAAGGCAACTCAGCACTGACCTTGAGACCAACACTTAAATTGACATTTCCAGTGCTTAGATTATGTGACACGACCCTATATCTGATTGTTTTACCAACAACTATAGTTGGGTGCAGCCGCACATGTACACTAGTGAAATGCTGAACAAAGAGCTTAGTATCTTGAAAAAGTTATTGCCAAGTGGTTTATTGTGTCATAGCATTCAGTATGCAAGAGAAAGAACACTAGTAGAATGATACACATTTCTAAATATTCATTTGTGATACTCCTTTTTGAATCCACATTATGCTGAAATAAATGATGTAAGAAATTGGGTTGATAGTTGGGGGTGAGGGGAAATACCCTCCTCAAGTAATAATCTCAATCCTTGGCAGGGTGAACCATCAAAGTCATTAAATTGACCTGTGTTCAGCTGCCGGTAACCATGGCACACAGTAGGCAGGCTTAACTTTGGACAATGCGTATTTCTGCAGTATTTATGCAGTACTAAAACAGTAATAAAGTTGAAATGTAAAACAATAAAATTACAAAATGAATTTGAAAATTAGCGAAAAATGTAATAAAGAAAATAGTAAACATTCAATGAGGGGACCTGAAGGTGTGAGTTTGTAAAGTTTTAAGTAGAACTAGTGCCAAGAAGCAAAAAGTACCAATGATAGTCAATGGTAGTGGTAGCCCCGGGCCTATGCACAATTTGGCGTTGGCCGCAATGGACCATGGTTCGGCCACCCTAACCAGGTTCCTACTGGTCAAATGCTTTACTTTTACACTTTAGTTCTTTAAATTTATATCCTCCACAGAAGTACACTTCTGAAGTGCCCTAGGACCTCAGAGGAGGCACTTAGAGACTCATGGGGTGACACACAGAATCCAGTCCAGGTCTAGTTGGGCAGTTGCTGGAAAGGCCTTGTGTTTCTCGCTGTATCCCTGTAGCTTGTAGCTTGAATGGGAGGTCAGCCTTATGACCCTTGAAGTCCTCTTTTGTGTCCCGGTGCAGGAGGGAGAACAGGTACAGCCCGCCTGGGTTCTTCTTGGGTGTACACAAGAGGTTCAGTCCTCTAATGATCTTCTTCAGGTCCAGGAGTGTTCTAAAGTGGATGCCTGGAAATGCTAGATTTATGCCTGTAATGTCAAGACCCCCTGTGACTGGGGCCTGACTGATTGGGGAGATAGCAGGATGTCCTTGTCCAAGTGTCAGCTAATATTTGACTGCAACAGGGAATCCCTCTTTGAAGTGCATCCCAAGTGTCAAATTAAAGCATTAGCAGATCTGTCAAGCAGGATGTGACATTGAAGCAGAACTTGTCAGATATCAAAAGGTATTCCCTTATTCCCCAGGATATTCTGTCAAGTTTAGAGGGGTCATTTCTGCCCATTCAGGTCAGCCAAGTGTTTTCATACTGGGAGCACATTCACACCTCTTTCAAACCTATTCAAATGCTAATTATTGCTGGCCGAAGTGGGAGGACAAAATGCTGGTCTAGTTTCCATAGACTTCTGACAGGGCAAAGGTATTTTTTCACACTGTTATTCAGTGCTCAACACACATTGCTTTCTGCAATAACATTTCTTATCTTCTTCCACAACATTTGTGGTCCAATTAGCATATCACAGGCCATATGATAAAGACATGCCTGCAACCATTTTCTTATCTAATTGGTGAATAAAGCAGACATTACACACCAGTACTCCACTGGTACTACATATCTATAGCTCTCATCTGTTTTTTTCCTTTGACTCAATGCAAGTGAATTTGGATGAAATATTTTGTGTCTAGACCTCTCTTCTTCCAATAGGGCTGTGGTAGGCTGATGTTTTAGTGCTGTGAACCCTCAGTGCCTCATGATACGTTTACATGAATCTTCTCTCCTCTTTTAAAAGTACTAGTGATGGTTTCCTTGGCTTTGGGCTTAGAAGACTTGCGGAGAAGGGTCCTGCAAGCCAGACGTGGGATCCCTATTTAAATTACTTGCTCTGGTCAGTCTCTCTATTTACAATACATACTATAGTTCTCTTCAAAACAATGCTGTATTTGGCATTGTCACAGGAGATGTTTGGATCAACTTTCAGAGTGATGCTGTGCAGTATGTCAGGAACAATCAGACGATCTGCAGAGGTACACCCTTGGAAAGCCGTTGGCCCACTAGGCATCACAATAAATGAACCCAGCAACAACACAACAGTACTCCTGCTATAGCATCCTAATGTGGTACCATAATACTGAGCACATCCTGGGAACAGACTGATTTCTGACCTGGAACCAGACTCTTTGAAAAGGGGTTGCGCCTTGTCTCTTAATGACTAGGGTGATGGTGACATAGCTTGTTTAGATGCTAATATTCATTGCCTTCCAAAGTGAATGTATCCCAAAAGGAGTAAAATCAAAAGCCACCGGTAGAAGGCCCTCCTGAGAATGTATGGGACATTTCCTGAGATGGGCACTCATTGGAAGGCATGCAAGTTAGAAGTGATTAAAAGCGAATGACCACTCACTGGAATGTATGCTTGAGCACCGGAAGTGGGCGCCCACCTGGTGGGGTGAATACATGAGTTATTAATAGCGAGGCTTGCCTGGAGTCATAAATGTTATGGGTATCAGAAGTAGGCACTATCCTTCAATAAAATGCATGTTACGTAAATGTACAGGGATCAAACCGGACATGCACAAAGCAGGTAGAACTACTGGTTACCTGTAGTACGTTCACCTAAAATGAATGAATCTCCAGGTTGCCGGAAGTTGATGCCCACCAACTAGGTTGAAGTTTTTCACTGGATTGCTTGTGACAGATAATATGACTTAGAAATAGTCGGTGACCAGCATTCTTCCAAACCCTTTGCAGTCTCAAATTTATTGGGGCTGGAATGGCATATGGAGGGACGCTTGGTGTAAATAAATCGACGAGTGATTGCAAGATCAACTTTTCTATATTAGAAAAACTGTTTTTCACTCATAAATAAAACTACTTGTAAGAGTAAATCTGACTTGCACCTTCAAATAGCTACATGGATGAGGCCCACGATATTGGGGCTATGACGTAAACATAAACCATCATCTTTATAAACTCCATATTGAATCGACGTTTCATTCATTGCCGTTTCTGCTTTACATGCGCAGCATACAGCTCCAGTCTCAATATGCTACCTTAACACTGCCCACACAATTTTCCACTGTTTGACAGCGCACTTCTTGAATGTTATGCACGGATGTTGCTATGATTGTGTGGAATGATATTTGCAAGGCTGTTTGCACAAAGTACGAGCAGCCTTTTTCCAGACACGTCTGCTTTCCCACTTGGCATCTACTGCTTTACACTGAGCACCTATATGTATACAGAGACGTTTGTACTTTATCTTCTTTATGGTATCAGACATTTGTGTTCATTTTCCTTATAACAAAGTCCAATTAGGATGCCACACCAGACGGAAAGCTGTGCATACCGCTGTTCTGTACTGTGCGTAAAGAATCCTGTTCTGAATTATTAACGGCAAATTACACGATTTTTGTGACGGCGTAACGTTAAAGGTTTTTAGAAGGTTGTGCAACAGACTTACTCTTTTCACACTGCAAGCATATGATATTTTCCGCTGTTTCTTTTTAATTTTAATAGAATTGTAAGCATGTGACTGGCTACACGCGCTGTCCTGACTGACAAATTACGATAGTTTCGTTTTCAACCCCTTCACTGCCAGGCCTTTTCCCCTCCTGTGCCGAGCCTTTTTATGGCTATTTGGGCAGTTCGCGCTTAGGCCCTCATTTTTCTCCACATAAGCTACCCATGCCAAATTTACGTCCTTTTTTCACAACATTCTAGGGATTTTAGAGGTACCCAGACTTTGGGGGTTCCCCAGAAGGAGATCAAGAAATTAGTCAAATCAAAATACAGCGAAAATTTCGTTTTTCTAAAAAAAAATGGGAAAAAGGGCTGCAGAAGAAGGCTTGTGTTTTTTCCCCTGAAAAGGGAATCAACAAAGGGTTTGTGGTGCTAAAATCACAAGCTTTCAGGAACAGGCAGACTTGAATCAGAAACACAATTTTTCAACACAATTTTGGCATTTTACTAGGACATACCCCATTTTTACTATTTTTTGCGCTTTCAGCCTCCTTCCAGTTAGTGACAGAAATGGGTATGAGCCCGATGCTGGATCACAGAAAGCTAAACATTTCTGAAAAATAGGCACAAATCTGAATTCACCAAGGTGTTATTTGTGTAGCTCCTACAAGTATTTCCTACAGAAAATAACAGCTGAAATAAATAATATTGAAATTGAGGTAAAAAGTAAACAGCAATTTTTCTCCACGCTTTACGCTGTAACCTTTTCCTGGGATGTCAGATTTTTTAAAGCAATATACCATTACATCTGCTGGACTCTTCTGGTTGCGAGGATATATGGGGCTTGTAGGTTCATCAAGAACCCTAGGTACCCAGAGCCAATAAATGAGCTGCACCTTGCAATGGATTTTCATTCTATACTGGGTAAACAGTCATTCTTTTGCTGAAATATAAAAAGTGAAAAATAGGTATAAATAAAACCATTGAATTTCCAAAATAGGAACAAGATAAGGTGATGAGAAGCAGTGGTTATTTATACATCTCTCAATTACAGGGTGCCCATACTAGCATGTGAATTACAGGGCATTTCTCAAATAGACGTCTTTTTTACACACTGACTTACATTTGAAAGGAAAAAAATTTAAATAAAGACAAGGGGCAATAATATTTGTTTTCCTATTCTGTGTTCCCCCAAGTTTCCCGATAAAAATGGTACCTCACTTGCATAGGTAGGTCTAATGCTCGCAACAGAAAACACAACATGGACACATCACATTTTTACATTGAAATCTGACATGTTTTTTGCAAAGTGCCTAGCTGTAGATTTTGGCCTCTAGCTCAGCAGGCACCTAGGGAAACCTACCAAACCTGCACATTTTTGAAAACTAGACACCTAGGGAAATCCAAGATGGGGTGACTTGTGGGGCTCTCAACAGGTTCTGTTACCCAGAATCCTTTGCAAACCTCACAATTTGACTAAAAAAACACTTTTTCCTGTCATTTCAGTGACAGAAAGTTCTGGAATCTGAGAGGAGACACAAATTTCTTTCCATCCAGTGCTCTCCCATGTCGCCCGATACAAATGGTACCTCACTTGTGTGGGTAGGCCTAGCACCCACGACAGGAAATGCACCAAAACACAACGTGGACACATCACATTTTCACAAAGAAAACAAAGCTGTTTTTTGCAAAGTGCCTAGCTGTGGATTTTGGCCTGTAGCTCAGCCGGCACCTAGGGAAACCCAGCAAGCCTGAACATTTTTGAAAACTAGACACCTAGGTGAATTCAAGGTGGGGTGAGTTGTGGGGTTCTCACCAGGTTCTGTTACCCAGAATCCTCAAAAACCTCAAAAGTTAGCCACAAAAACACCTTTTTCTCTCATTTCGGTGACAGAAAGTTCTGGAATCTGAAAGGAGCAACAAATTTCCTTCCACCCAGCGTTTCCCCAAGCCTCCCGATAAAAATGGTACCTCACTTGTGTGGTTAGGCCTAGTGCTCGCGAAAGGAAATGCCCCAAAGCACTATCGGGACACATCAAAATTATCAAATACAAAACTACCTGTTTTTGCAGGGGGGGGGGGCACTTGCGTTTTTGGTCCTGGGCTCAGCATCCATCTAGGGAAACCTACCAAACCCAGACATTTCTGAAAACTAGACACCCGAGGAAGTCCAGGGAGGTGTGACTTGCATGGATCCCCCAGTGTTTTCTTACCCAGAAACCCAAATTTAGCTAAAAATCACTTTTTCCCCACATTTCTGTTTGGGATCACCACACCGGGAAAAATTTCCTACCACCCAGCGTTCCCCTCAGTCTCACTTGTGCAGGTGGGCCAAGTGCCTGTGACAGGGAAGACCCAAAAAAATGTCGAAATTGAGGGGGAACCAAAACGGGTTCAAAAGGGCAGTTTGAAAAAAAACATTTTTAGGCTGACAAGGGCAGCAGAATTTATTATTGGTATAGATGAGACAATGTTGGGTGGTAGGAATTTTGTGGATTTCTGCAGATTGCAGAAGGTTCCATCACAAAAATGTGGGAAAAATGTGTGGTTTCCAGCAACGTTGGAGGTTTGCAGGGCATTGTGGGTAAGAAAATGGTGTGGGGTGCATGTGAAGCAAACCACCCTTGAATCAACCAGATGTTTAGTTTTCAGATGTGTCTAGGTATTGTGGATTTTTCTACATGGCAGCGTCCCAAAGTCAAAAAAGTGCAGCCCTCACTATTCCAAGTGGGGCGATTTTAAGAGTTACCAAGCTCTCATGGCACAAACGTAAAACCGAAACCCAAAATAATCAAATGTCCTCTTGCTTGCCGTGGGATAAGATGTTTTAGTGTGCGGGGGGAAGCTGAAAGACTGTTACCCATACTGGTTGGTAGCCACCACCCCCTATTTTTTTTTTATTATTAATTCCATGGCATCTAGTAGACTTTCTGCCCTGGGGTATGGATCGGGGGTAGGTCCCCCATCTGCCCACTGGTGGGCAGAACAACTTTGGTCCCATTTATTTGAGGTGGGGGTATGGCCATACACCCAACCTCTTATTTTGAAAAAAAAATCTTCCCTGGTCTCTGGTGGACTTTCTGCCCCCCTTGGGGGCAGATGGTCCTTCCAAAAATAGGCTATGGCCAACAGTAATGTGCCCCCATGTGGAGCGACCCTTGCCCAAGGGGCTGCCCCCCCAAACCAAACACACATAAACACACACACCAATCTCTGGTGTCTAGTGGTTTGCTTAACAAAAATAGGCTGATCTGCCCCCAATGGGGGCAGAGATGGCCTAAATACAACTTGCCCCCCCCAGGAAGCAACCCTTGCCTAAGGGGTCACTCTGAATACTTAAAAACATAAAGTAAATAAAATATATATATATCCCTGTTGTCTAGAGGTTTCTGCCCCCCCTGGAGCGAGATTGGCCTAATTATTTTAGGGCGATCTGCCTCCAGGGGGGCAGAAAACACCTAAAAATACTTTGCCCCCCCCGGGGAGCGGCCGTTGCCCAAGGGGCCACTTCCCTGATGCGTCAGTATAAAAAAAAAAATCCCTGGTGTTTAGTTGCTTCTGCCCCCGGGGGGGGGGGCAGAAATGGCCTAAAATAATTTGGCCACGTGGAGAGCGACCCTTGCCTAAGGGGTCGCTCCCCAAATAAAAATAAATAAATAAATAAACCAAAGCATTTTTTTCCCTGGTGTCTAGGTGTTTTCTGCCCACGGCAGGGGGCAGATATGACCTAAAAATATTTTGCCCCCCTGGGGAGCAGCCCTTGCCCAAGGGGCCGCTCCCTTATGTGTAAGTACATATAAAAAAAATCCCTGGTGTCTACTAGTGGTTTCTGGGGGGGGGGGCATAAGTGGCCTCAAAATAATTTGGTCCCCCGGGGAGCGACCCTTGCCTAAGGGGTCGCGCCCCACATATATTAAAAAAAAATATATATATTCCTGGTGTCTAGGGGTTTTCTGCCCCCCGGTGCAGATCAGCCTAATAATATTAGGCTGATCTGCCCCCAGAGTGGGCAGAAATGGCCTAAAAATAATTTGGCCCCCCGAGGAGTGGCACTTGCCCAATGTGCCACTCCCTTTATGTGGCAGTAGAATAAAAAAAAACTCCCTGGTGTCTAGTCGTTTCTGCCCCCCCCAGGGGCAGATCGGCCTAACTATGTTAGGCTGATCTGCCCCCAGGGGGCTCAGAAATGGCATAAAAACAATTTGCCCCCCCCCCAGGGAGAAACCCTTCGTAAGGGGTAACTCCCTACACATAAAAAAAAAGTATCCCTGGTGTCTAGGGGTTTTCCTAATTATATAAGGCCAATCTGCCCCCGGGGTGGGGCAGAAATTACCTAAAAATGGTTTGGCCCCCTGGGGAGCGGTCCTTGCTCAAAGGGCCGCTCCCCTCTTGACAATTACCAACAACAACAAAAATTCCCTGGTGTCTAGTGGGCATTTCTGCTGCCCGATCGCATCGCATTCGGGCAGCAGAAATGCTTGCAGAGACATGAAAGGAAAGGCCTTTCCTTTCCTTTCATGCCTCTGCTGGCCCCCTCCTCCCGAGCGGAAGAGAAATACTTTTACATTTCACATGCTTCCAGCGTGATGGGAGGTGACCTCTGATGAGGTCAGCAAGCAATCGCGTGCTGATGTCATCAGACGTCACTGGGCAGTTGGGGGTGGAAGAGGAAGCGATTCTCCTTCCAGCTCTGCCATGGAGGGGTGGGGGGAAGTCCACAGAGGGAGCACTAGCGCTCCCTCAGTGCTCCGGTGCCGTGATGTAAAGGTTACGTTCTCGGCATAGGAGCACTGTGCCGGCGGATGTAATCAAGGGGTTAATGGGGACTGTGTCGAACTACAAAAGTGGTGTTATTTCGGAGCATGTCCTTAATGACAGGAGTTAGAAGAGATTTATGCCGACAAGAAGATTGCAGTGAACCATACTAGGAGACATGAAGCGGCACGGTGTCCCAAGACCGATGCCTGAATGCTTTTAGAGGTGTCAATTTAGGGAATCCAAAAAAAGGGAGGGCACGTATGTTTTTCTTGATTTTGGCTTATTATTCATACCCTTGCGGCATTCGGCGGGTGCGCATTGGGTCGCATTTTTGTATTATTGCAACCCCAATTTTTCTTATTTTTTTTCACTTTGAAGTCCGCCCGTCCCAGTGTCTGCCTCTTTTCCAACATAAAACCAGTATGCACATGCCCCCTCCAGATTCCCACATAAGTTGGGAGGGGTGCCATGGTTCTCTGTTCATCCATAACTGTAATTTTCTTGAGGTGAGTGTCTTCCCCCACCTCAGGTGAAAGTTTAAACCCTCAGGATTTGCTCCGGCCCCCCATCCATTGCGTTAGATGGGGTGTGGTGGCACCTCCATCTGTCATCTGCAGCCTTTTACTGAGGTTGGAGCAGACAGAGTAAGAAGCCAATTAACCAGACACCTGGGGTTGGCCCCTCAGTGGCCCCTTTTGTGAAAGACAAAGTCCAGCGTGCCTGGTCATGTCTACCAACTATCAATTTACGACAACCCTCCTGTTCTACACAATGAGGTCAGGTAAGGTGCGCAGTAAGTCGAAAATTGCTAAGAGATGGGGACCAAAGGCTAAGGTCATTTCCACACTTGCTGATGGCCCCAATGGGAGCTCCTCTGCCACACCAAGCCCAGCACATAGGTGACCAAGGAATGCAAAAATGACTGATTTTCTAAAGTCTCCATTGGCTCATTCTGCTTTTTCCCATGACTGTTCGTTAGGTAGTCCCTGTTCCAACCTGTCACCAACAGAGAAGGAGCCTTTTAGCATAAACAGGCCCAACCAATTCAAAGCTGAAGTACACGCATCTGACAAAGACTTATGCTTAAGGCATCTGTCCTCCAGCTTCATTGTGGAAAATGATATCACCTCCAAAAACCCCACCTTAAAGAAATTCCCTCTCTCCCTGAGTGACCTGGGCAAAGCCAGCTCCCCTCCTGAAAGACCCTTAGAAGCCTCGGTCCTATTACAAGAGCCCATTTAAAGACAGCCAAAAAGTTCTTCTTGAGCAACAGGATACAAAAACAAACTCAGGCCTCAAACATGATTAGAACTCCCTTGTAGGAAACTGGCCCTTTGTGCAGTTGCCCCCTTCTTTTTGCCTGATATTTGATTCTAACTTCACTGAGTGTGTGCTGGGATCCTGCTAACCAAGCCCCAGCACCAGTGTTCTTTCCCCAAAACTGTACCATTATTTCCACAATTGGCACACCTCTGGCTCACAGATAAGTCCCTTGAAAAAGGTACCAGTGATACCAAGGGCCCTTCTACCAGGGAGGGTCCCTAAGGGCTGTTTAGTGCCACTCTAATGGACTCCTCACCAAACACTTACACACTGCCATTGCAGATTTTGTCTGTTGGTAGGGAGAAAAGGTCAAAGTCGACATGGTATCCCTCTCAGGGTGCCATGCCCACAACACACTGCCTGTTGCATAGGTGAGTCACCCCTCTAACAGGCCTTACAGCCCTAAGGTAGGGTGCACTATACCATAGGTGAGGGCTTTGCTGCATGAGCAATATGCCCCTACAGTGTCTATGTCCATTCTCAGACATTGTAAATGCAGTGTGGTCATCTTAAGTACACGGGATGGGAGGTTGTCATTACGATCTTCACAGCTTCATGATGGCTTCACTGAAGGCTAGGAAGTTTAGTATCAAACTTCTGAGCACAATAAACCCACACTCATGCCAGTGTTGAATTTATTGTAAAAAGCACACAGAGGGCATCTTGTATTTTACCCAACCCTCTAGTGTAGGGCTGACTAGTCTGTGCCAGCCTGCCACTAGCAGACACGTTTCTAACCCCATGGGGTGAGAGCCTTTATGCTTTCTGGGGACAGGAACAAAGCCTGCTCTGGGTGGAGGTCCTTCACACCTCCTCTCTGCATGAACTGTAACACTTGGTGGTGAGCCTTAAAGGTTTAGACATCTTGTTACAGTGCTCAAGGGGACCCCAGCTAGTGGAGATGCCACACTCCAGACTAAGTCCCATCTTTAAAGGTAGGTCTGGTGGGAAAATTAGGTAAAATAGGGAGGAGTGACTAATCCAGCTTGGATACCTTTAAGGTGTCCAGAGCTGAAGTGACCCGCTGCCTGAAGAATCCTGCAGTGAGTACTCCAGTCAACAATGGTTTTGGCCCAAGCCCTACCAGACTATCTGCAGCTTCAAGGTATCTGCTACCAAAAGGTGATGCATCCAGCAGGACCAGCAGCCTCTCCAAACCACCAGAAGACTGCCTGCCCACCAGAGGATCCAAAAATTCCCAAAATAACTCCAGAACCGCCTGGATTTGCGAGTCATGCCCATTTTGCACCGAACACCCACAGCCCGAGTCCAGGTGGCCCACTGGTCCAGAGCAGGTCCCCAGGCGATTCTGACCTTGTGTCCACCCTGGGTTGACCCCACCTGACCAACATGACAATGCCTACAGCCTAAATCCAGAGGACCCCCCCTGACTGTGAGAGAACCAGAGGAAGATTCCTGACCTCTGCAGTCGAAGCCCTCTGGCCTTGGGGATTACGACCCCCAATCCAGCAATGATCAGCAGACAGCCCTCCTCCTTGTTTAGTCTGTAGATTCCCGGAACCAACCCCCGGGACCCAGCCTGGAGTATGTTTGTGACCCCTGGGGTCCACCCTATTGAAAAGCATTGGGAGCTGTGTTTGCTCCTTGAACCTGGCCACTAAACTGTTTTCTTTGCCAAATCTAAACAAAGTGCTATTGATACATATGTTTGATACATACCTGTATATGTATTTGCCTGCCACAAGATCCTTTTGGTTCTAGAAATGGTTTTTCAGTATAAATACATTGGCCTGGAGTTCATCATTGAGTGCAGGCTTCGTTTATTGACTGTTTGTGTACTACAACTGCTTCGCACTACCCTCTGATAAGCCTAACTGCTCGACCACACTACCAAAAAAGAAAGCATTAGAATTATCTACTTTAGCCTCTGTTAAGCCTCTGGGGATCACCGGACTCTGTGCACCCTATGGCTCTCATTATGAACACAGCGGTGTTTATCGCCGTGTTCAGGCTGGCAGTCATTTAACTGACCGCCAGCCCCCCTGGGACCCGGTCGGCAGCATAATGAACATTCTGCTGGGCCAGCGGGCGGAAACATTGTTTCCACCCGCCGGCTCAGCAGAATGCCTGGCCGGGATATTTCCGGCAGCTCCACATGGAGCCGCCGTCAATGCCTCTGTGCGGCGGGTGCAGCTGCACCCGTTGCACAGATCACTGCCCGTAAATCGGGCAGTGACCTGCGCGATGGGGGCACTGCACAGGGGCCCCTGTACTGCTCATGCCAAGTGCATGGGCAGTGCAGGGGCCCCCAGGGGTGCCCTAGAGCACCTCTTCCGTCAGCCTTTCCCTGGCAGGGTAAACCGCCAGGGAAAGGCCGATGGCTGTAGGTATCATTATCCGAGGGTCAGCAGCGCTGCCCTGTCGGATGATGATTCTTTCAACTGTCAGGCTGCCTGTCGGAGGCAGCCTGGCGGTGGAGGAGGGCTGCCTATGGTGGCCCTCCCTGTGTTGATTATATGGCGGTTCAGACCACCATGCTGGTGGCAGTCTTTTCCGCAGTCGCCGCCATGGCAGTCTGAACCGCCATGTTCATAATGAGGGCCTATATCTCTTTTTGATATAGTAAATATAGAGCCAGCTTCCTACAGCCCTGCTTTCTCCAATAAATATTGAGCGGTGCAAGAGACCAGCTCAAATGGACCATCGTCTGCCTGTAGGGCTAAACCCTTCAGGATTACTTGGATCCTGATATCGGCTTATTCCATCCTAAGGGCCAGGATATTGGGACAACTCTCATTGGGCCAAGTAATAAGTTGGAGAACAACATACAAGTTTCCGTACACCAACAGGATCCCCATAAGCACTCTGGCATGGAGGATCACGACCAGGGGCCCACCAATGATAAAGACCACAATGTTTTTGTTCCATCGTCTTTGTGGACTCCGCTCTTCAATACAATGGAGGGCATTTCTTCGACCCTATGAATTCATTATGAAAAACTCGATCTTCAACTTGACATTTTAAACTCCCTGGAGGCCCATGTCATTGGCATAGATCAAAAGTTGCAAACTCTAAACACCCTTATTAGATGAGTACAGAAAGATCCAGACACAACGTACCTCTTGTGTTGATGTTCTTTATTTATGGATCATCTAAAAACCATGCCATCTATTCTGGCAGAAATCCTAGCAGCCGTCAAACTCTCATAAATTCCATTGGCGCTCCTAAAAACTGATAGTGACTGTAAGGAAATGCCTCCTTGGCATGGTTACCCCCTGACTTTTTGCCTTTGCTGATGCTAAGTTTTTATTTGAAAGTGTGCTGAGGCCTGCTCACCAGGCCCCAGCACCAGTGTTCTTTCCCTAACCTGTACTTTTGTTTCCACAATTGGCACACCCTGGCATCCAGGTAAGTCCCTTGTAACTGGTACCCCTGGTACCAAGGGCCCTGATGCCAGGGAAGGTCTCTAAGGGCTGCAGCATGTCTTATGCCACCCTGGGGACCCCTCACTCAGCACAGACACACTGCTTGCCAGCTTGTGTGTGCTAGTGAGGACAAAACGAGTAAGTCAACATGGCACTCCCCTCAGGGGGCCATGCCAACCTCACACTGCCTATGAAGTATAGACAAGTCACCCCTCTAGCAGGCCTTACAGCCCTAAGGCAGGGTGCACTACACCATAGGTGAGGGCACAAGTGCATGAGCACTGTGCCCCTACAGTGTCTAAGCAAAACCTTAGACATTGTAAGTGCAGGGTAGCCATAAGAGTATATGGTCTGGGAGTCTGTCATGCACGAACTCCATAGCACCATAATGGCTACACTGAAAACTGTGAAGTTTGGTATCAAACTTCTCAGCACAATAAATGCACACTGATGCCAGTGTACATTTTATTGTAACATACACCCCAGAGGGCACCTTAGAGGTGCCCCCTGAAACCTTAACTGACTATCCATGTAGGCTGACTAGTTCTAGCAGCCTGCCACACACCAGACATGTTGCTGGCCACACGGGGAGAGTGCCTTTGTCACTCTGTGGCTAGTAACAAAGCCTGTACTGGGTGGAGGTGCTTCACACCTCCCCCTGCAGGAACTGTAACACCTGGTGGGGAGCCTCAAAGGCTCACCCCCTTTGTTACAGCACCACAGGGCACTCCAGCTAGTGGAGTTGCCCGCCACCTCCGGCCACGGGCCCACTTTTGGCGGCGAGGCCGGAGGAGATAATGAGAAAAACAAAGAGGAGTCACTGGCCAGTCAGGACAGCCCCTAAGGTGTCCTGAGCTGAGGTAACTCTAACTTTTAGAAATCCTCCATCTTCCCCCAATAGGATTAGGGATGTGCCCGCCTCCCCTCAGGGAGGAGGCACAAAGAGGGTATACCCACCCTCAGGGCTAGTAGCCATTGGCTACTAACCCCCCAGACCTAAACAAGCCCTTAAATTTAGAATTTAAGGGCTCCCCAGAACCTAGGAACTCAGATTCCTGCAACCTAAGAAGAAGAGAACTGCTTAGCTGAAAAACCCTGCAGAGAAGACGGAGACAACCAACTGCTTTGGCCCCAGCTCTACCGGCCTGTCTCCCCACTTCTAAAGACACTGCTCCAGCGACGATTTCCACAGGGACCAGCGACCTCTGAAGCCTCAGAGGACTGCCCTGCATCTAGAAGGACCAAGAACTCCCGAGGACAGCGGTTCTGTTCACCAAAGACTGCAACTTTGAAACAAAGAAGCAACTTGCGTTTCCCGCCGGAAGCGTGAGACTTGACACTGTGCACCCGACGTCCCCGGCTCGACTTGTGGAAAACAATCACTTCAGGGAGGACTCCCCGGCAACTGCGAGACCGTGAGTAGCCAGAGTTGCCCCCCCTGAGCCCCCACAGAGACGCCTGCAGAGGGAATCCCGAGGCTCCCCCTGACCGCGACTGCCTGCTTCCAAGATCCGACGCCTGGTAAAGACTCTGCACCCGCAGCCCCCAGGACCTGAAGGATCCGACCTCCAGTGCAGGAGCAAGCCCCAGGTGGCCATCTCCCTTGCCCAGGTGGTGGCTACCCCGAGGAGCTCCCCCCCCCTTGCCTGCCTGCATCGCTGAAGAGACCCCTTGGTCTCCCATTGCTTTCTATTACAAACCCGACGCTTGTTTACACACTGCACCCGGCCGCCCCTGTGCTGCTGAGGGTGTATTTTCTGTGTGGACTTGTGTCCCCCCCGGTGCCCTACAAAACCCCCCTGGTCTGCCCTCTGAAGACGCGGGTACTTACCTGCTGGCAGACTGGAACCGGGGCACCCCCTTCTCCATTGAAGCCTATGCGTTTTGGGCACCACTTTGACCTCTGCACCTGACCGGCCCTGAGCTGCTGGTGTGGTAACTTTGGGGTTGCTCTGAACCCCCAACGGTGGGCTACCTTGGACCCAAACTTGAACCCCGTAGGTGGTTTACTTACCTGCAAAAACTAACAAACTCTTACTCCCCCCAGGAACTGTTGAAAATTGCACTGTCTAGTTTTAAAATAGCTATATGTGATTTATGTGAAAACTGTATATGCTATTTTGCTAATTCAAATTTCCTAAAGTACCTACATGCAATACCTTTCATTTGAAGTATTACATGTAAATCTTGAACCTGTGGTTCTTAAAATAAACTAAGAAAATATATTTTTCTATACAAAAACCTATTGGCCTGGAATTGTCTCTGAGTGTGTGTTCCTCATTTATTGCCTGTGTGTGTACAACAAATGCTTAACACTACTCCTTTGATAAGCCTACTGCTCGACCACACTACCACAAAATAGAGCATTAGTATTATCTCTTTTTGCCACTATCTTACCTCTAAGGGGAACCCTTGGACTCTGTGCATACTATTCCTTACTTTGAAATAGTACATACAGAGCCAACTTCCTACAGTGACAATTTTCACTCACCACCTTCCCAGCGGGTGACTCAAGAAACAAGCCCGTTTTGGAGAGTACAGGAGGTTTTTGACTAGAAACTCACTTGAGCCTACTCCGGGCACCCCATTGGTCACGGGAAAAAATGCACAGTCGAAATCCGAGAATTGTAATGTGGCGGACCCACTGGAGACCAGGAAGTCCCTGGACCACAGCTCATCATTGAGCCCTCCCATGCAGACTCAGTATGGATCAACACAAACAGCTAAGTCACCCATGACTAAAAGAGAGTGCAAATGCTTCATGGTGGCAAGGACCAATAAGCTTTTAAAAGATACGGCTTTAAAAACAAACCCCCTGGAGCCTCCCAGTCTCCAAAGCAGGCTAATGACCATTGGAGGTCATTGTCTCTGTTTCCACTTTTCCAACAAAAAGAATTACAGCATTCTCCTCAACCAAAAGAGTTAATGTCATCAGAGTCTATCCATCCAGAAAATATAGCCCCTAACAGCGTGGTTTGGCCACGTCTGTAATTACCGATGACCATATTTCGGTGGACCAGGGCAAGACTTCCAATTGCACTGTTCCATAGGAAAATCAGATAGTCCCTAACAGAATGGTTTGGCCAGTAGACACTGCGTTCGTAACTACTGACGACCATATTTTGGCAGACCAGGGCAAGACTTTCAATCACACCGTTTCAAGGGAGCATCAGTGCAAAACTGTAACAAGAATTATTCCAAAACAGGCTTTCCTTGCCCAGGCTCAAGCACCAGCCCAGCATGCCGCTATGGCCAAACCTGCCATCGGAATTTTAGTCACGTTTTGCATCACTGGAACTCACTTAACACTAGTTAATGCCAGTATTGAACAGCCATTCCAAGGTACAGTCCATTTCACATTGAACTCTACCCACGACAGCCAGGAGGCCTTGCATTTGTGTAAAAGCAGTTTAGCAGAAGAATCAGTTGAAATCGTAATGATTCCACACTAAACGTCTAGAGGAAGGCATGACACTTTAAACATGGTAGCTATTTTAAAACTTGTCCGGGCCATCAACAGCCTTGAAGATCTTCATTCGGACCATATTGAAAGCATCCAGTTTAAGGCCAACCCTGCTTCAGCAGGAGGTGGCATCACAGTTGTTACTCGGTCAGACACTCGGACCGCCATAGGAGTATGGTAAAACAGGGAAAGTTTCTCGAGATGGGGCATTGAATTGTCAAGGCCAGTGTTAGCACTCTACTCAAGCCCCTTTCATCCAAAATAGTACCAATCATTGAAGAGGAGCATTCTTAGGCCCGTATTTATACTCCGTTTGCGCCGAATTAGCGTCGTTTTTTTTTATGCAAATTAGGCGCAAAACTAACGCCATATTTATACTTTGGCGTTAGACGCGTCTAGCGCCAAAGTATGGGCAAATAGCGTAATTTTTTTGCGTGAACGCCTTCCTTGCATTAATGAGATGCAAGGAAGGCGTTCCCGTCTAAAAAAATGACGGCGACGCAAATGCGTCGTATTTATACTCCCGGGCAAAAATCACGCCCGGGAGTTGGCGGGTCAAAAAACCCCGCATTTGCGCCACTATTTAACGCCTGGGTCAGGGTAGGCGTTAAGGGGCCTGTGGGCTCAAAATGAGCCCACAGGTGCCCTCCCCTGCCCCCAGGGACTCCCCCTGCCACCCCTGCCCACCCCAGGAGGACACCCAAGGATGGAGGGACCCACCCCAGGGACATTCAGGTAAGTTCAGGTAAGTATAATTTTTTATATTTTTAATATTTTTTGGTGGCATAGGGGGGCCTTATTTGTGCCCCCCTACATGCCACTATGCCCAATGACCATGCCCAGGGGACATAAGTCCCCTGGGCATGGCCATTGGGCAAGGGGGCATGACTCCTGTCTTTACTAAGACAGGAGTCATTTAACTGGCGTCTGGGCGTCGAAAAAAATGGCGCAAATCGGGTTGAGGCGATTTTTTTGCCTCAACCTGACTTGCCCCATTTTAAGACGCCCTAACGCGATTTTCCCCCTACGCCGGCGCTGCCTGTTCTACGTGGTTTTTTTCCACGCACACCAGGCAGCGCCGGTCTGCTAGCGCCGGCTAACGCCATTCCATAAATACGGCGCCCGCATGGCGCTTCAGAATGGCGTTAGACGGCGCTAAATTTTTTGACGCTAAACTGCGTTAGCGCAGTTTAGCGTCAAAAAGTATAAATATGGGCCTTAGTATCATGATGCTAAGGGGAGCGATTGGCCCATCTGAACTGCCACCTTACACCTTACAGAATTTTAGGATTCAGCAAATAGTGGTCCCTGGTGCCCCCAGCTATACAAGGCAGGTTTCTTTTGCTACTCAGCCACACATTTCACGAGGCAACAAGATAGCAGTATGAATACAAAAAGGCACCCCAAACAATCAAAGCAATAGCTTATTATCTGTGTGCTCCTGGAATATAAACAGCCTTAGTAGCAATGTGGGAGAGGGAGATTTCACTAACCATCTGTTAATTTTGACATTCTGTTGCTACAGGAAACATGGGCAGAGAAGCCGACTCCAATCATAAGTTCAAGGAATATAATTTAGCTGCAATGAAAACAACAATGGTAGGAAGGGTGGCAGGTGGAAGACGATCTATGCTGGATCCCACCTTCTTTGTCAACAAGATTCGATTGGCCTGGGCCTCCCATGGGTCCAATGTGTTAAATTTTCAGCCCCGCCAACATCACCCTTGTCTGTGAGTTCTGCCTCCTAGTGTGTAATGTATACATTCATCTAACCAAAAAAAGATAATGCCTGAAGCTTGAAGCCTTACTATCTTTAATCAGATCTCTGCAACACACATTTCTTCAAAGTTGTTTGGTTTTATCAGGGGACTTTACCATGGATTTATTAGGCAGTTAAGCTAAATTAAATCATTCTTCTTTGATGAGCGTGATACCAAAAATACTCCTGGCAATTACATCTTAATCCAAAAAAGATCGGTTTGGGAAGAAATGTGTCACAGCGCTGGAAAGATAGTTTTTTTACTCACTGAAAGGCGGCTTGCTCCAAGACCAACTACACACTAGTCGATTTGGAGATATCTTCTATGGTTACACATTATAGTATTTTCTATAGAGTGGAGAGTGAATAACTAAGCCCAGCATGTGGAGAAACTTTTTCATTCATCTAGTGGGCCATTTGCAAATAATCGACTGGTAACACCCAGTGCTTATAACCTTAGGCACCTAACATGGAAGGGAGCTGAAATCGAGCCTACAATGCTTTTTATATCTAACTTTGCACTCCCCTCAGAGCCCCACACAAAGGCTACACTTGTTGCACTTTTGGAAGAATTTGACAGCAACGCTTTTAGACCATTTTACAGCAATGTGCCCCAATCACCATAAAACTGTTATTGAAGGGGCTGCCTGCTACTCCAACTCTCTTCAGCAGGAAAAGAGAAAACCAAACAGAGCAGTCAGAAAGTGCCGGCAACAGGATCCACACACTGGTCACCACTCCAGCCAACAAATTGTGGCCTTAAGGCAACAGTACAGAAAAGACATCTGGTCTGCACAGCATTTTTGTCAGACCCAAGATTGGTTAAAGCTTCTAAATCGTAGCAAAATGAAAAAACGTAAATTTTCTGGGTCGAAATTTACTCCCTAGTAAACTGGAGATTTCATCACTATTAGGCAGGCATCTCAGAAGCGGGAGGGCAGCTTTGATAATGGTGGCATTTAAAGGGAAACAGAAAGCTATGATAGCTCCATTCCCGCAAATGTGGAATGTACTTTCTCATACTGCCAATTGCAAACGCCTTCTGCCCAATGATTGTCTATCTCACAAATGCAACTAATCCTCAAGAAACTGAGAAGATGGGTGTCCATGCCTGAATGGACTTCTTAATTGCTTATTTAAACATGATCAACAGCTCTGGTCCTCAATACTCACTCCGTTATTCAACCAGGCTTTTGCCACCAATGTCATACCAGCATCATGGAGAGACAGCATCTTACACCCTATCGTCAAAGACGGTTAAAGATCGTATCCAACAAATTACTGGCTAACTGCTTTGATAGATGTGGAAGCCAAGATCTTCACCTCTAATTTGTTGCTGGATCTGGACGCGTGGATTCCTGCAGCTAAAATTATCCCAAAAACTCAGACAGCTTTAGAACCTGAACTAATGCCATGACTAAACTCCTTGCAGTCTCACCTCTGACAGAAAAAGCCAAAAGAAAACATTCTGTGCTTTACACCTGTTTCGTCGACCTGAAAGCCGCCTTTCACAAAGTTACGCTGCAGCATCTCTGGGCCCAAATGGCTAGGTGGGGTGTACCCACAAAAGTGTTAAATGTTGTGATTAACTTACTCTCAGATACTTGGTGTTAGAAATGGGGTCTCCGGTTGGCAGTCAGTTTGCACTCTGTCCAAGCAGGGGCCCTCACTCATGCTGGGTAAGGGAGATATACAGCTCAGATAACCCCTGCTCACCCCCTTGGTAGCTTGGCACAAGCAGCCGGGCTTATCTCAGAGGCAATGTGTAAAGTATTTGAACATGCACACACAAAAACACAGTGAAAACACCACAAAAGGACTCAACACTGGTTTAGACAAATAGCCAATATTTATCTAAATCAATCAAGACCAAAACAACAAAAATCCAAACTACAGAAGTAAAGTTATTAATTTTTAAATTAAAAAGAGTCTTACTCCATAAAAAACAATGGATGTGTTGAGGTTACACAAAGTACCTGGATTGCATCAAAAATAAAGCTGCACAGGCGAGTGTGCATTGGAAAAGTCAGCGATCCGTTGATTCCTTACTCACAAGTGAGGCCGTGCGTCACTTCTTCTCAGGTTGGTTAGGCAATGCATCGTTCTTCTCTTCCGCAAGAGAGCGTTGCTTCAATTTCTGGAAGGGCACCTCTGGTCCGGGTAGGTTTATGTCAATTTTGATGCCCAGGGACAAAATGTGTGAAATCCTTCACATGGTGATGAGGAACCACGCTGTTTGGGGCTTGCGTTGATTTCATCAGTCGCAAGCAGGTGTTGTGTCTTTTTTCGAGCCGTGAAGCAGACAATGCGTTGATTTCCCAGCCGCAATGTAGGTGAAGAATCGATTTGTCAGCCGTGATGCAGGTGGTGCGTCATCTTTACAGCCTCATTGCAGAGGGTGCATCAAATTGTTCCCCGCCCGGCTCCTGTGCATAGATTTCACCCTTGGTTCCACTAGCTTTACCGCTTTGAGTGCCCTGGGACTGGAGTGGGTACCACTTGGCAGGGTAGGAGTCTCAGCAGAGAGTTCAGGTGCTGGCAGCGGAAGTATTTGATGGTCCGGAGACTTCAAAACAGGAGGCAAACTCAGTCCAAATCCTTGGAGACACTTCACAAGCAGGAATATACCACTAAGTCCATTCTTTGTCCTCTTTCATGCTGAAGTAGCAACTGCAAGCCTACCCAGAAAAGCACAGTCATAGACAAAGTGGCAGTACTCCTCCTCCAGCTCTTCAGCTCTTCTCCTTGGCAGAGGTTTCTCTTGAGTCCAGGAGTAATCTAAAAATCTGGGTTTTTGGGTCCACTACTTATACCCCTTTCTGCTTTTGAAGTTAACAAACTTCAAAGGAATGTTTCTGTTGTTCACATGAGCCTGTCTTGCCCAGGCTTGGCCCCAGACATACACCAGGGGGTTGGAAACTGAATTGTGTGAGTACAGGCACAGGCTTTTCAGGTATAAGTGTCAGCTCCTCCCTCCATTCTAGCCTAGATGACCCATTAGGATAGGCAGGCTTTACCACAGCTACCTTTGTGTCGCTGTCTAGTGGAGATTCACAAATAGCCCAACTGTCAGTGTGACCCAGACAGGTAATACACATACAGACAGAGTCACAGAATGGTTTAAGCAAGAAAATGCCCACTTTCGAAAAGTGGCATTTTCAAACTTACAATCTAACAGCCAACTTTACCAAAAGTTGTATGTTTAAATTGTGAGATCAGAGATACCAAACTCCAAATTGCTATCTGCTCCCAAAGGGGAACTGTACTTAAAGTTATTAAAAGAAAGCCCACCTGTTAACCTATGAGAGAGATAGGCCTTGCAACAGTAAAAGCAACTTTGGCAGTATTTCACTGTTAGGACAACACGTCCTACCTTTAACATACACTGCACCCTGCCAGTATAGGCAAAAGTTCAGAGACACACCCAAAAATAGACAACATACCTAGGTGAATTTTAAAGATATCATAGTGAGGGCACTAGAGGGCTCAAAACAATTTAATAAGGTAACTACTTATGGTGGGCTGTACAATTGGTACATATCTGTGTATCCAAGAGATCCCAGGGGGATTATCTCAAGAAAGCAGGGCTAAGCCTACAGAAGGGAAAAGAGGGAAGCAAAGGTTCTCAACAAAAGACTTCCTTATGGCCCCAGAAACTGGAGGAAGGGGGAGAGTCTGAACCCAAACCTGACAAGCAGTAAAGTGGGAGTCCAGGGGGAAAGAGATCTCTTGAGAAGGGAAGGTGATGTGACTGCCAGCAGTGAGGGCATAGAACAAGAGATGCCTTATGCCCCAGGAGAAA
Organism: Pleurodeles waltl; assembly: GCF_031143425.1. Lineage (NCBI taxonomy): Eukaryota > Metazoa > Chordata > Amphibia > Caudata > Salamandridae > Pleurodeles > Pleurodeles waltl. Next base: position 724,898,500 of record NC_090437.1, read on the forward strand.
AGCTAACACTGGTGGGCACTCCACTGGAGTAACTATTACAGCCTTAGGGGCAGATTACCCACATGAGGTCTTAATGACCTTTGTTTGGTAAGTGGATCCAGATATTAAGCTGCTGATCCCTGAGGGTGGTAGAAACCACATCTACCATATCACAATGAACAGAGTCCCTGCCACTGCTCTGAGGGATACAGGTGTGAACTAGATCATAATGATGTACAGGCTGGTTTCCCCAGAACAATATCTGTCAGGAGTTGTTTGTACGGTGAGGAATACCCATGAGCAGGAATCTGTCCACCCCATGGTCTCGATATCCCTAGAATAGGAATGGGTCCTTTCTTGGAGAAGGAGGGTGATCAATCCTGACTTACACCTGGGCTGCACCCTTGGCAGTGAGCTCTCTCAAGCAAAGATAGAAATAGGCGAGGCGACTGCCCAGGTCACCCCAGAAGCCAAAATTGCTGGAGTACTCTCCTTAAGTACAGAGTACACAGCCTACTATCACATTTACAAGAGACAAGGCACCCCGGCCAGACTCACTCCTCCAAGATGTCCCCAGAGTGTGCCACCTTTAATGAGAACTAGATGTGCTCCCTAGAAGTCTGGACTTCCAGGCAGCTGCTCAGTCTCAGGGCACCATCCCTGGGATGGTGGACATGAGGGTGGAAGAAGGGTGTCTGCAACATGAGGTTGTAGGCCCCCTCAGAGCAAGCTAAGAGCTCCAAGGAATCTCTAGATCAAATAAGTGACTCCTTACCAGTCCCTATGTTAGAAATGAGGCCTACTCCTGGCACCAGACTAGAGCTTTCATCTGTCCATGGATGGCTAGGGGCCGGGTTACTGACAGTTATAAGTGGCTTCTGCTGGTTACTTGCCTTTTGGGCAACACTGGCTCACTTGCTGGGACAGAAGTCTGACATGGAAGGCAAGATGGGTCACATTACCTTGTTGGGCATGGTGGTGTTTTTCTCCTCTTGGGTTGCCTCTGTGTGTAGGCTATGGTTAGATCTATCAAAGGTGAGGTTTTCAGATGAAAGATGTTCCCGCTGGACCAGGTTAGGGGTTTGGAGTGAGCTTGACATGCTGTCAACAGTAGTATTTGAGGGGAGTTCTAAAACATTTGAGGTGGATCAACTTCACCACTGTGAAGGCTGGAACTGACGATGCCAATGCAGAGGAGTTTTCCACATCCTCTCTGCTGAAAGCTCAAGCAGAACTGCCAAGGTCATGGCCTTTGCTTTTTGCCCTTAGTTTGGGGACAGGGAGTCTTATGTAAGAAAATGCCCTTTTGCATGTTCACCACCCATACACACTTTGCTGGACCCACCCCAGGACCTACTTAATGAAGAAGTGTGCATGCCCAGCGGGTTCTCCACTGGCACGCTGAAGGCATGCCACAGGCAAGCCCATCTGCACCTGGACCACGCCCAGTGCCACAACCCCTGGCCCTCTCAACTCCTATACTATCTTCATGCTCTGTACCCTCAACTTCAAATGCCTCAAAAAATACTGCCGCTAAGCCAACCCACACTCCATGGTAGGACCTTTTACGAGCATCCACTGCCTCTTCACCTACCACAGCATACACGCCAGCCCACTGACCAGCCCTACCCCAAACACACCACAGACACCACCTGAACAAAAACACCAACTTGTATGCACTCTTCTCAACACACGCTCACTATGAAAACACACCATTGAGATTTGGAACCTCATCTTCACCCTCACACCTCATTTCCTCTTTCTCACTGAGACTTGGCTCAACCACCTGAAGGACACAAGATCACAAACCACAACCACATCAACAAACCTGGCAGGGGGGTCGCCATCATACACCACCATCCATTCAATGCACCACACCAAAAGAACGATATCACACCAGTCATTGAACACCACCACTCTTGACTCCAAACAGACATCAAAATCTGCATCAGGGTACTCGTGCATATTGTCCTCCAAAACCACATTCAGCCTTCTGCAACTTCATCTCCGACTTCATAGCTCCCCTCGCTGCAGAATCCAACAACTAAATTTTCCTCTGCAACCTCAATTTTAATCTTGACAGCCAAAATGACATCAGCACTACCAACTTCCTTTACAGCATGAACAACATAAGTCTCACTCAACTTGCCTATTATCCTACGCACACCACAGGCCACAAGCTACACCCCATCTTCACCTCCAGTGAACGCATCAGGTACAGCCACACCACAGAACTCACCTGGGTCAACCACTCCATTGCTCACTTCAACATCACCAAATCACAGACCTCTGCCCCTAGTGTGTCTGATGCCCCCACTCCAACTGGAACAAAGTCTTAAAGGGCACATGGATCAATGCCATCAACACCACCCACCCCTTCTTATCCAGCATCCTAGACTAGAATGTCAGAAGCTGATAACATCGCTCCCATCAGAAGGTCCACCAAGCAGGCAAGCTGGTACACTGAAGACCTCATAACTGCTAAAGTTCACTGTAAACAACTGGAAAGAAGATGGTGCACCAGTAAGGACACAGTCTTAAAGCCTGTCATCAACCTCTACCACAGACAGGTGAGAGAACAGAAGAAAAAGGCCTTAGCCCTGTGCATTAAATCAAGCACCATTAACTTTTCAACATTGTCAAATAATTTTCCCACACCACAGCTGCAAAAAGCAACATTACCACCTCACAGGAAATCTGCAAGAACCTTGCAAATTCTTTCCATGACAAGATCTCTAGCATCTACAAAAACTTCAAACCCTAGTCCAAGACTACTGGCCTCTTCAAACAACACAACAATCCCGCTACCACCACAGACATCTGGCTAATGGAATGAAACCACCTCACCCCAACAGACAGCACCTCCATCATGAACTCAGTCCACTCAGGGGGTCCAACTGACCCATGCCCTCACCACATCTTAAACCTAGGGGAAGCAAGAATCAGCCATGTACCCACCACCTTGTTCAACACCTGAACTGCCACAGCCACCTTCCCTGAGGACTAGAAACACACAGATGTGAAAGCCCTACTAAAGAAACCATCAGCAGACCCCAGGAAACTCAATAATAACAGTTGCTTCTCTGTGCCCCAGGTCCTGGCCAAATTTTCAGAAAAAGCCATCAACCAACAGCTCTCTTCACATCATGAACACAACCTCATACTTAACGCCTCTCAATCCTGATTCTGCAGAAACCACAGCACCAAGACAGCCCTCATCCCTGCTTCGGATGTCATCCGAGCCCTACTCAACGAAGGAGTGACTGCTGCTCTGATCCTCCTTGACCTCCCGAAAGCCTTCAATATTGTGTCCCACCACACAATCATCACAGGACTGCACAGCATAGGCATCCAAGGAGCCACTCTCAGATAGCTTGCCTCTTCCCTCACCAGCAAAATGTAAAAATTCTACCTTCACACTTCACCTTCAAACCCCTGGAATTAATCTGTGAAGTACCCCAAGGATCCTCACTCTGCCCCACCCTCTTTAACACTTATATGACACCTCTGGCCAGAATTTTCAAAAAACCCCGGACTCAACATCATATCCTGCACTGACGACATACACCTTGTCCTCTCCCTCTCTGAAGACACCACCAATACCAAGACTAGCTTCCATTACTGCATGACAGATGTTGCCAACTGAATGAAGGACAACTGCCTGAAGCTCAGCACAGAGAAGACAGAGGTACTGATCCTCTGAAACAAATGTTCTCCTTGGGAAGCATCGTGGGGGCCCTCAGAACTCAGACCTACTTCTACCCCCACTGATCACACTAGGAATGTAGGCATCATTCTTGAAAACAAGCTTACAGAGGTGACTCAGGTCACTCCACCTCCTCCTCCTACTTCTTCATCCTCCACATGCTTAGTAAGATATTCAAATGGCTACCCCAAAGCTCAAGATGCAACATCACTCAGGCCCTCATTTCCAGCCAACTGGACTACAGCTGTGCAGGGATTGCAGTTCACCTCTTCCGATGACTACAGACCATACAGAATGCCGCAGCCAGACTCGTAATGGATCCTCTAAATGAACACACATCACCCCCTACCTCAACAAACTCCACTGGCTCCCTGTAAAGAAAAGTAGCCAGTTAAAGCTCCTGACCCAGTCATACAAATCCCTACTCAACTGCGGACCCTCCTAATTGAACCACTTCCTTAACTTCCATCAGCCCACCAGACTCCTCCGCTCCTCTTCCTTTTCTCTAACCCTCTCCCTTTGCATCCGACGTAGCAGATGCAGCGGTTGCTCCATCTACTGAAAAGTGAAGACATGGAAAAAGCTATGCTTTCATCTCCAGACCTCCCTATCTCTTCTAGAGTTCCGAATGTCCCGGCTATTTAGTTAATCAACTGGACCTTGCCAGCACCTGGATACCCTCATGGATAACAAGAAGCTCTCTACAAATTTGCTGGCTGATTGACATGGCACTCTGCATACCCAAAGCCTATAAGTCAAATGTTAATATCAGACTGCAGCACCTATTGTACCACCTCTAAAATGACAATACACATGTCTTCAGTTTCAAAACTGCAAAAACGATCTGGCAAAATTAACTTTTTTTCATGCCTAAATCTTCCTTTTAATAGTTATGTCACCCCTAAATTAGGCCCTAATTGCCCATTGGGTAGGGTGCATGGTATTCAAAAAATTAAGAGATGTGTACTTAGATTTCACATGTCCTGGCAGTGAAAAATCTCTAAAGTCTGTTTTCACTATGACAAGAAAAGCCATGGGTTACATTATACCACCTTTTAATACATAGCGTCAGCTTGGGAGCCATGATTCACAGACTCAAATTAATAGTAATTTGAAATTCATTCTAATGATCAAGTTAGACTTTAAGAGCCAGATGTAGGTAGCCTTTTGCGCCTCGCAAACGGCGAAAAACGTCGTTTGCGAGGCGCAAAAGGCCTCATGGGATGCAGAAACACATTTTGCGAGTTGGTACCGACTCGCAAAATGTGTTTCCGACTCGCAAATATTAAGGGGTGTTCCCTTCCTATTTGGGACCGCATTGCGATGTAGAGTTGATTTGCGATCTGAGACACCTTTCTGCATACCAGTTTGCGAGTTGCAATTTGTGAGTCCGAAGGACTCGCAATTTGCAAGTCGCAAATTCTTTGGTACTTACAACTGGCCCTAAATTACTATTTTGAAAATGCTACTTTTAGAAAGTTCAAACAATAGATACCTATGCTGATAAATAGTTTGTCTACAGTTTTTTAAAGTGATCATGTTTTTCATTTTCTTGACCTCATGGGTATTTAGTGAAACCTTCAGTTATTTTAAACAGCACATTTATACACTTTCCATATTCTTAAAACAAACCAAACTTTGACAATATTTTAAGCCCTCAAACTCAAATAGCAATAGACATAAATCATATATCATATATCAAACTAATAACAAAACACAGTACTATAAACATAATTACATTTTATTAGTCATTACCTCAAGAATAATGGAGTTGTCCTATTCTGCCTTATTTTTAAATGTGAATAAATAAGAAGTTTGCTTAAAATAGGGCAGAATAGGACAGCTGCTTTTATTTCTTGAACTTCTTTTTTTGGGGGTTGTGGGTTTAAGTAATTGTCAAAAGTGCAGTATTTGTCTTAAGAATATAGAAAGTATATATATGTGTAGTTTAAAATACCTAAATCTTTAATTAAATAACTATAAGGTCCAGAAAAATAAAAATGTGATCACTTTCAAAAACTGATTGGACAAATGAATTATCATCATAGATATCTATTGTTGTTTGATTTATAAGAAGCCCAACCTTGCTGAGTAAATAGGCCTGGTACCCCAGTTCAGTACTTTTTTAATTTTTGCGTTTTCCTTACTAAGACAAATGTGCGTTTTTTCAGTACTCTCCTGGGGTCAGATATGTATTGCTCCCAGACAGTGGAGAAAAGATTTGGATGTGGGAGACGTGTTTACCCCTGATAGGATGGCCATATGGGCTGCGCACAGGAACTTCATTACATTTTCAAAAGTTGCCTCACCTTTATCAAGAAAAGTAATTCACAACTGGGCCTGACTCTTAGTTGTCCTGATAGACAAGTGGCACTAATCCCACTGAATGAAGGGCTGCCCAGAACCAGTTTAGAGTGACCATGGAGGAGGATTTGCCCCATGAGGACAGCAAGATGAAGCTGCTGTATGCAGAATAGTGCACTCTCAATGGCACTTTCACTGTAAGGTGCTCAATGGTTCTTTCAGGCTAACAAATCCTCCTCAATTTAATTTAGTAAATCACTTGTAAGAAGGACAATGTGATGCATACTTCCATCCTGTTTGTGTAGTCCAAATCCAGATTGGAAAAAATCCAGGTTACTTTTATACTCAGGGTGCAACGAGGAGAAATACTTTTATTCCTCCTAGTTTTTTTATTTTTTCTATGTGTGTTGCATTCTGCTGCACGCATAGAAAAAGCAAAATGTCAGAAATTATTGTTTATGTGCGGGAAGGCTTCCTTTCCTGCATATAAACAATCATTTGAAAATGACGCTTTGGCACTTCTGTGTGTGCTGCATTGTGCAGCACACACAGAAGTGCTAAAGCGCCATTAGTGATTGTTTATGTGTAGGAAGGGAAATCTTCCCGCATATAAACAATCACACCCCTCAACACAGACATCCTTGCATGATGATGCAAGGATGCCTGCATTGGCGCTGGAAGCTAAATTTAGTGCTTGTGCAAGGGGAAACGCAGGGGTGCGCTGTATTCCCTTAAATAAAGCACATCCCTGCGTTTCTAAAGTGATGCAGTGTGGCGCTGCCAACTTTTGCACAGCACTGCACTGCACCACTTCTCTTTAAATCTGGCCCACAGTAACTTAGTGAAAACACTACAAAATGACACAACACAGGTTTAGAAAAATAGACAATATTTATCTAAACAAAACAAGATGACAAAAATCCAACATACACAAGCCAAGATATGAATTTAAAAAGCAAAAGTGTCTTAAATCCTTTAGAAAACAGTGAGAACGCTGTTAGCATGCAAAAGTACCTGGGTAGCGTCAAAATAACACCGCACGTGTGAGTGTGCTTCAGAAAAGGCCAGCAATGCTTTGATTTCTCACTCGCAACCAAGACCGTGCATCGTTCCTCCTCCGGTCGGGTCAGTGTGTGTAGTTTTCTCTCTCCTGCAGGTGAGCGATGTGTCGATCCGGACGGGCACCTCAGGTTCGGGCAGGCTTTGCACTGTTTTTCTACACCCAGTGATGTTATGTTGAAAATCCGGTTACACGGTATCACAAAACCGCACTGCGTGGGGTTTGTGTCATTATCAGCTTCCGTTAGCAGGTGTTGCGCATCGTTTCTCCAGCTGCGTTGCATCAATCTTCCCACCGCGATGCAAGTGGAGCATAGATTTCAGCCACAAAGCTGGCAGCACGTTGTTTATCAGGTGCGTCACAGAAGGTGCATCGTGTGTGGATTTTCAGTTTGCCAACTTCACCTTTCAGGGGCCCAGGAACTGGGTAGGGCACCACTTGGCTGGGCAGGAGTCTCAGCAGAGAGTCCAGATGCTGGCAGGGGAAGTCTTTGATGGCCCTGAGACCTCAACAACAGGAGGCAAGCTCAGTTCAAGCCCTTGGAGATTATTCTCAAGCAGGAATGCACAACAAAGTCCAGTTTTTGTCCCCATTCACAGGCAGAAGCAGCAACTGCAGGATAGCCCAAAAAAGCACAGGCATGGGCAGCACTCCTCCTCAGCTCTTCAGCTCTTCTCCTTGGCAGAGGTTCTCCTTGAATCCAGAAGTGATCTAATATTCAGGGGTTTGGGTGCTCTTCTTATACCCTTTTCTGCCTTTGAAGTAGGCAAACTTCAAAGGAAAGTCTCTCTTGTTTGTCAGATCCAGCCTTGCGCAGGCCAGGTCCCAGAAGCACACCAGGGGGATGGAGACTGCATTGTGTGAGGGCAGGCACAGCCCTTTCAGGTGTAAGTGACCACTCCTTCCTTCCCTCCTAGCACAGATGGCTCATCAGGATATGCATTCTACACCCCAGCTCTCTTTGTGTCACTGTCTAGAGAGAGGTGCAAAAGGCCAAACTGACCCAGACAGGGAATCCACAAACAGGCAGAGTCACAAAATGGTTTAAGTAAGAAAATGCCTACTTTCTAAAAGTGGCATTTTCAAACACACAATCTAAAAAAAAACTTCACTAAAAGATGTATTTTTAAATTGAGTTCAGAGACCTCAAACTCCACATGTCTATCTGCTCCCAAAGGGAATCTGTGCTTTAATCATACTTAAAGGCACCCCCCATGTTAACCGACGAGAGGGACAGACCTTGCAACAGTGAAAAACACATTTGGCAGTATTTAACTGTCAGGACATGTAAAACACATAAGTACATGTCCCACCTTTAATATACACAGCACCCTGCCCATGGGGCTACCTAGGGCCTACCTTAGGGGTTCCTTACATGTATAAAAAGAGAAGGTTTAGGCCTGGCAAGTGGGTACACTTACCAAGTTGAATTGGCAGTTTAAAACTACACTCACGGCACTGCAGTGGAAGGTCTGAGCTACGTTTACAAAGCTACTAATGTGGGTGGCACAACCAGTGCTGCAGGCCCACTAGTAGCATTTGATTTACAGGCCCTGGGCACCTCTAGTTTGCACTGTACTAGGGAATTACTAGTAAATCAAATATGCCAATCATGGAAAGCCAATTACACATACATTTTAAATAGGAGCACTTATACTTTAGCACTGGATAGCAGTGGTAAAGTGCCCAGAGTATCAAAAAAAGCATAAAACAGAGTCCAGAACACATAAAAAATCTGGGAAATAGAGGCAAAATGTTAGGGGAGACCACACCAATAATGCCAAGTCTAACATACTTGTTCATCCCAAACCAAGACCTGGGAGATTTTATATGCTTCCCAAAATTCACAAAATGAACAATCCTGGCATCCCCATCACCTCTGGCAATGATACAGCCACTAAGAGGCTATCTTTATTTGTCGACCTGCACCTCCTGCCCATTGCCCAAGAACTTCCATCATTTGTTAAGGACACCAGTCACTTTCTTTAGAGTTTTGAAAAATTAAACCGAAACTACACTTTTGATGAGGACACTCTTCTGGCTACATTTGATGTTACATCATTATACACCAATATATCTCATGGTGATGGGCTTATGGCATTATATGAAGCTCTTAATAAAAGAACTTTGAAAAAAAATCTTCAAATGTGCTTAACAGCTTTTCAAGAGTTATCCTTAAATCCACCAATTGCACCCTCAATGGTAAGCTCTATCTGCAGATACAAGGGACTTCAATGGGTACTCGGATGTGTCCTTCCTATGCAAATATCTTCATGATCAAACAGGAGGACTATATACTTGTGAGTTCTAGCATCAAACCACTAGCATTGCTACGATACATTGATGACATATTTATGATATAGAAGGCAGGAAACAGAACATTGGAAGAATTTACAGCTTTTATCAACAGTATCAATCCTACTATCAAATTCACTGGCAGCAATACTGAACAGAAAAGTCATCTCCCTTTTCTGGATGTGTTACTCACCATTCATGAGCAAAACATTATACATGATCTGTACCACGAGCCTACAGATGCTCATTTGTATCTAAATTAGACTTCATGTCACCCACACTACACTGCATCTGCAGCAATGAAGACACCTATAAAGACTATCTACAGGAGCTTGTTAAATTATTTAAAAAGTGAGGCTATCCTCTGCATATCATTCTGTAACAAATTGACTAATCTTTGCAGTTACCTAGGGAAGCACTTATTTGGAATACCAACAGAATAAACAAGATTGGCAGAATTCTATTTGTAGTTGACTATCATCCATCAGCTCCCAACTATAGAATTATAATGCAAACAACTTTTCCCTTAGTATCTACTTGTGAAAAAATGCAAAACTTTTTCCAAAACTGCCAGTCATTGCTTATCGCAGAGCTCCCAATTTTCGATTGCTTATTGTGACAGCTGAACTCAAGTAAGCTGTAACAAATGCAGGAGTTCATTGTTGTGATTCTAAAAGGTGAACCACATGTGAATACCTTTTACAAACATCATCAGTAACTAGCTTTGAAGGACCTATGGAAAAAGACAGCATCTTTAATGTCGCTCAACATGCACTATTTATGTGATTCAGTGCCAATGCCAAAGCTGTTAAAAACAAAAGGTAGGCCAGTCAGTAAATGACCTCGGTATACAATTCAGGAACCACAAATCAGCATTAATTAACTAGAAACTTGACCAGCCTGTATCCAATCATTTAAACCATGTGGACCATTTACTATCAGGTTTGAAGATTTTCCCTGTGGAACATGTCTTAAAGAAAGAACTACTGGACATCAGAGAAAACTTATGGATGTACCATTTAAAATCACTGCATACAGATGGACTGAACATCACTGACAATACCACTTAATTTCTGCATCTCTTAAGAGTTCTCAGGACTGCATTGATTCCACATTCCAATTGCAATTTTCACTCATTATGTTTTTTGAAAATCCAGTAGTGTCAGCTGTGCAGCCACTAAGTAAACCATCTTGTACTTCCTGAGGAAAGCGGAAGCTGAAATGTTGTAGTGTAAATATATTTTTGTTCTTTGGTGAGACCATCTATTTGAGTCACTTCTTTCTTGGATATATATATATATAAATATAATTTATTTTGGGATGACAGAATGTTTTATTAATTTTGGTTGCACATACACATGATGATGGCTATTTTTCCCATTTATGATAGTAATCCTGACCCCCTGATATACTTCTGCATGTGAAGATTGTAAAGTTACTGATTACTGTGTTTTGTGAATTTGATTGCATAAACTACCTGAGATATGGGTCCTGGTATGTAGGGAGAGTGAAGAAGCTACAGGTGGAAAAACCATACCTCTACCAAACATTTATCCAAAGACATTTTATGGTGACAGATAGTGAGAGAAGGTTCAATGCTTTGGCCTCAGATGTGAAACCAGAACAGAAAATCCCAAGATCACAGAAAAGCTTCAAGGAAATTGTTAGTCAGACACATAAAAGTGAATATGTTGCTCAATGGCAGTTAATTTACCATGGAGTCCTTTTTATTTGAAATGTTTTCAGAGAGATGGCAAATTCAAAATGAATGGACCATTGTGAAACTGTTCACCACAAACATGTGGGAAAGAGAGGGTCATGTTTTAATAACCATATTGACAGCCTTCTTCATTTCATGTAGCAGCAAGGAAACCCCTTTAAAATGAATGAGCATGTGTGACTACACAACTTAGTGACCAATGAATATGAGGATAACAATATTAAGATACATCTATTAGGTGTCCTGGAATATAGATCAAAACTATATGCAAAACTGAAGCAGGAGACACTTGTCTTGAAAGAGGAAAAGCTCTTTGACATAATCGTTAAAGCTAAACTTCCATGCTTTCATTGCCATAGTGGGAGGTTTGTCAAACCAGCCACTACAAAACAGGTTACAAAAAACAACTTTCACAAGCACATAGAAAGATGGATGTAGCAAAAGAAAGGGGTGAATTTTGCAAGGACTTTCTGACACATGATCTTCTTCCAACAAACACATTGGCCCTCACTATGACTTCACCAGTCTTTTTAGTAGACCGCCGAAGTCATGTCGCATGCAGCTCTTGATCAGCGGCAACTGGAATCTGGTCATAGATCCAGTGCTACACTGCTAAAGGAGGCCTGACCTCTGTGGTGGTGCTTACTGCTAGTGGACCTGATTTCAGACCACTCTCTCATCGACCTGTGGTAGCTTCCCCATCTGGTGGTCCAGGACTAAACTTTCTTACCTTGTACATCTAGTACTGAACCCAGGATCAACTATTTCTTGGTTCACATTAGCATTCTTTCCTGAATTTCTAACTGTTTGACAGGGGTCAGCAGCATATCTGACCACGCTCTGAGTAATGTGCAATGAGATCTACAGCTCCTGACCCCGAAAGACTGAACTTGGAGAAAAGTATAAACACCCAGAGGAGAAATAAAAACTGCAGGAATACTGCAAAGACTACCAAGATCTCAACTCAGAAGCCTTCTCTACATCATATATGCTATGGGTTACTGGAAAGCCCTACACACTAGGCTTATTAATGAAAAACACCTATGCAGGGAGCGGGATATATAGGGTTTGTGGGTTTTTAAAGAATTTGAGGTACCCAGAGCCAAGGACTGAGCTACACCTTGCAATGGTTTTTCATTGTGTACCAGGTATGTAGCAACTCATATGGAAAAAAATATAAATAGTGATAAGTGTGCCTCCGAAATGGGCACAAAATATGGAGTTTAGAAGCAGTGGTTACTTGCACATCTCTGAATTTGTGGGCCCCCATACTAACATTAGAATTAAAGGGCCTTTCGCAATGACTTCTTTCCTACACACTGTTTACATTTGAAAGGCCCAAATGCAGAGAAATAGTATAGGTAATAACACTTGTTCTATTATTTTGTGTTTCCCTAAGACTCCTGCTAAAAATGGTAACTCACTTGTGTTGGTAAGCCAAGTGTCCGTTACAGGAAACGGCCCAAAACGCAACATGGACACATCACATTTTTGCACTGAAAACTGGCCCTTTTTTGCAATGTGCCTAGCTGACGATTTTTGGCCTTAGCTCAGTTGTCATCTAAAGAAACCTAGTAAACCTGTACATTTATGAAAATTAGACATCTAGGAAAATCCAGGATGTTGTGACTTGTATGGCTGTCACCAGGCTGTGTTACCCAGAATCCCTTGCAAACATCAATATTTGACTGGAAAACACATTATCCTCACATTTCTGTGATGGAAAGTTCTGAAATCTGGGAGGAGCCACAAAATTTCTTCCACTGATCATTCCCTCAAGGCTTGCGATAAAAATTATATCTCACTTGTATGAGTAAGCTTAGTACCTACAACAGGAAACACCTCAAATCACAATAGGGACACCACATTTTTCCATGAAAAACCAAACCTTTTTTTGCAATGTGTCCAGCTGTGGATTATGGCCCTAGCTCAGCAGGCACCTAGGGAAACCTAGCAATTCCATACATTTTATAAAACTAGCACCTACAGGATTGCAGGATGGGGTGACTTGCGTGGCTTTTACTAGAGTTGTTTACCAAAAATTCTTTGCAGACCTCAAATTTTGACTAAAAAAACACATTTTCCTCACATTTCTGTGATGGAAAATTATGGAATCCATAGGGAGCAAAAAACTTGCTTCCACCCAGCATTTCCCCAAGTATTTTTTTAACAATGTGTGGGTAGGCTTAGCGCTTGTGACAGGAAATGGCCCAAAACGTAAAATGGATACCTCACATTTTTTCACTGAACACTGACCTTTTTTTTTTGCAATGAACTTAACTGTGGATTTTTGGCCCTAGCTCAGTCTGACCCAAGAAAAATTTAGCAAACCTATACATTTTTTAAAAACTAGACAGGTAGAGGAATCCAGGATAGTGTGACTTGTGTGGCTCTCACTGTATTACCCAGAATCCTTTGCAAACCTCAAACTAAGACTGAAAAAAACAATTTTCCTTATATTTCTGTGATGGAAAGTTCTGGGATCTCTGGGAAGACACAAAAATCCTTCCACCCAGCAAGTTGTCTGATAGAAATGTTACCACACTTATGTGGGCAGGCCTAGTGCACGTGACAGGAAATGGCCCAAAACACAACACGGACACATCATATTTTTCCACTGAAAACTGACTCTTTTTTTGCAAGTTGCCTTGCCGTGGACTTTGGGCCCTTGCTCAGCCAGCACCTAGGGAAACCTAGCACACCTATACCTTTTTGAAAACTATACACCTAGAGGAATCCAGGATGGGGTAACTTGCATGGCTCGTGCGATGTTGTATTACCCAGAATCCTTTGCAAACCTTAAATGTTGACTAAAAAGACATATTTTCCTCACATTTCTGTGATGGAAAGTTTTGGACTCTGCAGGGAGCAACAAACTTACTTCCACCCAGCATTTCCTCATGTCTTCTGATAAAAAATGGTCCCACACTTGTGTGGGTATGCTGAGTACCCACAACAGGAAATGGCCGAAAATGCAACAGGGACACATCACATTTCCCTGAAAACTGAACTTTTTTCTACAATGCGCCTAGCTGTGGATTTTGGGCCTTGGCTCAGCTGGCACCTTCGGAAACCTATCAAGCCTCCTTATTTTTGAAAATTAGACACCTAGATGAAACCAGGATGGGGTGACTTGTATGACTCTCACTAGGTTGCATTTTCCCAGAATCCTTTGCAAACCTCAAACATTGACTGAAAACACATTTTTCACACATTTCTTTGATGGAAGGTTCCTCGAATCTGCAGGGAGCCACAAACCTCTAACATTCCCCCAAGTCTTCTGATCAAAATGGTACCTCACTTGCGTCGCTGGGCCTAATGCCTGTGACAGAACACATCAAATCAAGGTCAACGATGGTCCCTTTGTGAGGACTCCCAGTGATGTTAGTTTGAGCCATTCCTGTCATGGGCACCAGGCCCAGCAACACAAGTGGGGCAGCATTTGTAATGGGATAAGTGGGGAAATGCTGGGTGGACTTTTGTGATTTCTTTATGATTCTGGAAGAATATGACACAGAAATACAAGGACCTTTGTAAATTTAGACACATTTTGAGCTTAGCACTGTATTGTGGGTAAGAAAACGTGATGGGATCCATGAGAGGCACACCACCCTGTACTTCCCTGGGTGTCTAGATTACAAAAATATCTACCATTGGTAGATTTTCCTGAGACACAGTGTACACCCTGGCAGTGAAAGTCGGAAAAAACAAATATTACTGCACAACCATCTATTTATCAAATACACATACATACTGGTTGGATTTGGCACGAGGGTGGGTGAAAGGTTCAACATTTAAATTTTACTAACAGGATATTTCACAAAAATGAAATACACTGTTAACAATTGAAAATTAAAAAAACTGAACCAATGACTCACAGTTTGTGAGCTGTAAAGCAAAAACAAGCTCCAAGGGCCACATGTACGAAATTCAGGTTTGCGACTCGCAAATTGTGAGTCAGAAAACCTGATGTACAATTGTGTCAATGACACTGTTTGCGATTCCCAATGGGGTCGCATATGACCTACCTCATGAATATTCATGAGGTAGGTCGCTATTTGCGACCCTATTGGGAATGGCCACCCTCACAGGGATCATGGCCTGTTGGAGAAAGCAGACCACCATGTCTGTGACTGCTTTTAAATGAAGCAGTTTTCTTTTTTTTGAAAATGCAACCCATTTTGCTTAAAGGAAAACAAGATGCATTTCAAAATCAAAAATGAAAAGTTTTCTTTTCATTTTTTCAGAGCAGGCAGTGGTCTGTGGGACCACTGCCTGCTCTGAAAAAATATTTTCACTGCGGTTCACAAAGAGGTGCAAATGGGTTAGCACCAGTTTGAAACTAGTCAGTAGAAATATACAGCATTCCGGCTGACCTCACAGCCATGACTTTCAAGTGAGGCAGAGGCTATCATTTTCGTTATTTGCCACATTGTATTTCTACACTATATGTTAAACCGTGTTAATGAGTACCTGGAGTGAAGTGGGGGAAAACGCCATGAAGGCAAGTCCCTTCCCAACAAAGACAGCAGTATGTGTAAACCCAACAGTTTGTGCGATTGCAGTGGACAGGCTCATTCTGTGCTTAGATGTGGTTCTGTCAGGACTTGGGTTCAGCGTGCTCTTGCACCATGGCGCGGTCTCAGCAACGACCCCTTTAAAGGTTGCCACAATCTCCCTGATGCGATGCGCATCTGCCCAGCTCTTCTATGCTGCAGATTGCGCCGTTCGCACCCTCTTTGTGGCAAATTCCATCTGCCTGGAGGCCATAGTAAGTGGTGGTTGCATTGCCCCCGAGCCTAGGACTACAACTCCCAGCAGTCCCACATTGCAATCATCTTTGGGTGTGGTTTGGGTGTGGTCAGGCTATATAAGCCAGCCCCACACCTGTTCCAGTGCTTGCTATTCTGGAACCTCCTTGGGTAAGAGCTTTCCATCTCTCCTGTCATCCAGAGAAAGGATTCTCCTTCAGCGAGTGGACGGACTCGCAATGGTAAGAGTGTTCCGACGGGGGCTTCCCTGCCGGCTTTGTGAAATCTTGCTACTTTGTATCCGCTTCTCCTGGATTCTCGGAGACTTCGGAGTCCTGGTTGTCATAGCGACTGGATTCTTTCAGTCGGCATTTTTCCCTTGATAACGTGTTTGCTCAGGGGAAGAGACAATTACCATTTGGCACAGTTCAGATGAATACTGTCTCTATGTGATTAATAATAATCTTACGTGTGAGTTATTGTTATGTTGTTTTTCTGATGTTTGCGTGTTTATTAAGAAGCAATAGTATTGCTGATCGTGCATTGAGAGAGACATTTCCTATCATCGTGTGATGATCATGCTTATCGACGTTACTGATTGAAGAAACTGCTATTACTTCTTATTTAGTTAGCGGTGTTCCTTTTGAGCTTCTGACATATGCTCCTGATATGCTTTTGGTGATTGTAGCTTGGTCTTGTGGTTTTGGCCTGAGTGCCATCATTAGATCCTTGAATCTCATTTTGGACCTCTGATTTCTGCTTTCTTATGTCATTACTTTTGAGCATATGATAATGTAGTGATACTTTGTGCTTAACAATTTCTCTTTCATATCTCCCTCCTGGCTGTTACATTCCTTCCCTTCCCCCCGCCTGGCCTCTCCAATCCTCAGCGCCATTGTGGCAACTGAGTTGGTGCCGTCTGGAGGAGGGGCCCTTGATTAGCAACGTGCAGATTCCGAGGAACTGGGTCTTGACAGGTTCTCGTCATGATTTCAGCCAGTCGTAGTGTTTCAACTGGCAGTACTTTGCAAATGGTGCTAACCCATTTGCGAATGGGTTAGCACCAGTTTGAAACTGGTGCTAACTGCGATTGTTTTGCGACAGCATTTGCGGTCACAAAACAATCATACATACCATCTGGATTCAGTATTAGGAAGGGACGCCCTTGTCACGCCCCTTCCTAATACCAAATCACAAAACCCAAACTGTGATTTGGTAACAAGTTACCGAATTGCAGTTTGGGCTTTGTACATCCCAAATAGCATTTTTCAAGTTGCAAACAACCTGATTTGCCGTTTGCGACTTGAAAAATGATTTGTACATCTGGCCCCCAGTGCTTAACAGGCCATTCACACAGATTTCATGCGTGACACACACAAGACCATTCACACCACCACCCACAGGCCAAGCACATTATAACACTCATATCAGATGACAGCGCCATTTAAGGGCCCATCACTTTCATACACCCACATGACTGACACAGTTAGTGCCTGACGGAGTGTGTGGACTGGTGTTTTGCTTACAGTGTGTGTTACAGTGTGTGTAGTGACCAGCAGCAAGGCACCATTCACACCCCCCAGCCAAATGCCAACTCACACACACTGTCAGCCAAGTGCCAGTCCATGAACACCACCAGCCAAGCATGAGTCCATACACACAGCTAGCCAAGCCTCAGTTCACACACACCGCCAGCTAAGTGCCATTAAATGCACACTGCCAGCCACACGCCAGTCCATGCACACTGCCAGCCAAGTTCCACTTTATGCACACTGCCAGCCAAGTCCCAGTCCATGCACATGCCAGCCAAGTGCCAGTTCATGCACACCACTAGCCAAGCTCCAGTCCATGCACACCACCAGTCAAGCACCAGTCCAGACACGCCACCAGCCAAGCACCAGGTCACACACATCACCAGTCAAGCACCAGTCCAAACACACCCCCAGCCAAACACCAGTTCACACACACCACCAGTCAGGCACCAGTCCACACACCATCACATTTTTTTAACAAAAAAAGAAAACACAAACCAACTGGAATGAGATAAAGAACCATAAGCTCGAACTAACTACATTACACTAATGCCAACCGTGAAATCTGAAAAAAAAAAATATAATAATACAGACCAGTCAGTTCACTTTTACATTCACGGTTGCTCCCAATAATTCTGTTGTGTCAGGTACAATTTAAAACAAGCATGTACACATAGCTCAGGAATAGAAGGACACTGGAGACAGTAGACATGAGACTCCTTCTGCACACTACTTCGAACACAGATTCTACATCTCCTACACCGAATGTTTTTTGGGCATGGGAGGAATGTAAACAGGAAAGTGCCAATCTTTCAATCTAGCAACATCCTCCACCACTCCAACTCTAGAACACTTGGCTGCTGAACTACACAAAGGCTTCCTATCACAGACTGATGAAAATGAACAAATGTCACCTTTGAATCAGGAGAACAATCCTTGAATACAACAAAAGCATTGAAGGTTGTTAAATGAAACAAATGGGTAGCCAACTTCTAATGCCAAATACACGCCTTACAAATAGCAGTGTAAGGCTCCAACCTCTGATTCACTCCATTTACTCCCCCCATGTGATTATTGTAGTCTAAAATGCACACATTTGGGGTACACTTACCAAGTTGAATTGGCAGTTTAAAACTACACTCACGGCACTGCAGTGGAAGGTCTGAGCTACGTTTACAAAGCTACTAATGTGGGTGGCACAACCAGTGCTGCAGGCCCACTAGTAGCATTTGATTTACAGGCCCTGGGCACCTCTAGTTTGCACTGTACTAGGGAATTACTAGTAAATCAAATATGCCAATCATGGAAAGCCAATTACACATACATTTTAAATAGGAGCACTTATACTTTAGCACTGGATAGCAGTGGTAAAGTGCCCAGAGTATCAAAAAAAGCATAAAACAGAGTCCAGAACACATAAAAAATCTGGGAAATAGAGGCAAAATGTTAGGGGAGACCACACCAATAATGCCAAGTCTAACATACTTGTTCATCCCAAACCAAGACCTGGGAGATTTTATATGCTTCCCAAAATTCACAAAATGAACAATCCTGGCATCCCCATCACCTCTGGCAATGATACAGCCACTAAGAGGCTATCTTTATTTGTCGACCTGCACCTCCTGCCCATTGCCCAAGAACTTCCATCATTTGTTAAGGACACCAGTCACTTTCTTTAGAGTTTTGAAAAATTAAACCGAAACTACACTTTTGATGAGGACACTCTTCTGGCTACATTTGATGTTACATCATTATACACCAATATATCTCATGGTGATGGGCTTATGGCATTATATGAAGCTCTTAATAAAAGAACTTTGAAAAAAAATCTTCAAATGTGCTTAACAGCTTTTCAAGAGTTATCCTTAAATCCACCAATTGCACCCTCAATGGTAAGCTCTATCTGCAGATACAAGGGACTTCAATGGGTACTCGGATGTGTCCTTCCTATGCAAATATCTTCATGATCAAACAGGAGGACTATATACTTGTGAGTTCTAGCATCAAACCACTAGCATTGCTACGATACATTGATGACATATTTATGATATAGAAGGCAGGAAACAGAACATTGGAAGAATTTACAGCTTTTATCAACAGTATCAATCCTACTATCAAATTCACTGGCAGCAATACTGAACAGAAAAGTCATCTCCCTTTTCTGGATGTGTTACTCACCATTCATGAGCAAAACATTATACATGATCTGTACCACGAGCCTACAGATGCTCATTTGTATCTAAATTAGACTTCATGTCACCCACACTACACTGCATCTGCAGCAATGAAGACACCTATAAAGACTATCTACAGGAGCTTGTTAAATTATTTAAAAAGTGAGGCTATCCTCTGCATATCATTCTGTAACAAATTGACTAATCTTTGCAGTTACCTAGGGAAGCACTTATTTGGAATACCAACAGAATAAACAAGATTGGCAGAATTCTATTTGTAGTTGACTATCATCCATCAGCTCCCAACTATAGAATTATAATGCAAACAACTTTTCCCTTAGTATCTACTTGTGAAAAAATGCAAAACTTTTTCCAAAACTGCCAGTCATTGCTTATCGCAGAGCTCCCAATTTTCGATTGCTTATTGTGACAGCTGAACTCAAGTAAGCTGTAACAAATGCAGGAGTTCATTGTTGTGATTCTAAAAGGTGAACCACATGTGAATACCTTTTACAAACATCATCAATAACTAGCTTTGAAGGACCTATGGAAAAAGACAGCATCTTTAATGTCGCTCAACATGCACTATTTATGTGATTCAGTGCCAATGCCAAAGCTGTTAAAAACAAAAGGTAGGCCAGTCAGTAAATGACCTCGGTATACAATTCAGGAACCACAAATCAGCATTAATTAACTAGAAACTTGACCAGCCTGTATCCAATCATTTAAACCATGTGGACCATTTACTATCAGGTTTGAAGATTTTCCCTGTGGAACATGTCTTAAAGAAAGAACTACTGGACATCAGAGAAAACTTATGGATGTACCATTTAAAATCACTGCATACAGATGGACTGAACATCACTGACAATACCACTTAATTTCTGCATCTCTTAAGAGTTCTCAGGACTGCATTGATTCCACATTCCAATTGCAATTTTCACTCATTATGTTTTTTGAAAATCCAGTAGTGTCAGCTGTGCAGCCACTAAGTAAACCATCTTGTACTTCCTGAGGAAAGCGGAAGCTGAAATGTTGTAGTGTAAATATATTTTTGTTCTTTGGTGAGACCATCTATTTGAGTCACTTCTTTCTTGGATATATATATATATAAATATAATTTATTTTGGGATGACAGAATGTTTTATTAATTTTGGTTGCACATACACATGATGATGGCTATTTTTCCCATTTATGATAGTAATCCTGACCCCCTGATATACTTCTGCATGTGAAGATTGTAAAGTTACTGATTACTGTGTTTTGTGAATTTGATTGCATAAACTACCTGAGATATGGGTCCTGGTATGTAGGGAGAGTGAAGAAGCTACAGGTGGAAAAACCATACCTCTACCAAACATTTATCCAAAGACATTTTATGGTGACAGATAGTGAGAGAAGGTTCAATGCTTTGGCCTCAGATGTGAAACCAGAACAGAAAATCCCAAGATCACAGAAAAGCTTCAAGGAAATTGTTAGTCAGACACATAAAAGTGAATATGTTGCTCAATGGCAGTTAATTTACCATGGAGTCCTTTTTATTTGAAATGTTTTCAGAGAGATGGCAAATTCAAAATGAATGGACCATTGTGAAACTGTTCACCACAAACATGTGGGAAAGAGAGGGTCATGTTTTAATAACCATATTGACAGCCTTCTTCATTTCATGTAGCAGCAAGGAAACCCCTTTAAAATGAATGAGCATGTGTGACTACACAACTTAGTGACCAATGAATATGAGGATAACAATATTAAGATACATCTATTAGGTGTCCTGGAATATAGATCAAAACTATATGCAAAACTGAAGCAGGAGACACTTGTCTTGAAAGAGGAAAAGCTCTTTGACATAATCGTTAAAGCTAAACTTCCATGCTTTCATTGCCATAGTGGGAGGTTTGTCAAACCAGCCACTACAAAACAGGTTACAAAAAACAACTTTCACAAGCACATAGAAAGATGGATGTAGCAAAAGAAAGGGGTGAATTTTGCAAGGACTTTCTGACACATGATCTTCTTCCAACAAACACATTGGCCCTCACTATGACTTCACCAGTCTTTTTAGTAGACCGCCGAAGTCATGTCGCATGCAGCTCTTGATCAGCGGCAACTGGAATCTGGTCATAGATCCAGTGCTACACTGCTAAAGGAGGCCTGACCTCTGTGGTGGTGCTTACTGCTAGTGGACCTGATTTCAGACCACTCTCTCATCGACCTGTGGTAGCTTCCCCATCTGGTGGTCCAGGACTAAACTTTCTTACCTTGTACATCTAGTACTGAACCCAGGATCAACTATTTCTTGGTTCACATT
Source organism: Pleurodeles waltl (assembly GCF_031143425.1). Lineage (NCBI taxonomy): Eukaryota > Metazoa > Chordata > Amphibia > Caudata > Salamandridae > Pleurodeles > Pleurodeles waltl. The sequence goes on from NC_090437.1 coordinate 724,920,332, forward strand.
AGCATTCTTTCCTGAATTTCTAACTGTTTGACAGGGGTCAGCAGCATATCTGACCACGCTCTGAGTAATGTGCAATGAGATCTACAGCTCCTGACCCCGAAAGACTGAACTTGGAGAAAAGTATAAACACCCAGAGGAGAAATAAAAACTGCAGGAATACTGCAAAGACTACCAAGATCTCAACTCAGAAGCCTTCTCTACATCATATATGCTATGGGTTACTGGAAAGCCCTACACACTAGGCTTATTAATGAAAAACACCTATGCAGGGAGCGGGATATATAGGGTTTGTGGGTTTTTAAAGAATTTGAGGTACCCAGAGCCAAGGACTGAGCTACACCTTGCAATGGTTTTTCATTGTGTACCAGGTATGTAGCAACTCATATGGAAAAAAATATAAATAGTGATAAGTGTGCCTCCGAAATGGGCACAAAATATGGAGTTTAGAAGCAGTGGTTACTTGCACATCTCTGAATTTGTGGGCCCCCATACTAACATTAGAATTAAAGGGCCTTTCGCAATGACTTCTTTCCTACACACTGTTTACATTTGAAAGGCCCAAATGCAGAGAAATAGTATAGGTAATAACACTTGTTCTATTATTTTGTGTTTCCCTAAGACTCCTGCTAAAAATGGTAACTCACTTGTGTTGGTAAGCCAAGTGTCCGTTACAGGAAACGGCCCAAAACGCAACATGGACACATCACATTTTTGCACTGAAAACTGGCCCTTTTTTGCAATGTGCCTAGCTGACGATTTTTGGCCTTAGCTCAGTTGTCATCTAAAGAAACCTAGTAAACCTGTACATTTATGAAAATTAGACATCTAGGAAAATCCAGGATGTTGTGACTTGTATGGCTGTCACCAGGCTGTGTTACCCAGAATCCCTTGCAAACATCAATATTTGACTGGAAAACACATTATCCTCACATTTCTGTGATGGAAAGTTCTGAAATCTGGGAGGAGCCACAAAATTTCTTCCACTGATCATTCCCTCAAGGCTTGCGATAAAAATTATATCTCACTTGTATGAGTAAGCTTAGTACCTACAACAGGAAACACCTCAAATCACAATAGGGACACCACATTTTTCCATGAAAAACCAAACCTTTTTTTGCAATGTGTCCAGCTGTGGATTATGGCCCTAGCTCAGCAGGCACCTAGGGAAACCTAGCAATTCCATACATTTTATAAAACTAGCACCTACAGGATTGCAGGATGGGGTGACTTGCGTGGCTTTTACTAGAGTTGTTTACCAAAAATTCTTTGCAGACCTCAAATTTTGACTAAAAAAACACATTTTCCTCACATTTCTGTGATGGAAAATTATGGAATCCATAGGGAGCAAAAAACTTGCTTCCACCCAGCATTTCCCCAAGTATTTTTTTAACAATGTGTGGGTAGGCTTAGCGCTTGTGACAGGAAATGGCCCAAAACGTAAAATGGATACCTCACATTTTTTCACTGAACACTGACCTTTTTTTTTTGCAATGAACTTAACTGTGGATTTTTGGCCCTAGCTCAGTCTGACCCAAGAAAAATTTAGCAAACCTATACATTTTTTAAAAACTAGACAGGTAGAGGAATCCAGGATAGTGTGACTTGTGTGGCTCTCACTGTATTACCCAGAATCCTTTGCAAACCTCAAACTAAGACTGAAAAAAACAAGTTTCCTTATATTTCTGTGATGGAAAGTTCTGGGATCTCTGGGAAGACACAAAAATCCTTCCACCCAGCAAGTTGTCTGATAGAAATGTTACCACACTTATGTGGGCAGGCCTAGTGCACGTGACAGGAAATGGCCCAAAACACAACACGGACACATCATATTTTTCCACTGAAAACTGACTCTTTTTTTGCAAGTTGCCTTGCCGTGGACTTTGGGCCCTTGCTCAGCCAGCACCTAGGGAAACCTAGCACACCTATACCTTTTTGAAAACTATACACCTAGAGGAATCCAGGATGGGGTAACTTGCATGGCTCGTGCGATGTTGTATTACCCAGAATCCTTTGCAAACCTTAAATGTTGACTAAAAAGACATATTTTCCTCACATTTCTGTGATGGAAAGTTTTGGACTCTGCAGGGAGCAACAAACTTACTTCCACCCAGCATTTCCTCATGTCTTCTGATAAAAAATGGTCCCACACTTGTGTGGGTATGCTGAGTACCCACAACAGGAAATGGCCGAAAATGCAACAGGGACACATCACATTTCCCTGAAAACTGAACTTTTTTCTACAATGCGCCTAGCTGTGGATTTTGGGCCTTGGCTCAGCTGGCACCTTCGGAAACCTATCAAGCCTCCTTATTTTTGAAAATTAGACACCTAGATGAAACCAGGATGGGGTGACTTGTATGACTCTCACTAGGTTGCATTTTCCCAGAATCCTTTGCAAACCTCAAACATTGACTGAAAACACATTTTTCACACATTTCTTTGATGGAAGGTTCCTCGAATCTGCAGGGAGCCACAAACCTCTAACATTCCCCCAAGTCTTCTGATCAAAATGGTACCTCACTTGCGTCGCTGGGCCTAATGCCTGTGACAGAACACATTAAATCAAGGTCAACGATGGTCCCTTTGTGAGGACTCCCAGTGATGTTAGTTTGAGCCATTCCTGTCATGGGCACCAGGCCCAGCAACACAAGTGGGGCAGCATTTGTAATGGGATAAGTGGGGAAATGCTGGGTGGACTTTTGTGATTTCTTTATGATTCTGGAAGAATATGACACAGAAATACAAGGACCTTTGTAAATTTAGACACATTTTGAGCTTAGCACTGTATTGTGGGTAAGAAAACGTGATGGGATCCATGAGAGGCACACCACCCTGTACTTCCCTGGGTGTCTAGATTACAAAAATATCTACCATTGGTAGATTTTCCTGAGACACAGTGTACACCCTGGCAGTGAAAGTCGGAAAAAACAAATATTACTGCACAACCATCTATTTATCAAATACACATACATACTGGTTGGATTTGGCACGAGGGTGGGTGAAAGGTTCAACATTTAAATTTTACTAACAGGATATTTCACAAAAATGAAATACACTGTTAACAATTGAAAATTAAAAAAACTGAACCAATGACTCACAGTTTGTGAGCTGTAAAGCAAAAACAAGCTCCAAGGGCCACATGTACGAAATTCAGGTTTGCGACTCGCAAATTGTGAGTCAGAAAACCTGATGTACAATTGTGTCAATGACACTGTTTGCGATTCCCAATGGGGTCGCATATGACCTACCTCATGAATATTCATGAGGTAGGTCGCTATTTGCGACCCTATTGGGAATGGCCACCCTCACAGGGATCATGGCCTGTTGGAGAAAGCAGACCACCATGTCTGTGACTGCTTTTAAATGAAGCAGTTTTCTTTTTTTTGAAAATGCAACCCATTTTGCTTAAAGGAAAACAAGATGCATTTCAAAATCAAAAATGAAAAGTTTTCTTTTCATTTTTTCAGAGCAGGCAGTGGTCTGTGGGACCACTGCCTGCTCTGAAAAAATATTTTCACTGCGGTTCACAAAGAGGTGCAAATGGGTTAGCACCAGTTTGAAACTAGTCAGTAGAAATATACAGCATTCCGGCTGACCTCACAGCCATGACTTTCAAGTGAGGCAGAGGCTATCATTTTCGTAATTTGCCACATTGTATTTCTACACTATATGTTAAACCGTGTTAATGAGTACCTGGAGTGAAGTGGGGGAAAACGCCATGAAGGCAAGTCCCTTCCCAACAAAGACAGCAGTATGTGTAAACCCAACAGTTTGTGCGATTGCAGTGGACAGGCTCATTCTGTGCTTAGATGTGGTTCTGTCAGGACTTGGGTTCAGCGTGCTCTTGCACCATGGCGCGGTCTCAGCAACGACCCCTTTAAAGGTTGCCACAATCTCCCTGATGCGATGCGCATCTGCCCAGCTCTTCTATGCTGCAGATTGCGCCGTTCGCACCCTCTTTGTGGCAAATTCCATCTGCCTGGAGGCCATAGTAAGTGGTGGTTGCATTGCCCCCGAGCCTAGGACTACAACTCCCAGCAGTCCCACATTGCAATCATCTTTGGGTGTGGTTTGGGTGTGGTCAGGCTATATAAGCCAGCCCCACACCTGTTCCAGTGCTTGCTATTCTGGAACCTCCTTGGGTAAGAGCTTTCCATCTCTCCTGTCATCCAGAGAAAGGATTCTCCTTCAGCGAGTGGACGGACTCGCAATGGTAAGAGTGTTCCGACGGGGGCTTCCCTGCCGGCTTTGTGAAATCTTGCTACTTTGTATCCGCTTCTCCTGGATTCTCGGAGACTTCGGAGTCCTGGTTGTCATAGCGACTGGATTCTTTCAGTCGGCATTTTTCCCTTGATAACGTGTTTGCTCAGGGGAAGAGACAATTACCATTTGGCACAGTTCAGATGAATACTGTCTCTATGTGATTAATAATAATCTTACGTGTGAGTTATTGTTATGTTGTTTTTCTGATGTTTGCGTGTTTATTATGAAGCAATAGTATTGCTGATCGTGCATTGAGAGAGACATTTCCTATCATCGTGTGATGATCATGCTTATCGACGTTACTGATTGAAGAAACTGCTATTACTTCTTATTTAGTTAGCGGTGTTCCTTTTGAGCTTCTGACATATGCTCCTGATATGCTTTTGGTGATTGTAGCTTGGTCTTGTGGTTTTGGCCTGAGTGCCATCATTAGATCCTTGAATCTCATTTTGGACCTCTGATTTCTGCTTTCTTATGTCATTACTTTTGAGCATATGATAATGTAGTGATACTTTGTGCTTAACAATTTCTCTTTCATATCTCCCTCCTGGCTGTTACATTCCTTCCCTTCCCCCCGCCTGGCCTCTCCAATCCTCAGCGCCATTGTGGCAACTGAGTTGGTGCCGTCTGGAGGAGGGGCCCTTGATTAGCAACGTGCAGATTCCGAGGAACTGGGTCTTGACAGGTTCTCGTCATGATTTCAGCCAGTCGTAGTGTTTCAACTGGCAGTACTTTGCAAATGGTGCTAACCCATTTGCGAATGGGTTAGCACCAGTTTGAAACTGGTGCTAACTGCGATTGTTTTGCGACAGCATTTGCGGTCACAAAACAATCATACATACCATCTGGATTCAGTATTAGGAAGGGACGCCCTTGTCACGCCCCTTCCTAATACCAAATCACAAAACCCAAACTGTGATTTGGTAACAAGTTACCGAATTGCAGTTTGGGCTTTGTACATCCCAAATAGCATTTTTCAAGTTGCAAACAACCTGATTTGCCGTTTGCGACTTGAAAAATGATTTGTACATCTGGCCCCCAGTGCTTAACAGGCCATTCACACAGATTTCATGCGTGACACACACAAGACCATTCACACCACCACCCACAGGCCAAGCACATTATAACACTCATATCAGATGACAGCGCCATTTAAGGGCCCATCACTTTCATACACCCACATGACTGACACAGTTAGTGCCTGACGGAGTGTGTGGACTGGTGTTTTGCTTACAGTGTGTGTTACAGTGTGTGTAGTGACCAGCAGCAAGGCACCATTCACACCCCCCAGCCAAATGCCAACTCACACACACTGTCAGCCAAGTGCCAGTCCATGAACACCACCAGCCAAGCATGAGTCCATACACACAGCTAGCCAAGCCTCAGTTCACACACACCGCCAGCTAAGTGCCATTAAATGCACACTGCCAGCCACACGCCAGTCCATGCACACTGCCAGCCAAGTTCCACTTTATGCACACTGCCAGCCAAGTCCCAGTCCATGCACATGCCAGCCAAGTGCCAGTTCATGCACACCACTAGCCAAGCTCCAGTCCATGCACACCACCAGTCAAGCACCAGTCCAGACACGCCACCAGCCAAGCACCAGGTCACACACATCACCAGTCAAGCACCAGTCCAAACACACCCCCAGCCAAACACCAGTTCACACACACCACCAGTCAGGCACCAGTCCACACACCATCACATTTTTTTAACAAAAAAAGAAAACACAAACCAACTGGAATGAGATAAAGAACCATAAGCTCGAACTAACTACATTACACTAATGCCAACCGTGAAATCTGAAAAAAAAAAAAATAATAATACAGACCAGTCAGTTCACTTTTACATTCACGGTTGCTCCCAATAATTCTGTTGTGTCAGGTACAATTTAAAACAAGCATGTACTCATAGCTCAGGAATAGAAGGACACTGGAGACAGTAGACATGAGACTCCTTCTGCACACTACTTCGAACACAGATTCTACATCTCCTACACCGAATGTTTTTTGGGCATGGGAGGAATGTAATCAGGAAAGTGCCAATCTTTCAATCTAGCAACATCCTCCACCACTCCAACTCTAGAACACTTGGCTGCTGAACTACACAAAGGCTTCCTATCACAGACTGATGAAAATGAACAAATGTCACCTTTGAATCAGGAGAACAATCCTTGAATACAACAAAAGCATTGAAGGTTGTTAAATGAAACAAATGGGTAGCCAACTTCTAATGCCAAATACACGCCTTACAAATAGCAGTGTAAGGCTCCAACCTCTGATTCACTCCATTTACTCCCCCCATGTGATTATTGTAGTCTAAAATGCACACAGGTTGCTCGCTTCAGCAACCTGACCCCAAACAACCACAGGTGAAGTACTTTCATCAAGAATGGTTGTCAGCATGTGGACATATCTCCTGTCTGAAAATTTCACTACTAGAATCTCATCACTACATAATGCGCTGCACTGCCCTCTTTGAAGCTTTTTACAAAGAAGATCTTTAGGATTAGGGAGGATTGTGCCACAAGCAACAGAGTCCACTGAACAATTGCACACCAGTGTAGATGTTGTCTACATATAAATGGTGACCTTTATTAAAAAATCTTCTTCCAATTTCCCACACAAATTATTCACTGTCTCCAAAAGTGGATGGACAACCAGGGGGGTCAATAGAACAATCCCTACCAGTGTACACCATGGAACTATAGACATATCAAGTCCTACTTTCAGGAAGTATATGCATAGAATTTGTATAACGTGTTCCATTGATAGGATTGGGCTGCCTAAAAAACAAAAGCCCTTGACCAGTCTCATCCAAAAATACATTGTCCATAAACAACTATAAGACATTTAAAAGCAAAGAAAATTCAGTATTAGCTCTACGCCTTGCTAAACCAGTAAAGGCAGGCATCACAGGCTGCACCATATTTGGGGAACCCCAGAGTTCAGCACTTCCAATGGGAAGCCTTTCAGCCTCAGGCTGCAATCCAGATGCCTCTTGCCACACACCAGTTTCCTGCTCTAAAAGAGACACTTCCTCTGCATTGAGAGTGACTTCATCATCAGATGGTTCCTCTCTGACAGAAAATTCACTGCCAGAATCTTGGACCTCCTCCTCTGCATCATATGCAGATAACGTCTGAGAACCATGGTCATAAGAAGATTCAAAGAGCATACAAACAACCTGCTTATCTGTAATCCTTGGGCTAGCCGTAATCCTGACAGATAAGTAAAATGACAAATAGGTTAACAATCATCAACACTGTGTAAAATAGGTAATAAACAAACACTGTGTAAAATAAGTAATAAAGAAAGTGTGGCTTCACCAAAAAGAAAGTAAAACCACTGGCATATAGTAACATGGAAGGAAAAGTCAAGCAATACAAAGCACACAAAGACCTATACACTTAAAAATGATGCCACTCACTTGCAGGAGACATCTAGACTCAGGGTCATCTGCAGCTACTCTGCACAGACATATCAAGCACCAATGATATCTCACTAGGAAGGAAAAACAACAAAATACTACACACAAGCCAACACTCTACACGACAACTCAAGGCACAAGATGCACAAATCTAAGGTGAATTTCGCACACAAGGAAAAATAAGCAAATTTTGCCTTCATTACTACACCATTTATGGAAAACACATTCATTCACAGCAATGATACTTATGTGGAGTAAATAGTGCAAAAAACTTTCTCTTACCAAACACATGCAACTACAGCAACTGCAGATCTACCAGTGCCAAAACCGCAAACAGGAGTTGCAGCAAAGGAAATCAAAAGCTTTGAACTAGGAGAAAAATGAGAAATAAAGCATTACGATCACAAATGCAAATGATGACAAGAAATAAAGCAGTTTACATTATAAAACACTGTGAAGTCTGCCGATCTCCCTCCAAATGCCAGCCACAAATATCGCCAGCCAGGAGCCAGTCAACACACACTGTCAGCCAGAAGACAGTAAACACATTCTGCCAGCAAACTCCCCTGTTCAAACACATAATCAGCCCAGCGCCAGACCACACACACACTGCCAGCCACATGCCAGCCCACATACATCACCAGCCATGCGCAAATCCACACACAACCCCAGTCAAATGTCAGTACACACACAGCCGGCCAACATCAGTCAGCATTACTCCAGTTCACAGACACACATAGAAACTTTTCTTGGTGTCTAGTGGTTTTCTCGGGACAGATAGGCCTAAAAATATTGCTGATCTGCCTTTAATGGTGCCAAAACACAGGTAATATTATATCCCAGGGGAGCTACCCTCGCCTAATGGGTCGCCCCCTCTGCAATTGACAAATAAATAATCCCTGAAATCTAGTGGGTTTTGAGCCTATTGGGTGAAAAAAACAGCTGAACTGGCCCCCAGAGAGGCAAAGCATGGATAATATTCTGCCTCAGGGAAGCGACGCTAGTCCAAGGGGTCACTCCCTGCAACTGGCTAAAAATATAATCCCTGGTGTCTAGTGGGTTTTGCACCCCCCTGGAGGCAGATCGTCTGACAAAATGGCCAATCTATCCCCTAGTTGGGCCAAAACATAGATAATGTATGCCACTGAGGAGCGACCCTTGCCTGGTCCAGTAGTCCTGATTCCTGCGATCATGGAGCAGGAATCCAGTACATAGAAACACAGGGGGAAAGGAAAAACTCTTTCCTTTTCCCCTGTGTTTGTATGGCCCCTAAACCCTCTAGAGAAGGACTTAACGCAAATCCCGCCTATCTCCAGTATGCACTGGAAGCAAATAGCTTCCAGTGCATCCCTGCCATCTTCTGATAATGTTGGCACACCATGAGCTAGCTGACATCATCAGATACTGAGGGAGAGGGTTGGGGGTGGCAGCGGAAGCCGGGTTATTATTGTTGTTTTTGTTTACTAATGTTTACTGCACGTACTCTACATAATTGGTTATATCAAACGTTTCTTTCCAATTCAAACATGGCCGACCCCTACACTATCTTCCATCACCAGTCCTTTCTCTAGGACCATAACCTGAATGGGACACCTTCGTAACGAGTCCTGTCCTTTACTTTCGTTATGGTTGTTATATATACACATCTCAGCCTTTGCGCTACTTCAACTACTTTCGTCCACACACTTGCTTGAAGTTGCTGAACAGAGCTGAGCTCCGTGGGTAAGTGGCTGTTTCTATAACTTTTCCGAAATGCCATTCTGTGGTTTAAATTTCCCTATGGACCACACACTACTTCAACTACTTTAGTCCATACACGTGCTTGAAGTTGATGAACAGAGCTGAGCTCATCTGGACCTACAATTGTCCCTAGATATCCTTTGCTTCTCTTTTGAGGGTTCTATATACCAGAAATGGTTGATATGTACCAACGACTACGTTCTTGTGGAATTATTCAGTACACTGTACTTCTGCATTGGCCTGAATTGGACATAGCTGCCTTATACCACACATCTTATTGGACCTATTCTCATTCCGCACATGATCTAGCCCTGAAAAGTCACTGTGTGACGAAACACGTGTTGGCTGTGTGTGAACATATCTTGATAATATGAAACATATGTGTTGACCAGAATAAATTCTCCATTGGAATATAAAGAAGACTTCACTTAATTCTTATCAACGGATCTCTCCCATTAGACTTTACATTTGATTTTCAACTGTATGTTCTCTTGAGTGCTGTGATCCTGGTTCTATTTCTGTATTTTATGTTTATTTCTTTATTCATAAAATAATCTTTGTCTTATGGTAGTAGGGTATTAGACCACGGAGCACCAACCTGAGTGGACTTACTCAATAGATTGGACACTACAAGGAGGTGCTGTTTTCTGCCATTACTACCATTTGTACAGCTATAAACACTTGTGGGGGGGTCTAAAGGGGCATCTCACGGGGAGCACTAGCACTTGCCCTGTGAGTGTGTGCGAGGACGGCGTGGTGTGGCTGATAATGGCACTGTGACTTCTTCAGCATGGAACGGGTTAAACCAATAAATTATGTACTAGCTTGTGATGTTTCAGAGCTGTGAACAAGTGCAAGGAGTATTACTGACAAATGTAGATAACCATTGACTGCAAACCCATTGCTAGCATAGTTGGGAGGGTAAGATGCAATCCATAGAGAGACCTTGAAGGAAATCATCATACAATATGCTTGGAGAGAGTTCTATTTGGGTTACTATGAGTTTATCCAAAATGTTAATAAGCAATTAAAAAGTGGTAGACTCCCATTCAATCATCTTTTTGGGCTACCATTCGCGTGCAAGAACTTTTATATCATAATAACATCAGAGATAATATAAAATTTGCAAAAGACCAAATGGCAATTAGAGAGAAGTGAAAAATGAGTAAGAGATCAGAATGGCATTTGAATGGAAACGCATTATGCATGTGGTATAACTGTCATAAAAGGCATCAAGTGAGCGTCTTCCACAGCTACCTCTTGGTTTTTTCATCTACTTCCATCTATTGATGTGTATACTATTGCTCTTTGTATAAATACGGGATGGTACAAGTCTAACCCCAACAGATTACCAAATACTCCCTTCAAAGAGGAATTGCTAATCTTCAGATTGAATTTCACATTTTTTAGTTCTTTGCTCAATCCTAGGTAGGTTAGAAGATTTTCTCTACTGCTTCCCACAATGATGCTGTTTTTTCAACCGCATTGTATAAACAGCCTTCTCAATATTATCCACCAATCATAAGTTGACATCTATCATGGATCCACATTTTCTTGCACTTATACAAACACTATTCAAAAGTACACACCATAATTCACTTCCTAATGCCTTCTTTATATTAGTAATATATTGTGATTTCCCCATTTAACTTTACAGTTTTCCCTGTGGATGTTTGATCAAATACACTTCCAGTGTTGGCTTGCAGGAGGAAAAAGGGGTGGCGTGGCGCATGGCGGTAAGGCAAAAAATATATAATAATTGTAAAAAATTACTTACTTTACGTGCTGCGCCTCTCCGATCCATGGTGCTCAATGCCGCTCCTCTCCTCTCTTACACTGCAGGCACAGGCTCCAGCCTGCCCTGCATCCAATCCTAATGCTGCTTTCATGCTGCTGACTGCATGAAAGCAGCATTAAGATTGGATGGAGTGCCCAACTAGGGTGCTCAGAGGCAGACTTAAAGTCTCTGCCTGCTGTCTCCAAATCAGCATCACAGTGCCTGCGTTGCTGGGTTGGAGAGAGCCTAGAGGGCATGTATGTTTGGTCGGCCCGAGACGGCCGGCCAAACAAACATGCACACTGAGGAGGAGTGCTGTGCTGTGCACTCCCCCTCCCTGCTCGTCAGAGCCCATGGCCCCATTCCTTTTACAAGAAAACAATAATAAACATATCTCTTGTAAACGTTTTGCAGCAGCTGCTGCTGGCGGGGGGCAATTCTCCTCCACCATTGCGGAGGAGCTGCCCCTGTACACTTCTTGCATAGCTCCCTGACCAGAGAGATGTGATATAATGGTCACACATAGAAGATTGTTCCCCCATCACCCCTGAAGTGAAAAGGTGTACTACAAGCTCCTTACCAAGTTGAAGCATGTCCCACAGCCTCTCCTTATATTTATACCATAAGGAAGACCGCACCAAGTTAGTAAAAACTTGCTTAAGTTCCCAATTGTGACTTGTGAAGACTACTTGGCATTCATGAGGCTTATAGGAGTTTTAACACCGTTTAAGATAACATCTGAGGCAAGCATTTTTATCCATGTGTTTGCACAGTAGAAATTGTTGCCTTTGAATAGGCACCTTATGATTGATGCTGACCAAACACACCACATTTAAATGAGTTTGACTAGTGGGGGTTAGCTCTCCCCAAATACACTGGGCAACGAGCCCTCTCACAACTAGACCCCCTTCCCTCCTTCCCTTTGACCATCCTTAGTACACTTTGAGACTACCTACTCCCCAACAAGCCCCTCCAAACATCATTAGCCTCCTTCATGCACGGCAGGCAAGCTTCTCCAAGGACCTGGATAGGCAATCTGTTCCCTTGTAGCAGCAAGGATGCTTTGCCTCACCACATCACAGTATTCTCTTGCAGCTCAATTCCATTGTAGTATAGGGTAGGTAAGGAATGAGTGGGATGTGGAATCAAGTTGGTGACCATTGCCCATTTAACAGGAAGTAGACTCAGCAAACACACTATGGGCCAGATGTACAAGGCGTTGATGCAGGCTGCCTGATTTAGCCCAGGCACTGGGGGAAACACAGGGGTGCGCTGTAGTCTTGTAAATATTGCGCACCCCTGTGTTTCAAAACTGACACAGTGAGGTGCTGCTATTTTTGGCACAGCACTGCGCAGCACCAATTTCTTGTAGATCTATGTGTGCTCATCACTTGGGTGTATGACCATTAGCTGAGTCTGCTACATTGGTGAAAAATCCCAGTCATATGAATAATTAGTTGTTTCACAAAGAAGGGGATTACAATGCATGAAGATGAAGCAGGGACATATTTAGGATATTGGGTGCCCTAGGCCAAATGTATTTTAGAGGCCTCGGTTCAGAACAGCTTTGAATTTATGGTGCAATTTCAGCTCTTTCTTGCCCTCTTTGGCCAGGTGGCTCACAGTGCAGAGGCACATTGGTCCAAATTCTAAAGGTGTCTACAGCTACTGTTCAGGGATAGTGATGTGTGTTTTCAATATTGTAACACAACAGCAGGTCACTAATATTACTGCCAACAATCTCCTTGACACCCTCCCATGTCTCATATGTTAATTCCTATCGTGATCTAGAACTTTTTTCTGGATGTTGCATGAAACATAAACACAACATTTCTCTGAAAAATGCCCGCAATTGTCTCTCACATCTCTCCCACATTAAAAATAAATGTAAGGAAAACAGTATTTAAAACAATAAGAATTATTCAAGGTCATCAGGGCAAGACTCTCTGCAGAACAGAGCTGGCTTTATCAGGGGCCCACCTGAAAGGCTGGGGTCTTGGGGCTGACCCCACATTACCCATGCCTTAAAACATCTCTAGGATGAAGGGTAAAAACAAAGAATTAAAGACATCCTCCTCACATTAGACGATTGTTAATAAACTAACCAAATGGTTCCAGACTATTATCTATTGGAAACGCAGAAAAGACCAGTAGAACCCCACTGCTAAAGTCTTGGCCCCAGGTCTAGAAAGGTAATCAATGGGAAACCCAGAATCCAAGCAGTCACTAAGACTAAATTAAGGCCCAGATTTACCAAATAGTCACTCAGCTCAGTGCAGCATTGAAAAATGCTTCACGGCGTGACACGGAGGGAGCAGGAGAGCAACATATCTACAGAGACATGGATCTCTCCCTCCTCTCCCTAGCATCAGTGCTGTTTCTAGCAGCCCTGCGTCACACACACCTTTGCGTGAGTCCAGCATAGGTTTTGTACTGGAAGGGTACTCTTCCAATACAAAATACTATGCTGAGGCACACTTTAAAACTATTCACACATTGTATGTGTGCGGCACAGTGCAGCATGCATGAAAAGCCAGAAAAGAAAGATAAATTTTTCATTTCGCCTTTTAACTCCTGCTTTGAAAAGGCTTTAACATTTGGTGCAAAACCCTATCAAGTATTGTTGATAGATAGGGTTTTGCATCAAAAGGCATAGCTGTTTGCATGGGAACGTCCATGTACCACCCACATAAGGCTCCCTTGGCGCTAAGTAATGCAAAGCACTGCCTTGCGCTGCTTTGCGTTACTTTTGGGGTACTTTCCGGCACAAAACTAGTTTTGCACTGGTAAGTAAATTAGTTTAAAAAAAAATTGTGCTGCTAAACCAGTGCAAAATGTTAGTATAAATCTCTCTTTATGTCCATTATTGCAGACTGTTCCTTTCCTGCTAACAGTGCAATTGTGTAGGAAGGTAGCCTCTTTCTAGCATTGTTACCCCCACTTTTGGCCGGTTTGTGAGTATATTTCAGGGTCTTTTTACTGTCTCACTGGGATCCTGCTAGCCAGGACCCCAGTGCTCATAGTGCTCATAGTGAAAACCCTATTTGTCAGTGTGTTTTATATGTGTCACTGGGACCCTGCTAGCCAGGGCCCCAGTGCTCATAGTTTGTGGCCTGTATGTGTATCCCTGTGTAGTGCCTAACTGTGTCACTGAGGCTATGCTAACCAGAACCTCAGTGCTTATGCTCTCTCTGCTTTTAAAATTGTCACTATAGGCTAGTGACCATTTTCACCAATTCTAATTGGCACACTGAAACACTGTTATAATTCCCTAGTATATGGTACCTAGGTACCCAGGGTATTGGAGTTCCAGGAGATCCCTATGGACTGCAGCATTTCTATTGCCACCCATAGGGAGCTCAGACAATTCTTACACAGGACTGCCACTGCAGCCTGAGTGAAATAACGTCCACGTTATTTCACAGCCACTTTACACTGCACTTAAGTAACTTATAAGTCGCCTATATGTCTAACCCTCACTTGGTGAAGGTTTGGTGCAAAGTTACTAAGTGTGAGGGCACCCTGACACTAGCCAAGGTGCCCCCACATAGTTCAGGGCAATTTCCCTGGACTTTGTGAGTGCGGGGACACCATTACACATGTGCACTACAAATAAGCCAATACCTATATGTAGCTTCACAATGGTAACTCTGAATATGGCCATGTAACATGTCTAAGATCATGGAATTGTCCCCCCAATGCCAAATCTGGTATTGGGGTGCCAATCCCATGCATCCCCGGGGTTCCAGCATGGACCCCTGGTACTGCCAAACTAGTTCTCTGTGGTTTTCACTGCAGCTACCGCTGCTGCCAACCCACAGACAGGATCCTGCCCTCCTGGGGTCTGGGCAGCCCAGTCACAGGAAGTCAGAACAAAGAATATCTTCTGAGAGAGGGTGTTACACCCTCTTCCTTTGGAAACAGGTGTTAAGGACCTGAGAGGAGTAGCCTCTCCAGGCCTCTGGAAATGCTTTGAAGGACACAGATGGTGCCCTTCTTGCATAAATGAATCTACACCAGTTCAGGGATCCCCCAGCCCCTGCTCTGACGCGAAACTGGACAAAGGAAAGGGGAGTGACCACTCCCCTTCCATCACCACCCCAGGGGTGGTGCCCAGAGTTCATCCAGTGTGTCCCAGACCTCTGACATCTTGAATCCAGAGGTGTGAGGGCACAATGGAGGCCTCTGAGTGGCCAGTGCCAGCAGGTGATGTCAGCGACCCCTCCTGATAGGTGCTTACCTCACTAGGTGGCCAATCCTCCTCTGAGGGCTATTTAGGGTCTCTCCTGTGGGTTTTTCCTCAGTTAACGATTTGCAAGAATTCACCAGAGTTCCTCTGCATCTCCCTCTTCGACTTCTGCCAAGGATCGACCGCTGAATGCTCCAGGACGCCTGTAAAACTGCAACAAAGTAGCAAGAAAACTACCAGCGACATTGTAGGGCCTAATCCTGCTGGCTTTCTCGACTGTTTCCTGGTGGTGCATGCTCTGGGGGCTGTCTGCCTTCACCAAGCAGTGGAAGCCAAGAAGAAATCTCCCGTGGGTTGACGGAGTCTTCCCCCTGCTAATGCAGGCACCAAACTTCAGCTCCACCCGTCATCTGGGTCCCCTCTCATCGTGACGAGCTTGGTCCCTGGAACACAGGTGGTGGATCCAAGTGATCCCGACAGTCCAGTGGTCCATCTGTCCAAGTTTGGTGGAGGTAAGTCCTTGCCTCCCCTCGCAGACAATAATCCTGTGTACTGCGTGAACTGCAGCTGCTAGGGCTTCTGTGCACTTTTGCAAGGAATCCTTTGTGCACAGCATAACCCAGGTCCTGAGCACTCCGTCCTGCATTGCTCAACTTGCTGAGTTGACCACCGGCTTTGCAGGACCCTCTTTTGTAGTGTTGAGACAACCGCCATGCTCAGTTTTCTTGAACCCGTGTTCAAGTACTTCTGCGGGTGCTGCCTTCTTGTGTGTGGGCTCTCTGTGTTGCTGAGGGCCACCTCTGTCTCCTCTTCCAAGTGACGACCTAATGGTGCTTCCTGGGCCCAGCAGCACTCTTTTTCTTTAACCACGACCTTTGCAGCTAGCAAGGCTTGTTTGCGGTCTTTCTTCAAATAAGCAGCTCTGCATACTCCAGCATTCCATAGGACATCTTCGTGGCAAAGGAGAAGTCCCTGGCATCTTCCATTGTTGCAGAATCTTCAGCTTCTTCCAACCAGAGGCAGCCATTTTGCACCTTCATCCGGGGTTTAGTGGGTTCCTGCCCCCCTGGACACTTTTGTGACTCTTGGACTTGGTTTCCTTCCTTTTCAGATCTTCAGGTCCAGGTATCCGTCTTCAGTGCTTTGCAGTCAGTTGTGGTCTTTGCAGAATCTCCTATCATGACTTTAGTGTGTTTCTGGGAAAGTAGGGTCACTTTAATCCTACTTTTCAGGGTCTTGGGGTGGGGTATCTTGGATACCCTTAGTGTTTTCTTACACTCCCAGCGACCCTCTACACACTACACTAGGCCAGGGGTCCCTAATTGGTTCGCATTCCACTTTCTTAGTATATGGTTTGTGTTGCCCATAGGCCTATTGCATCCTATTGTATTCTACAGTGTTTGCACTACTTTTCTAACTGTTTACTCACCTGATTTTGGTTTGTGTGTATATTTTGTGTATTGTACTTACCTCCTAAGGACATACATCCTCTGAGATATTTTTGGCACATTGTCACTAAAATAAAGTACCTTTATTTTTAGTAACTCTGAAAATTGTGATTTTTATGATATAGTGCTAAATGACATAAGTGGTATAGTAGGGGCTTTGCATGTTTCCTAGTTCAGCCTAAGCTGTTCTGGTACCTCTATCAGCCTAAGCTGCTAGAACACTACTAGTCTACTAATAAGGGATAGCTGGACCTGGCAGAAGGTGTAAGTACCATCAGGTACCCACTATAAGCCAGGCCAGCCTCCTATGAATTGGTAGTTCAAAAATGAGGTTCCTAGAGTCAGTGGCCTAAATGCATTTTTTAAAAGGTCTAATTTATTCACATTTTGAATTAAAATGACAGTAAGGTAATAATTGTGAAGTCTGCGAAATAGCTACATATTGATGTACTTCTCATTTTTTCTAACCACGATCCATTAGATTTTTACAGAGCTGTTGAGCTGGATTACCTACGGTATATATTGCAGCAACATGTTAATACCGCGTTAATATTATTTTTACGTGCGAAAAACAAAAGAGTAACATTAAACCTGTCAAAGTAAACTAAAACAAAACGTCCAGAAGTGGCTAACTTTAAATTAGCATGTCCGAGGACTTAGCATGTCTACAAGTCGATCTCTGGAGTAGTTATAGATTAAACGCTAGTTATAATGCACACATATCACTTCTTAGTATTCTATGTGGATATGGAGTTCGTACAGTTCAGTCCAATTTTGTGTTTGTAGGATGAATAAAGCGTCTCAAAGGGGCAGGGAATGATCCTTGTTAAGCTCACCCACTTTGGTTAATAGTTCTTCCCACTTATCTGACAGTGGGATAATGGCCCCAATTTTGACGTGAATTTACTTTTAGAAAGCGTTCACAAATCTAACTATTGTGTATTTTTTAACATAATGATAGGTGTTGTAACAATGGGCTCCGGGGGGGACCACAAGATGAATATTTGTGTGCAAAGTGTAGTGAAGAATACTCAAAAGCTGCATATGAGGATTATGTTGGGTCTCCTTCTGTGAATTCTTTTTTTATTATTAAGATGCCAAATTGCGCATTTTACAGCATAGTTTTCAACTTATTTCCTCAAAGTACTACACATTTTCTAGTAGAGGGGTTCCAGATTCATAATGCAGCCTGTGACTGCTCAGAGTACCTCTGTAGGACCTTAGGTGATGCTGCTCCTTGCACCTTGCTTGTGCGGAAACGATTATCCAAGGTCTCTTATCAAGATTCTCCTTGTATCTTTGTTGGTGTTGAGGAATTCAAAAACAGTTTGTCTATTGGACGTCAAAACCTTATGCCACATAATATGATGAACAAACAATATGGAGTATTCCAAGACTAAGGAGTGAGTTACCACACTCTTGCAAGTGACATATTCAGTACGAATCCACTTTAAATTTGTAGCCACTGTAATGAGGAGAATGTTTGCTCACATTTTCCCCAGATGGAGACACAACTGGTCCCTGATAGCTGGCACCAGCATTTTAACACAGCCTAGGGAGCGGCATATACAAGCCTTTAAATATCTGAATGCACAAGAATATATGTAATTTTGAAACGAGACCAAATTTAACTACATTAGAAATGGCACAAATTGTGAAGATGGCCTAACCAAAACATTTTCATGTGCTCTCTTGCTTTGCCCCTGGCGTAAGCATTCAGGAAGGACAGGTGCTATCACTGGGTCTAAAACGTTGAAACCTGACACGATTCTTTAACCTGAGTAAGTTTTATTGCACCCAGATTCGGAAGGTGAGTCAGTGGCAATTTTCCTGCATTTGATAGAATTCGTGTACATTAGTACAACCCCACCATCACTGCTGTCCTCACAATCATGGTGACTGATGGTGTGAAGAGAGAAAATGACTATATAGTGTTTTGGGATGTGTCAGTGATCAAGTCTAACTGAGTATAATTAAGACTTTCTTGAAGTTAAACATGGTCCTGATGACTTGTGGTGGACTGTTCTACTGGTGCCCTCACGCAATGACAATGATCCTAACTATCTGTTCAGGTTAGAACAGCGTTGGATACACAAATTAAAGACATCCAACGAAGGCCTCAACAACGAGATTCCTTGGTGGACCCTCTGACCCTTATATATGCCAATATCCTGAGTTCATTTACTGACGTCCATGTATATATTTTTCTCAGTCTATATAACTCTATATATCCCCATTCTGGACCATACTTGTTTAGTGGAGTATGAATATTTAATTTTTGGTGTTTTTTTTGGGCCTCCCTGGGTTTATTTTTACCTCTGGTCTATATGACATAGGGATTTAACAAGTGCGAAGTTGCTTTCAGGACCATTCCAAGAATGCCGCCAGTTTTACTACAGTGCTCTTACTGGCTCAGATAGTCCTGCTTTAGTGTTTAGCCGGTCACACGCTGTGCCAGCTCACAGCCCTGTTATTCCGATCTCTATTTATAACCTCCTGCACGCATTGTGCCTTACTTTTCAGGCACGCGTCTCCGGGTAGGTTTAACGGCTGGACGACAGGAAGATATGAAGTAAGTTAAAACTTTGGCACCCGTGGGTGCAGCTTGCTGGTAACGATGTTCACGGACTTGCTTTGCACACCGATTTACTCATCGGTTGCTCTACACCCGGGCGGGTACCGGCCCCTCTTTGGGCTTTTGGGTTACTTTTTGGCAGCTTCTCCGGTATGTGCATCGACCGGACAATTCACCGTGGCGGCCTTCAAGGCCTTTGCTGACTTTACCGGCTTTTGTGCGAGCCGCTCTTACGGCATTTCCACACGTTACCGACGCCACCAAACATGGCGTTTTGGTTTATTTTAGAACGTTGCACTGGCTCCGAATTTGAATAGCGGCGATGTCTTAGTTTTGACCATTGCTCTGTGCTTTATTCGTTTATTACAATAACTATATTTTGATGCAAACACTATGTGACAGCTGTATTTACCTAATCAGTTCTGCCTGCTTCATGAGTATGATCCTTTTAGCCTACACCAGCATAATGATTCACCTCTCCTTACAGCCACTATATCATCGGTGTCACCCTTACATGACTATAGGTGTACACAGAGAGGTTAACATGTGTATATGTTCTTCGAATTTTATATGTCACATGATTGTTTTTTGACGAGACATTTCGCTACTGTGCTTCTACACAGTGCATTCTCCGTTTGTCTGAGGGCTACGCGTCCCTAAGATGCCTGGTTTCCACCTGGGATGGTAAGCCTGCTTTATTGTGTGATTGTGCCTGATGATGCCATCTAGGTATGATGTTTACCCCTTTAATTATGGGCACTTGTGTTGTGCCTAGGCACCAATATATGTTTTTTTGTTTTTTCTGTTTTTTAGGGCGACCTATTGGGTGTCTGACCTTGACGACTAACCGACGTACAGTAAGTGACTTTTCAGCACACACTGCACTCTCTTCTGTAGGAGAAGTGACGAATCTTGGTCCTGATGAAGCGCATGAGCGCGAAACATGTCGACCCCTTAGTGGAAGGTTAGAGCATTTCTCTTCCTTCCCCCTTTGTAGGAGTGACGGTGGTCATTATTTCCTCCGAACACTCCTCCACTGATTTTAATCTTGGCCTGACAGCCATTTTTGAGTTATAAAATTTAGTCTTTGGATGTGCAGAGCCAATTTTAATTTCACATTGCACTCTCCTTCTCTTTTTGTCAGCACGTACTGCAGATACCTATGGATCTGCGCGACCATTTTTCGGTATAGAGCCACCACCATTTGTGTGGTGACCCGTCAGATATTGCAGTACCGGTCTGACGAGGAGTTAGCCCAATGATGATGCTCAGCGTCTTCATTGACGCATGAGGGCACTCCTATCATTATACCGATATCCGGCGTCCTATCTGGATTTTTCTTTTTGGAACAGTGTACTCTTTTGTTTTGTATAATTAAGTCTAATCATGACTAAAAATGACACAGCTTCCAGTCTGTGCTTCACTGCTGATCGATATTACGTAGAACAGAAGTGTAACCAATGGATCTACCTGGAGACGGATACGGTTGTTGTATTCTACTTTTCTTGAGTGGATCAGCATTTGGAAGAGCCATGTTCAAAACAGGGTGAAAGAATGATAACGTGTCATTCATCACAAGAAGGGGAAAGATGGTCATATCTCCAAAGAAGGGCATGCATTATTTTGCTGCAGAGGAGAGAGCTTGCTCTGTAGGGACTTAAATTGTGGTTGCTCTGGATAGTTCTCCAGGCATTATTGTTGAGTGTGAAATTGGGTCAATTTGAGGAAGATGAGAGACCAGAGGAAAGAAGATTAGAGTGGAATTTGTTCTAGATGAGTGTACCTAGGATAGGGTATCGCACGTGCTGTTAGCCAAATTATCTGTTGTTTCATACAGGTCAAACATATGATTGCTGGTGGTAAATGCAGAGGGGTATGGGACATTAGTCCATCGTAGAGATAGCTGGGCTTTCTGCAGCCATAGATACCAAGAATAGACCTTGGCATTATAACTGGAGTATCAGCTCATGATTTTTCTAGAGGTTCCACCTTACATAGGTATGATATCTTAGTATCAGTTTCAGAGCTAACTCAATGGTAAGAAGCAAAGATGGAGAGGTAAAAGAATACCATCAAGCAGTGTTCCAATCAGCTGAATGCAAGCAATGAAAAGGCGAGCGTGGACAAGGAGTCACAAGCCGGTGAGTTGAGGTATTATCAAGTTGTTGAGCAGGAGATGTAAAGTCAGCAAATGTGGAAAGAATATGCCATTCAGGGGAAGACAGAATATCTAGGAAAGGCAGGGCACGGCTCAAGAATTTCTTAAGGCATACAAAGGACTGCTGCTATTGAACGAAGTGGTGGAAAATGTGATGGGGCGGAAGGTTTGGCATGTAAAAATAGGGAAGAAGGGATGTGGAGAAGGTGGAAGAATAAAGGGGTGAGAAGGAAGCTGGTGTTGATATTTGGTTCATGTTGAAAGAGAAAGAGCATAAGATGAAGAGTGAGACAATTGCAATAGAAGTATCAATATGTGTGCCCTACAGAGAGGAGGAAGAATGGAGGAGGAAGAATGGAAAGTGATTAGAGTAGAGAGGGATTTTAGAGATAGAGAGTTGGCAGAAGAGATAGTGTAGGGATGAGGGTGTGTGATGGTGACAGATGGTAAAATATGAAGAACAGGGGAAATGGTTGCCAGGAAGTCCTAAGTTGCTGGTAGTGCAGTGTGATCTGACAAGTTGGGGCTCAGTAGCTAATTAATAGAAGTGTACCCCAGAAGAGGCTGGGGGAAGCGAGGGTGGAGTAAACTGCTGCACCAAGCCAACAAGGAATTGCTGAAGTTCAAAAGTGCAACTATTGAAGACCACTTAGCATTCTTGAGGATGTTTTGAACTTTAACACAGTTTAAGATCATATAAGGTAATCATTGTTAAGTAGGTAATTACTAAAAGGGGGCAACAGTAGTAGATCATTGTGAGTGTTTATGAAGAAGCGAGAAAAAGAAGTTGATTTTTCAGAGTTTATGGCCAATGACATAGACATGGGAGTGGGGAGCCAGGAATTTCCTAGGCCTAAAAGTTGTGAAAAGATGGCAGAAGGCAGTTAAATTCTCATCCAAGGATTGGAAGATGACCTTCCTATTATTATAAATTGAAATTAAATCCTGAAGGTAAGATGATGGAGAGAGGGAGAGATGGACAATGTTTACCTATAGGAGATTTTTGAGACCCCCAGAAACAAGTTGATTAGTGATAATACCTGACCAGAGTATTGTGTTTTGAGAAAAAAAAAGATTGGATTTTCAGTTTCTTTTTGCCCTCTGCATCCAGTAGTGGTCAGTAGAGAACAAGTGTCTGGGTGTGTCCTAAGATCCTTAAAATATTTTTTAGAGGCTTTTGAGAGATTAAGTGGATAAGTATTTTGTAAGAGCTGAGGCCACTCTCTATCCTTCATTTGGAGAGAGATTTCAGCCAGAAGTTAGTAAAATCGGCACACTCAAGAGAATATTTAAGCATTGCATAATAAACTTGGAGTACTATGTAAGCAAAGTGCCACACAAAGATGGAAAGGTAAAAGAACATCATCAAGCCGTATTCCCATCATCTGAGTATTAGTGAGGAAAAGTTTAGAATGGCCATTAAGTCTGACATTTCGGCTAGACTGAATGTGTACTGTACCTCCGAGACCCTTTACAAGCGACCAAGGTAAGTTATTTTATAACTGTTATATTAAAGAGTCAGGTTCCTAGATATCATGCATGATGGTAGGTATATAATTAATAAATCAAATCATAGGACAAGGGGTTAGTGACACTATATCACAACATATGACGAGCCACAAAGTCCAAGGTTAATTAGTAAATAAATAAAATATAATAACAGGTTTGAAAGTGGGTCAAATAGTACCTCTTTGTGCACCTTGGTTACAGATCCTTTAAAAAAAGCTGTGTTTCGAACTTCAAGAAATTTCTCGCCAGCAACAGGCTCACCTCCTTAATGAGCTGGGGAAGGATGAATATCTTTAGGTCGTCCAGTGGAGCCATAGATGTGTTATATTTCTATAGGTTCACTGCATAAAATGCATTAAAATGAAAAGAAATGTGGTCCGGTTGTGACCAATAAAGTGACAAATGAAGTACCTCTCTGATGTACTAGGTGCAGAAGGCCACCATATAAAGTGGGGTATAACCTCCCATAACAAAACTGTCATCAGTTAAGGCTCTTGAATAAACCTTTTTTTGCCATATTTGGAACCTAGGATCCTGTACTCTTTCTGTGGCCTGTGACAGCTCTGGACTCCATTTCCCAAGGTGCCCTTCTACCTGAAGGAGGCTGACAAGGAGGGAATGAATTGATGGAGACTCTATTTCTCATGGTGCCCTTCTGACTGAAGGAGGCTCACAAGGAGAAGGTAAACTGCTGCAGGCACTATAGGGCCCATTTCTTCTCCCAGTAGCAAGGGACACATCCAGGTGCTGCCTGAGCGCAGACCGGAACATGAGTGCCCATCTGTACTGGTCAGTGACTATATGAGCCCGAATCAGGACCCATCTTTTACACCTTCCCTAACAATCCATGAAGTTATGGGCAAACTGGAGTCAGCTGAGATGAGTAACCTATCCCCGCCTGTTAGACTTTTCATCCTTGGCGTGGTCTCCCTTAACTTTTTGCCTCTGTTCCCCAGGTTGTTGATGTGTGCTGGACTCTGATTTTACTGTTTTTGTTACTCTGGGCACTTTACCACTGCTAACCAGTGCTAAAGTGCAAGTGCTCTTGTTCAAAATGTGTACGTAATTGGTTCTCCATGATTGGCATATTTGTTTTACTGTTAAGTCCCTAGTAAAGTCCACTAGAGGTGCCCAGGGCCTGTAAATCAAATGTTACTAGTGGGCCTGCAGTACTGGTTGTGCCACCCACATAAGTAACCCTGTAATCATCTCTCAGACCTGCCACTGCAGTGTATGTGTGTGTATTTGTACACTATAAATTCGACTTAGCAAGTGTACCCACTTGCCAGGCCTAAACCTTCCCTTTTCTTACATGTAAGGCACCCCTAAGGTAGGCCCTAGGTAGCCCCAAGGGCAGGGTGCAGTGTATGGATAAGGTAGGACATATAGGCCCTCATTCTGACCTTGGCGGTCGGCGGAGAGGCGGCGGTCGGACCGCGAACAGACCGGCGGTATTAAAAATGGCATTCTGACCCTGGCGGGAACCGCCAACACAGCCCGCCAACTTAACACTCCGACCGCCACAGCGGTACAAACAAACAGCGCGGCGGTTCCCGCCAACAGCCCGGCGGCAGACAAAGTACCGCCCACCCTATTACGACCCACCAATCTGCCACCTTTTCCGGGGCGGGAGCACCGCCGATAAGAACACGGCGGAAACAGACTACGAACGGGAAAACGCTCACCTCTACGCACTCCACGCGAGATTCCGGCAGTATGGAGCCAGAGTTACAGGTCATCCCCGCACTCCTATTCCTCCTCATATACCAGGAGCACGCCCGGCGGCGCGGAAGACATCGGTGAGTACTGCACCTACGACACAGGGGAGGGAAAAGATTACCGGCACACACCCACCCACCCACACCCACTACAACACACACATCAATGCATTCCCACAGATCACTGTCACAACCCACAAACCACCCCCCTCCGAAATAATGCAAAGACCAAAAGAAGAGATCATAAACGGGCAGATATATTGAAATATGGACACCAGTAATCCAAATAAATAAATAAACTATGTACAAAATATATACAGCTACTAAATGTAGTCCAACCACTGTCCGTGGATCACAGGGGTCCTGTGCAAAGGGGCAAGGCCCAGTCCCACGACAAGAACTCCACGGAGAGAACACTGCAGGGGCATCAGAAAGAAAATAGGACAGGCACCTCAGGGGGAAGGGAAGGGGGGGCACCTCAGCCACTTGAGTACACGACGCCAGATCCACGAGGGGACTCCATGACCACTGGGCCATCCTGGGGAGAGCAAAGCCACAGTCCATACAGTCCATACAGTGGGTGGCCTGCCCACTGGGCCATCCTGGGGAGAGCAAAGCCACAGTCCATACAGTCCATACAGTGGGTGGCCTGCCCACTGGGCCATCCTGGGGAGAGCAAAGCCACAGTCCATACAGTCCATACAGTGGGTGGCCTGCCCACTGGGCCATCCTGGGGAGAGCAAAGCCACAGTCCATACAGTCCATACAGTGGGAGGCCTGCCCACTGGGCCATCCTGGGGAGTGCAAAGCCACAGTCCATACAGTCCATACAGTGGGTGGCCTGCCCACTGGGCCATCCTGGGGAGTGCAAAGCCACAGTCCATACAGTCCATACAGTGGGTGGCCTGCCCACTGGGCCATCCTGGGGAGAGCAAAGCCACAGTCCATACAGTCCATACAGTGGGTGGCCTGCCCACTGGGCCATCCTGGGGAGAGCAAAGCCACAGTCCATACAGTCCATACAGTGGGTGGCCTGCCCACTGGGCCATCCTGGGGAGAGCAAAGCCACAGTCCATACAGTCCATACAGTGGGTGGCCTGCCCACTGGGCCATCCTGGGGAGAGCAAAGCCACAGTCCATACAGTCCATAACAGACCCCACTGCCACTGGAGAAGGCAAGTTGGCCAGAGGACATCCTGCAGCCCTGCCCGAGATAGATCCTGCCCTGCCACGTCTGCCAAAGGGCCAGCGGTTCTTGCCCTGAAGGGCCCAGTTCAGCGGTTCTTGAGACGGCGGGGCCCAGTTCAGCGGTTCTTGAGACGGCGGGGCCCAGTTCAGCGGTTCTTGCCTTGAAGGGCCCAGTTCAGCGGTTCTTGCCTTGAAGGGCCCAGTTCAGCGGTTCTTGAGACGGCGGGGCCCAGTTCAGCGGTTCTTGCCTTGAAGGGCCCAGTTCAGCGGTTCTTGCCTTGAAGGGCCCAGTTCAGCGGTTCTTGAGACGGCGGGGCCCAGTTCAGCGGTTCTTGAGACGGCGGGGCCCAGTTCAGCGGTTCTTGCCTTGAAGGGCCCAGTTCAGCGGTTCTTGCCTTGAAGGGCCCAGTTCAGCGGTTCTTGAGACGGCGGGGCCCAGTTCAGCGGTTCTTGCCTTGAAGGGCCCAGTTCAGCGGTTCTTGAGACGGCGGGGCCCAGTTCAGCGGTTCTTGAGACGGCGGGGCCCAGTTCAGCGGTTCTTGCCTTGAAGGGCCCAGTTCAGCGGTTCTTGAGACGGCGGGGCCCAGTTCAGCGGTTCTGGAGACGGCGGGGCCCAGTTCAGCGGTTCTTGCCTTGAAGGGCCCAGTTCAGCGGTTCTTGAGACGGCGGGGCCCAGTTCAGCGGTTCTTGAGACGGCGGGGCCCAGTTCAGCGGTTCTTGCCTTGAAGGGCCCAGTTCAGCGGTTCTTGAGACGGCGGGGCCCAGTTCAGCGGTTCTTGAGACGGCGGGGCCCAGTTCAGCGGTTCTTGAGACGGCGGACGGTCTATGGCCAACTGCTAATTGCCTGGTGGTGCCCTCCTGGGCAGCGGGGATGGTGCTCCTTCACTGCCCACCTGGGCTGTGGGTGGTGGGGCCCTCCTGGCCAGCTGGGCTGGGTCCTCCCTGGGCAGCGGCTATGGGGGTGGTGGGCTCTCCCGGGGCAGCTGTGCCGGTTCCTCCCGGGGCAGCGGCTATGGGGGTTGTGGGCTCCTCCTGGGCAGCAGGCCTGCTGCCTGACCTCTCCAACTTGCTGCCCTTGCTCTCCTTAGTCGTCGGCCTGTGGCCCTTGCCTCCCTTTGGAGCTGTGGCTGGTGACTGTCTCTGGGTGGTGTCCGGGGGGGATGTAGAAGGCGGGCTCCTGCGGCGCCCCTTCCGCCTTCTGCTCCTCTTCCCAGGGGGTGGGCTGGCTGTCCCCTTGCTGCTGGGCGAAGATCCAGACATGCGGGCTGGCGGGCTCCAATACCCCTGCACCCTTGTCAAGGGGGCTGCAGGGCTGGTGGTGGCTGAGGTGCTCTTCTTACCCCGACGAGAAGGAGGGGGGGGCTCAGGGTCAGGAAAGAAGTTAGTAGTGGCGAGGAAGAGCTTCTTGGGACAATGGAGAGTGGTAGGTACAGTGGGAATGGGAGTGGAGGGAGAGGATGTGGTTGTAGGTGAGTCACGTTTGCTGTCTTTGGGTGCAGGTGCAGGAGGGATAGGCTGTCGTGAGGTGGATGGCTGTTGGGTGGGTGGGTGGCTGCGTTTGTGTGGTGTGGAAGAGGGGGTGACAGACACAGTGGGAGAGGACACAGGGGACGTGTAAATGGCAGTGGGGGTGGTGACTGCACGTGTGCGGACTGGAGTGGAGGGTGTGCTGGTGATGGAAACACTGGCTGATGGTGAGGTGAATGGAGGTGTGAGTGTAGACGTCACAGGGAGGGAGGAGGGAGACGAGGAGGTGGGGGTCACAGAGGTGGTAGTGACTGTTGGCATGTCTGCATCGGAATGTTGCGTGTGTGAATGTCTGCGTGATCTGTGGTGCTTATGTTTGGATGAGCTTCTCTTGGGTGTTGAGGTGTGTGCAGGCTGGTCTGATGGTGTGGGTGGGACAGGCAGAGGAACAGGAGACTGGGAGGAGGGAGTTAGTAGAGGCAGGCAGGAGACAGGGACAATGGCTGCCGTCAGTGCTGAGGCCAGAGCCTGGAACGATCGCTGATGGGCAGCCTGACCCGAATGAATGCCCTCCAGGTACGCATTGCTGCGATGAACCTCCCTCTCCACCCCCTGGATGGCATTCAAAAGGGTAGTCTGCCCAACAATGAGCGTTCGGAGGAGGTCAATGACCTCCTCACTGAGGGCAGCGGGGGTAACAGGGGCAGGGCCTGAGGTGCCTGGGGCGAAGGAGATGCCCGGCTTCCTGGCAGAGCGGGCACGGGGCGAACGCTGAGGGGCTGCTGGGAGGGCGGAGATGGTGCGCTGGGTGGCGGCTGTACCTGTAATGGCGGGGGGCACGGATGGTGCCACCCCCGCAAGGGAGCCCCCTTCCGAGGACGTGTCCGTGTCGCTGCAGGCTCCAGTCGTCCCCGTCGTGGAGCTCCCCTCGCCCTCCGTCTCACTGGTCCAGTCTGACTCTGTGGCATGGCCCTCCTGGGCCATGTGAGATGCAGCTCCCTCCTGCCCCAATGCCACTTCTCCTCCGCCTGATGATGCTGATGCACACAAGCACAGAAAGACAAACAAAAAGGGGGGGGGAGAGAGAAATAAAGGGATATTGAGTACATGGATCTCCGGTACAGTTAGCGGACATGACAGACACAGATGCCCCCTGCACTAAGTTGCGCACTTGGGGTCCGCTACGCATTCCGTGGAACATGCCCTACACGCCTAGAGTTGTCAACTGCACCCATGGATGACACGGCCCAGGGATGGCTGTACTGACACACTACTGAGGGTGGTGGCTGGGGACACAGGGGCTTACGGGGGTGCCCAGCCTACAGATATCGCCCTGGCCTAGGGGGACCCCCAGCCCTCCTCCCCCACCCAGACACCTCCACTGCACGACAACAGAGTAGATGATGCTTGTACTCACCCCCTTGTGTCTGCTGTGCTGCCCTCACGCGCCCATCCAAATCAGGGTAGGCCACCGCCAGGATCCGGAACATCAGGGGGCTCAGTTGACGGCAGGCACCCCGCCTACGTTGGGAGGCCATCCCCAGCAGAGACTCGGCGGTCTTCTTGGTCCCGCGGCGGATGTCCTCCCACCTCTTGCGGCAGTGGGTGCCCCGTCGATGGTGGACCCCCAGGCCCCGGACTTCCTTGGCGATGGCACGCCAAATCCCGATCTTCTCATGGGCGCGGACCTATGTGACACGTACAGGGAGGGAGAAATACCACGTTCAAGTTACTCAGCATTTTCCTTTCCAGTGGCCCAACGCCCCCCATCCCCGCCAGGCCCCCCGCCAGGCCCCCCGCCATGCCCAACATGCCCCCCATCCCCGCCAGGCCCCCCGCCATGCCCAACATGCCCCCCATCCCCGCCAGGCCCCCCGCCAGGCCCCCCGCCATGCCCAACATGCACCCCATCCCCGCCAGGCCCCCCGCCAGCCCCAACATGCACCCCATCCCCGCCAGGCCCCCCGCCAGGCCCCCCGCCATGCCCAACATGCCCCCCATCCCCGCCAGGCCCCCCGCCAGGCCCCCCGCCATGCCCAACATGCCCCCCATCCCTGCCAGGCCCCCCGCCAGGCCCCCCGCCAGCCCCAACATGCCCCCCATCCCCGCCAGGCCCCCCGCCATGCCCAACATGCCCCCCATCCCCGCCAGGCCCCCGCCATGCCCAACATGCCCCCCATCCCCGCCAGGCCCCCCGCCAGGCCCCCCGCCATGCCCAACATGCCCCCCATCCCTGCCAGGCCCCCCGCCAGGCCCCCCGCCAGCCCCAACATGCCCCCCATCCCCGCCAGGCCCCCCGCCATGCCCAACATGCCCCCCATCCCCGCCAGGCCCCCCGCCATGCCCCCCGCCATGCCCAACATGCCCCCCATCCCTGCCAGGCCCCCCGCCAGGCCCCCCGCCAGCCCCAACATGCCCCCCATCCCCGCCAGGCCCCCCGCCAGGCCCCCCGCCAGCCCCAACATGCCCCCCATCCCCGCCAGGCCCCCAAGCCAGCCAGTGGCCCCAAATCCAGATAGAATTAAACTCACTTGTTGGTCTGGAGGACCGTAGAGTAGCGCATACTGGGGGAGGACCCCATCCACAAGTTTCTCCAACTCCTCTCCAGTGAAGGCAGGGGCCCTTTCCCCAGTCGCAGCAGCCATTGTCCCTTCCAGACCGAGGTCACAGCAACACTTGCAGTATAGGTCCTCTCCTGTGAAAGTTCAAGTCGCAAGTGGATAAGTAGATAGAAAATGGCGGTCACGTCCGCGGCGGTGCGTACCGCGGCGGTGCGTCCCGCCACCGCCGGCGCCCTTCGCCATTGGCTCCTGAAACCCATAGGCTTCAATGTTAACCAATGCGGCTTCGCGCCGCGGTCTTCGCCCGCCGCCCGCCGCGGTGTGCCACGCCAGCGCATTGACCTCACATCCCATTGTCACACTTCACAGGTCAGGCAGCCGCCATTTCCAGGGCCCACATGGCTCAATTTCAACTGCGTCACACAGGCCTAGGCCTTGCATAGCCACTCATACACGCCATTCACTGCATAGAGAATCGTATACTGTGCTAGCTGTGAGTACGTACCTGTGGGTTGCCTGACTGTGTGCTCCATGTTGTCCTTCCTAGGCACCGTCCGCTGGGTTGGGGGAGGAGACGGATGAATCCTCCCGTGTACCGACCGCTGGTGGACCTGTCGACAATGGAAGAACGCCACATTATCCTGACCTACCGTCTTAACCGTGCCACTATCCATGAACTGTGTGCCCGGCTGGAGCCCGACCTGATGTCCCCCATCCGCCAACCCACAGGGATTCCCCCTCTGGTGCAGGTCATGTCAGTACTCCATTTCTTGGCAAGTGGGTCATTTCAGACAACCGTGGGAATTGCTTCTGGGATGTCTCAGCCCATGTTTTCAAAGGTGTTATCCAGAGTGTTGTCTGCCCTGATGAAATCCGTGAGGAACTACATCATTTTCCCTGAGGTGGGCGAACTGGCTACAGTGAAGGGTGATTTCTACGCCCTTGGACATATTCCCAACGTAATTGGTGCCATTGATGGGACCCATGTGGCTTTGGTTCCCCCAAGAGACAGGGAGCAGGTGTACAGGAACAGAAAAAGTTACCATTCAATGAACATCCAGGTGGTGTGTTTGGCTGACCAGTACATCTCGCATGTAAATGCCAAATTCCCAGGGTCAGTGCATGACGCCTACATCCTCAGGAATAGCAGCATCCCTTACGTGATGGAACAGCTACAGAGACACCGTGTATGGCTAGTGGGGGACTCTGGGTACCCCAACCTGTCGTGGCTACTGACCCCAGTAAGGAATCCCCGGACCAGGGCAGAGGAACGGTACAATGAGGCCCATGGGCGTACTAGGAGGGTGATCGAACGCACCTTTGGCCTCCTAAAGGCCAGGTTTCGCTGCCTGCATATGACCGGTGGATCCCTAATGTACTCACCTAAGAAGGTGTGTCACATCATCGTGGCCTGCTGCATGCTTCACAACCTGGCTTTGCGCCGCCAGGTGCCTTTCCTGCAGGAGGATGGTCGAGATGGTGGTGTTGTGGCAGCGGTGGAACCTGAGGAGAGTGACGAGGAGGAAGACGACGGGGCTGAAACAGACAACAGGGACAGAATCATTGAACAGTACTTCCAATAGGACACAGGTAACATTTCAAAGATAATTTAGTAAAAGTTAACTACTCTGCAGCATCTCTGCTGCCTGTCTATTTGCCCCAGTGTATGATGACTGAGTTGTGGCTTTTCCCTCCCTATTTCAGATCTGGGGTCCCCACTACGAGTCCTGTGCTTCGTTTCCCCATGGACTACAGCTTTGTGGCAGCTGTTTGTTGACTTCACCATGTACAAGGACATATTTGCACTGTCATGTCAATTACAATCTATTGAAATCACAGCCAGACTCCTGATATTTTGGTGCAAAATAGGTGTTTATTGAAGTGCTCAAAATGGGATGGGTGGTTTCAAGTGGGTGGGGGCTATGGTGAAGGAATGTCCATGGCAGAGTCCAGAGTAACAGTCACACAGGTGCATTGTCCAGAGGCCTGTGGAGAGATGGAGCATGGGCAGTTCGAGGATGGACAGGGTGACAATGTGGGACAGTGGGATGACATCAGGTGGTATCCATTGCTGGCGGGGGTCTTGACATCCTACTCTGTCTTGCGAGATCTCAGGGCCCTCTTGCGGGGTGGTTCTTCTCCTGCAGGAGGTGGGGGTCTGGTGGGCTGCTGCTGTGCGGGGGCCTCCTGTCCACTAGCGCCGGCGGAGGTGGATGGCTGTTCTTGGTCCCGGCTAGTGGCAGGGGCCCTTGGGTGTTGTTCAGTGTCCGCTCTGCTGTTTACGAGGTCCTGCAGCAGCCCTACCATGGTAACCAGGGTGGTGTTGATGGCTCGGATGTCCTCCCTGTACCCCCGATAGTGTTCCTCCTGCAGCACCTGGATCTCCTGGAACCGGGCCAGTACCGTCGTCTCCTGGGAGCGGTTGTATGCTCCCATGATGGTGGTGAGGACCTCGTGGAGAGTGGGTTCCCTGGGCCTCTCCTCCCCCCCCTGTCGCACAGCTGCCCGCTGAGTTGCCCTGTTTCCCTGGGCCTCTGCCCCCTGGCCGGTGTGCCCACTACCACTGCCCCCAGGTCCCTGTTGTTGTTGGGGTGGTGGGTTATCCTGGGTGCCCTGTAGTGGTAGACACACCGCAGATTGACGCGCCCTGGAGACAGAGGCATGGGCCCGCTGGGTGGGAGCTGTGCTGGTGTTCCCAGAGGTGTCAGGGTCTATAGTGGCCTGTGCCTGTGTGAGGGGAACCGACTGTCCAGAGGTCCCCGATGGTCCGGGCTGGTCATCGGTGTCCAGATCGACAGAGCTGCTGTCATCGCTGACGGCCTCTTGGGTGGGGGGTGTGGATAATTCTGGCCCCTCCGCTGCGGTGTGTTGACGGTCGGGTCCTGCAGGGGTATAGAGGTATGGTTATAGTTTCAATGTGTGGCATATGGGTGTATCTGTGGGTTCCCGTGTCCCCAAGTGCTGGCATTCGTGTGTGGGGGCTTTGGTGAGGGTGGCTTGTGGGGGGGATGTGTATATGCATTGGGCATGCTTTGGTGATGGGTGTCCATGCTTAGTGGACGCATGCAGGCCTAGGTTTTGGGATGTGTGGGTTGTGATGGTGAGACATTGGCGGGGAATAGGTGTGCTGGGGGTGGGGGTGAGGATGGTGGTGGGGGTGAGGATGGTGGTGGGGGTGAGGGTGGGGGTGAGGATGGTGGTGGGGGTGAGGGTGGGGGTGAGGATTGGGGTGGGGGTGAGGGTGGGGTTTGAGGATGGGGGTGAGGGTTGGGGTCTGATTTGGCATGCAGGTGGGGGGGAAGCAGTATTGAAGCTTCAACTTACCAGTATCCATTCCTCCGCCGACTCCTGCGAGGCCGTCAGGATGCAGGATGTTCAAGACTTCCTCCTCCCATGATGTGAATTGTGGGGGTTGAGGTGGGGGTCCTCCGCCAGTCTTCTGCACGGCGATGTTGTGCCTGGATACCATGGAACGCACCTTCCCCCGTAGGTCGTTCCATCGCTTCCTGATGTCTTCCCGATTTCTGGGGTGCTGTCCCACTGCGTTCACCCTGTCGACAATCCTCTGCCATAGCTCCGTCCTCCGGGCAATGCTGGTGTATTGGACCTGTGTGCCGAACAGCTGGGGCTCTACACGAACGATTTCCTCCACCATAACCCTGAGTTCTTCGTCTGTGAAGCGGGGTTGTCTTTGGGGTGCCATGGGGTGGTGTGTATGATGTGTGGGGTGGAGTATGTGTATTTAAGTGAGTTGAGTGTGGTGGTGTGTGTTGTTTTGTGTGTGGATAGTGTGTGGGTGATGGTGTTGAGTGGCTGTGGCTGTTATGTTTTGGATGCTGGTGTCTCGCTCTTGCCTTCTTTACGATTTTGTAAGCGTAGGGGTTTGTGGGTGATGTGGGTGGGTGTTTTATATTGTATTGTGTGTGTGGGAGTGGTGTGTGTATGTGTATCAGGTGTGTGGGATTCAAATCGTCCAATGTGGGTGAGTTTTGTTCGTTGGTGGGTATTCTGACCGCGCCGGTGTGTCCCGCCAATGGAATACCGCGTTTGAATGACCGCCGCGTGGATTCGTGGGTCGTAATGGGATGGGCGTATTTCTGTTGGCGTGGCGGTGGAGGTTTGGTCACCTCCACCTTTCCGCCGACCGCTGGTCTGGCGGTCTGTTGTGGCGGTCGGATTTTCGGAGGTTTGCCTTCTGCGGGTCAGAATGACCGTGGCGGGTTTCCGCGACCGCGGCGGGATTATGGAGGATTTCTGACCGGCGGTAGGCGCCTTTTACCGCCGAGGTCAGAATGACCACCATAGTAATGTGGTTTATATGTCCTGACAGTGAAATACTGCCAACTTCGTTTTTCACTGTTGCAAGGCCTGTCTCTCTCATAGGATAACATGGGGGCTACCTTTAAATATGATTAAAGTGTAGATTCCCCTAGAGAGTAGATGGACATGTGGAGTTTGGGGTGCCTGAACTCACAATTTAAAAATACATAATTCAGTAAAGTTGATTTTAAGATTGTGCGTTTGAAAATGCCACTTTTAGAAAGTGAGCATTTTCTTGCTTAAACCATTCTGTGACTCTGCCTTGATTGTGGATTCCCTGTCTGGGCCAGTTTGACAGTTGGGTTGTTTTTCACCTCGCACTAGACAGTGACACAAAGGGAGCTGGGGTGTAACCTGAATTTCCAGATTAGCCATCTCTGCTAGGAGGGAGGGGTGGAGTGGTCACTCTCATCTGAAAGGACTGTGCCTGCCTCTGACAATGCAGGCTCCAACCCCCTGGTGTGTGTCTGAGGCCTTACCTGGGCAAGGCAGGATTTCACAAGTAGGTGTGAGTCCCCTTTGAAGAAAGGTGACTTCAAAGACTAAAATGGGTATAAGAAGGGCACCCAAATCTACAGACTTTTGA
Source organism: Pleurodeles waltl (assembly GCF_031143425.1). NCBI lineage: Eukaryota > Metazoa > Chordata > Amphibia > Caudata > Salamandridae > Pleurodeles > Pleurodeles waltl. The sequence continues at coordinate 724,955,263 of NC_090437.1, forward strand.
AACACTTCTGGAAAAAAGAGGAACCTCTGCCTGGAGAAGAGCTGATAGCTGAGGAAGAAGTGCTGCCCTGTCTGTGACGGTGCTTTGTGGAGCTTTCCTGCAGTGCTGCTTCTGCCAGAGTAAGAGGGCAAAGACTGGACTTTGTGTGCCTTCCATCTTGTGAAGAAATCTCCAAGGGCTTGATTTAGAACTTGCCTCCTGTTGTTTGAAGTCTCAGGGACAGCAAAGACTTCTCTCTGCCAGCAACTGGAGTCTCTGGAGAGACTCCTGCTCTGACAAGTGGTGCCCTATCCAATCCCTGGGCCCTTGAAAGGAAAGCTGGTGGAAACCCAAGGAAATCGACTTCGGACGACTCCGGACCGCCGCTGCTGCTGAATCCGGTAACGCCGCCTGCACCAGATGCCGTGACCTTCGCTGGAACGGGACACTCTTCGCAGGCCCGACGCCGCTGCAGCCCCGCTGAAGTCTGCGACTCCGTGGAAGTCGCCGCACCCTGTTGTGACCGACGCCGCTCGAAGCATGTGGATTCAACGTTTCGCGCAGACGCCGCGATCCCCGACTTCGCGCCTCGGCTTGTTTTCACTCTTCACCAAAGGTACTGTACTTGGGGGTCTACATGACTCCGTGTCTGGGGCTACTGGTGTTGGCTTGCTGGGAACGACTCCGTCACGACGCCGTGTTAACATCTCATCGAAGCATTTTTGTTTCTAAGTGCTATTTTTAAATTTAATCTTTAAAAATTCATAACTTGACTTGTGTATCTCGGATATTTGTTGTTTTGGTCTTGTTTTGTTTAGATAAATATGTTCTATTTTCCTAAACTGGTGTTGTGTCATTTTGTAGTGTTTTTCATTAAATTACTGTGTGTGTTGGTACAAATACTTTACACCTAGCACTCTGAAGTTAAGCCTACTGCTCTGCCAAGCTACCAAGGGGGTAAGCAGGGGTTAGCTGAGAGTGATTCTCTTTTACCCTGACTAAAGTGAGGGTCCTTGCTTGAACAGGGGGTAACCTGACTGTCAACCAAAGACCCCATTTCTAACACCGCCGAAAGAAACTAATTGTAAGTCATTGATTGTGTCTTTTGTTTTGTCGACAGTGGATGGGATAAGGAAAAACATTTCTATTTCTGACAAAGAACTTGATGTCCGAGACTCCAGTAGCTCTCTGGCCTCAACACAGGGCTTTCTGTTCCTGTTAGCACAAGCCATTCCGTGAAAAGGAAACCCATGGAACCCCTTAAGAAACTTTCACACATTGAAAGGTCCTCTGTAACTTTCAGGGCTGACGCTAATCAAGCTGACTCTTTTACTCAGGATGATTCGCCGAACATGAGCCATCTACCAGCAAACAACAGAAAAAATATATCAATTTGAGGAAGTCTGATGTTCATCAGACTGTGTTCTTCTCCAGGCCTTAGAGGGTTGGCCTAAAGAGAGCAAAGTGAAAGATAATACTAGCTTGTCATATTTGTTCAGATATCTATATGAATTTACCCCCGAGACAAGTCCTTATGTTGCTGTCTTGGGTAATGCCCCCCTCTGCAGGTAGGGATCAGGGAAGATGCCTCTCAGTTAAATATTATGGTGGTCATTACAATCCTGGCGCGTGGTGTTAAAGCGGTGGTAAGACTGCCAACAGGCCTGTGGTAAAAAAAATGGAATTACGACTGTGGCGGAAACCGCCAACAAAGAAAGCCAGTTTAACGCTCCCCGGAAGAATGCAAAGACAAAAGCAAATGAGTGTAACCAATGTAATCTATTAAAATCCAGGACGCAAAAATATATATACACAAACAAATATTTACACCAAGAATAGTAGTCCAGGTAGTGCTCCATTGAAGTCCGTGGAACACTGGGCCCACATGGCATGGGCGAGGCCCACACTCAATCCCCGACCAAGACACAGAGAACACTGCAGGGACATCAGATAGCAATAAAATAGGCACCTCAGGGGGAAGGGAAAGGTGGGGCACCTTAGCCGGTTGAGTGCACGAAGCCAAATCCACCAGGGCGCCACATGCCCACTGTTCAATCCTGGGGAGTGCAAAGCCACAGTCTCTCAAGTCTCTACAGTGGGTGTGTTGCCCACTGCCATATCCTGGGGAGTGCAAAGCCACAGTCTCTCAAGTCTCTACAGTGGGTGGGTTGCCCACTGTTCAATCCTGGGGAGTGCAAAGCCACAGTCTCTCAAGTCTCTACAGTGGGTAGGTTGCCCACTGCCATATCCTGGGGAGTGCAAAGCCACAGTCTCTCAAGTCTCTACAGTGGGTAAGTTGCCCACTGTTCAATCCCTCCATCCTACTCATGACGGACTCAGTAGCGTCAGTGCCCTTGGTGCTCATGGGCCAGCAGTGCTTGTTGCGGCGGTGTCCTTGGCAGCGGTGCTTGTTGCGGCGGTGTCCTGTTCAGCAGTGCTTGTTGCAGCGGTGTCCTGTTCAGCGGTGCTTATGGCGGCAGTGTCCTGTTCAGCGGTGCTTGTGGCGGCGGTGTCCTTGCCAGTGACTCAGCTGCTGGCGGTCCTTCATGGCCCTGCGGGTCTGGTGCTGGCGGTCCTGTCTGTCCCAGCGGGGCTGGTGCTGGCGGTCCTTCATGGCCCAGCGGGGCTGGTGCTGGCGGTCCTGTCTGTCCCAGCAGGGCTGGTGCTGGCAGTCCTGTCTGTCCCAGCGGGGCTGGTGCTGGCGGTCCTGTCTGTCCCAGCGGGCCTGGTGCTGGCGGTCCTTCATGACCCAGCTGGTCTGGTGCTGGCGGTCCTGTCTGGCCCAGCGGGGCTGGTGCTGGCGGTCCTTCATGGCCCAGCGGGGCTGATGCTGGTGGTCCTGTCTGTCCCAGCGGGGCTGGTGCTGGCGCTGGCAGTCCTTTCTGTCCCAGCGGGGCTGGTGCTGGCGGTCCTGTCTGTCCCAGCGGGGCTGGTGCTGGTGGTCCTGTCTGTCCCAGCAGGGCTGGTGCTGGCGGTCCTGTCTGTCCCAGCGGGGCTGGTTCTGGCGGTGGCCTCGTGGGCAGCAGGGCTGGTGCTGGCGGTGGCCTCCTGGGCAGCTGGGCTGGTGCTGGCGGTGGCCTCCTGGGCAGCAGGGATGATGGCGGTGGCCTCCTGGGCAGCGGGGATGATGTCGGTGGCCTCCTGGGCAGCAGGGCTGGTGCTGGCGGTGGCCTCCTGGGTAGCTGGGCTGGTGCTGGCGGTGGCCTCCTGGGCAGCAGGGCTGGTGCTGGCGGTGGCCTCCTGGGCAGCTGGGCTGGTGCTGGCGGTGGCCTCCTGGGCAGCGGGGATGATGGCGGTGGCCTCCTGGGCAGCAGGGCTGGTGCTGGCGGTGGCCTCCTGGGCAGTTGGGCTGGTGCTGGCGGTGGCATCCTGGGCAGCGGGGATGATGGCGGTGGCCTCCTGGGCAGCGGGGAGGATGGCGGTCTTCTCTGCTGTGTTGCTCTTCCCAGACTTGCAGACTTTCTTGTGGCCCTTCCCCACCTTGGAAGGTGTCACAGCTGACTCCACACTCCCACCTGTACCCCTGGGAGCAGCTTTGGTGGCTGGAGTCTTCCCCCTCTCCTGCCGGGCACTGGGCAACTTTTGATGTTTGACAGGTGCCGGACTGTCCGTGCTGTGGCTCCGTGCCACACTGGCAGCCCTGGTGGCCGGTGCACTCCAGATTCCGGTGACTACAGGCACCACTGGTCCCGGAGATGTTGTGGCTGAGGCGCTAAGTTGGGACCTGGAGAGTTGGGCCCTAGGAGACTGACGGAGTGTGGGAGGTGAGGGAAAGAGGTCAAGATTGGACAGGAAAAGTTTCTTCTGTACACTAGGACGGGGAACTGAAGGGGGTTTGGGAGTGGAGGAAGAGGTAGTGGTTGTAGGAGGTGTTCGTTTGGTGACTTTGGGTGAAGGTGCATGCGCTGGAGGCTGTCGTGAGGTGGATGGCTGTTGGGTGGGTCTGTGCCTGCGTTTGTGTATCTTGGGAGGTGGTGTCACAGACACACTGGGAGTGGACACAGGGGACGTGTGAATGGCAGGGGTGGTGACTGCACGTGAGCAGGGTGTGGTGGTGTGTGTGCTGGTGATGGAAGTAGGGGCTGTAGATGTAGTGCATGCAGGTGTGAGTGTAGATGAGACTGGGAGGGATGAGGGAGACGAGGAGGAGGGGGACACAATGGAGGCAGTGGATGTTGCTGTGTCGGCATGTGTGTGATGCTTGCATGAGTGCCTGTGGGATGTGTGGTGCTTATGTTTGCCAGAGCTTCCCTTGTGTGCTGAGGTGTGTGTTCATGCTGGTCTGAAGGTGTGCTTGGGATAGGCTGAGGTACAGGGGATTGGGTCTGGGTGGAGGAAGTTGGAGGGGGGAGGCGAGACACAGTGACAATGGTTGCCATCAGTGCTGAGGCCAGAGTTTGAAAAGCTTGCTGAAGGGCCACCTGACCAGAATGAATGCCCTCCAGGAATGCATTTGTTTGTTGCAACTACCTCTCTACACCCTGGATGGCATTCAAAATGGTAGACTGCCCAACAGTGAGGGATCTGTGGAGGTCAATGGCCTCCTCACTGAGGGCAGCAGGGGTGACTGGGGCAGGGCCTGAGGTGCCGGGGCGAAGGTGATGCCCACCCTCCTGGGTGAGCAGGCACGGGGCAAAGGCTGAGGGTCTGCTGGGAGTGCAGTGCTGGTGGGGGGGTGGCGGCTGTACCTGTAAATGCGGGGGACACAGATGTTCCCGCCACCACAAGAGAGCTCCCATCAGAGGATGAGTCAGTATCACTGGTCTCAGCTCCTGTCCCCGCCGTGGAGCTCCCCTCGCCCTCCGTCCCACTGGTGAACTCCGAGTCCGTTGTCTCACCCTCCAGGGCCATGTGGGATGCAGCTCCCTCCTGCTCCGGTGCCACTGCTCCTCCGCCTGATGATGCTAATGCACACAAGAACAGGGAGACCACAAAAAGGGGAAGACGACAGAAGAAAGACATGTTGAGTGCATGCATTACCCATACCGTTGGCGGACACGACAGACACAGAAGCCCCCTGCACTGCGCCGCGCACTTGGATTCTGGGACATGGCCTACAAGGCTATGGCCAAAATCTGCACACATGGATGTCACAGGAGCCTGACTAGGTGTACTTGGCACTATACACAGGTGGGGTGGGGTGCCACAGGGTCTGCCAGAACAAGGGGACCTAACTAGCACACTCGCCCTGGCCTAGGGAAACCCACAGCACACCTCCCCAACCCAGACACCACCACTGTGCGCAAAATCAGCAGAATGAGAGTGTACTCACCCCCTTGTGGCTGCTCTGATGCCCTCAAGTGCCCATCCAACTCCGGGTACGCCACTGCCAGAATCCTGAACATCAGGGGGGTCATGGTGCGACGGGCACCCCTCCCACTTTGGGAGGCCATCCCCAGCTGGGCCTCCGCCGTCTTCTTGCTCCAGCGGCGAATGTCCTCTCATCTCTTACGGCAGTGGGTGTTCCATCTGTGATAGACCCCCAGGGTCCAGACGTCCTTGGCGATGGCACGCCAAATATCCTTTTTCTGGTGGGCGCTGACCTACATGAATTGTACAGGGAGAAAAGAAAAGTTATTATCAACTGCACTGTCGCAGTCATTGGCCCCCATCCCTACCCTTGCCATGTGGCACATGCACTCACCGTCGTTTCATGCACGCCTCAATCTCCCCACCCCCCAACTTTCATCCACCCCACTCCACACAGGCATAGCCCATACAGCATGCTCCCAGTGTACTTACCTGTTTGTCTGGAGGACCGTAGAGTAGCATGTACTGGGGGAGGACCCCATCCACGAGTTTCTCCAACTCCTCCAATGTGAAGGCAGGGGCCCTTTCCCCAGACGCACAAGCCATTGTCTCTTTCAGACTGAGGTCACAGCAGCACTTGCAGTGTAGGTCCTCTCCTGTCGAAAATCAGGTATTGAGTGCTTGAACAGATAGAAAATGGTCGTCACGTCCGCGGCGGTGAGTACCGTCACTGCCGGCGTACATTCTCTTTGGCCCCTGGGGCCCATAGGGTCCAATGTTAACCAATGCAGAATTGTGCCGCGGTCGGCGACCGCCTACCGCGACGGTGTACAACGCCAGCGCAGTTACCTCACATCCCATTGTCCCACTTTACAGGTCAGGCAGCCGCCATTTCAGGGGCCCACATGGCTTAATTTCTAACTGCGTCACACATACCTAGGCCTTCCCTCAACACTCATACAGTGCACATTTCTGATTAGGATTTGTGTTCTGTTTAAGCTGTGGATACATGCCTCTGAGTTTGTTGACTCTGTGCTCGCTGTTGTCCTTCATAGGCACCGTCCGCTAGGACATGTGAGGAGATGGCGGCATCCTCCGGTGTACAGACCGCTGGTGGACCTGTCGACAATGGAGGAAAGACGTGATCATCACCAACAGGCTTGATCGTGCCACAATCCAGGAACTGTGTGCCCAGCTGGAGCCAGACCTGATGTCAGCTATCCGCCATCCCACAGGAATGCCCCCTCAAGTGCAGGTGCGGTCAGTACTCCATTTCCTTGCAAGTGGGTCATTTCAAACAACAGTGGCCGTAGCATCAGGGATGTCCCAGCCTATGTTTTCCAACGTTTTGTCCAGAGTGTTGTCTGCCCTGCTGAAACACATGCGGAGCTACATCGTTTTCCCTCAGGTGGAGGATTTGCCTACAGTTAAAGGTGACGTCTATGCCCTGGGACATATCCCCAACATCATAGGTGCCATTGATGGGACACATGTGGCTTTTGTCCCCCCCCACAGGAGTGAACAGGTGTACTGAAACCGGAAGAGTTATCATTCCATGAATGTGCAGATGGTGTGTTTGGCCGACCAGTAGATCTCCGATGTGAATGCCAAATTCCCTGGCTCAGTGCGTGACGCTTACATCCTGCGGAATAGCAGCATCCCTTATGTGATGGGTCAACTTCAGAGGCACCGTGTGTGGCTATTAGGTGAGCACCTGGAAGCAAGTCAGTGGGAATGGTTGTCTGGGACTGGGGATATCCCTACAGGTTAGTGTGTGTCTAACAGTTGTCCCTCGCCATTTGCAGGTGACTTTGGTTACCCCAACCTGTCATGGCTACTGACCCCATTGAGGAATCACATGACAAGTGCAGAGGAACGCTACAATGAGGCCCATGGGCGTACTCGGCGGATTATAGAGCGGACCTTCGGCCTCCTGAAGGCCAGGTTCAGGTGCCTCCATATGACAGGTGGATCCCTATTCTACTCACCAAAGAAGGTGTGCCAGGTCATCGTGGCCTGCTGTATGCTTCACAACTTAGCTTTGCGACGACAGGTGCCTTTTCTGCAGGAGGATGGTTCAGATGGCGGTGTTGTTGCAGCTGTGGAGCCTGTGGACAGTGAAGGCGAGGAAGCAGAAGAAGAGGACATGGACAACAGGAACTCGGTGATCCTGCAATATTTCAAGTGAGACACAGGTAAGAATACAAACATGCTTACTACATGTACTTTAACACTACTACCTCTCTACTGTCTGTCCTTTTCACCCAGTGTATGGTCACTGAATTGTCACTTTCCCTTACGATTTCACAGATGGGGGTCCCACTGTGTGACATCTGCTTTGTTTCCTCATAGACTAGAGCTGTGTGACATAGGTATGTTGACATTGCATTTGAAAGAGCATTTTGACACTGTAATTGATAATACACTATTTTGAAATCACAGACTGACTCCAGATTGTTTTGTGCTTCAAGGTTGTTTATTTAAGTGCTCAATATTGAAGGGGGTTGTAAAATGGTGAGGGGTGGTGGTGGAGGAATGTCCATGGCAGAGTCCAGTCTACTAGTCTCACAGGTGCATTGCCCAAATGGGCATAGGAAGTGGAGCTGGGGCAGTTTAAGGATGGACAGGGTGACAAAGTGGGACAGAAAGATGACATTCAGGGTGGTCTCATTTCTTGGCGGGGGTCTTGGCATCATTCTCTGTCTTTGTCCTGGATCACAGGGACCGTTTGTGGGGTGGTTCTCCCTCTGCAGGGGGTGGGGTGCTGGTATTGTGGTCCTGTGGCGGTGCCTCCTATCCACTAGCGCCGGTGGAGGTAGTGGGCAGTTCATCTTCCAGGCTAGTGTCAGGGGCCCCTTGCTGTGCCACAGTGTCCCTCCGGGTGTTGAGTACTTCCTTCAGCACCTCTACGATGGTGCCCAGGGTGGAATTGATGGCTCTGAGTTCCTCCCTGAAGCCCAAATACTGTTCGTCCTGCAGCCGCTGGGTCTCCTGAAACTTGGCCAGTACCGTTACCATTGTCTCCTGGAAGTGGTGGTAGGCTCCCATGATGTTGGAGAGGGCCTCGTGGAGAGTGGGTTCCCTTGGCCTGTCCTCCCGCTGTCGCACAGCAGCCCTCCCAGTTCCCCTGTGTTCCTGGGCCTTCGTCCCGTGGACCGTGTGCCCACTGCCACTGCCCCCAGGTCCCTGTTGTTGTTGGGGTGGTGGGTCAGCCTAGGTTCCCTGTAGTGGTGGACGCACTGCTGATTGACGTGTCCTGGGGACAGAGGTAAGGGCCCGCTGGGTGGGTGCTGTGCTGATGTTTCCAGAGGGGGGAAGCTCTGTGGTGGCCTGTGACTGTGTGAGGGGGAACCGACTCTCCAGAGGTCCCCGATGGGCGGGGCTGGTCATCTAGATCCAGTTGGACAGAGCTGCTGTCATCACTGTGGGCCTCTTCTGTTGGTGGTGTGGACATGTGTGGACCTTCCTGTCCGGTGACGTTGGGTAGGGGTCCTGCAGGGGTATAAAAGGATGTTCATTACATCTGTGTGTGGCATGGTGTGCAATGGGTGGGTGACCGTGTACCCCAGTGCTTGCATTCTTGTGTGGGACCTTGTGTGATAATCTTTTAGGGGTGTGTCTGGGTATGTGCAGTGGCCATGCATTGGTGATGGTTGTCCATGCTTTGTAGTTGCATGCAGGGCTTGGTATTGGGATGGGTGGGTTGTGATATTGGGACATTTGTGAGGAGTTGGAGTGAAGGGGGTGGGGGTATGTGATAGCATGCAGGTAAGGTGGGGGATGTAATAGTTAAGATTTGACTTACCAGAGTCCATTCCTCCATGTACTCCTGTGAGGCCCTCAGGATGCAGAATCGCCAAGATCTGCTCCTCCCATGTTGTTAGTTGGCCTTCTGTCGCAATTGTTGACGTAAGGGTTTGTGGGTGTGTGTGGGTGTATGTGCATCAGGTGTGTGTATTTCGAATTGTCCAATGTGGTGGTGTTTTGGAGATGTATGTGTATTTTGAGCGCGGCGGTGTGTACTGCCAACGGAATACGGGGGTTGAAAGGCCGCCGCGTGGATTCGTGGGTCGTGATAGTGTGGGCGTATTTCTGTTGGCGTGATGGTGTCGGTTTTGTTTTTGCCAGTTTATCACTGACCTTTGGTGTGGCGGACTTGTGTGGGTGTCTGAATTTTGGCAGATTCCGAGCAGTGGGTCATATTGACTGTGGCGGAATTTCCGCTGCCGTGGCGGTGTGTTGGCGGTCTTCTGCACGGCGGTAAGCGGCTTTTACCACCAATGTTATAATGAGGGCCTGTGTCTCTTCACTGGCTTCATAGCTGCATTGGGGGAATGGAGCACCTTTCACAAATTATTATTATGGCCATACAGGTTGAGGGGATGGAAAAGGAACCTAAGGGGCATATTTATACTCCGTCTGTGCCGAATGTGCGTCAAACATTTTGACGCACATTCAGCGCAAACCTTGGTACGTATTTAATCTTTGATGCCCAAGCCCACGGATGACAAAATTCTGCTGTGTGCGTAAATTTTTGGATGCGGCAACCCGCCTTGCGTTAATGATATGCAAGGTAGTTGTTCCCGTCCAAAAAATGACTTTAGCGGGCGCGCGTCGTATTTGTGCTTTCGGCAAAAATGACGCACGTCCGGGAGGCGGACCCGCAAAATGACGCAGCCCGATTTGCATCAAAATGTAACGCCTTGGTCAGGGCAGGCATTAAAATGGGGTAAACACACCTGTATTTAATCAGAAAACACAGAAGCAACAGCAGAGCAGCAGAGCAGCAAAAGGGAGACATGGAGGTGATTCTTATCTAGCGTGCACGCATGCGCAGAGCCCAGCAGCTACAACAGCAGCTACAACAACACCAGCAGGGACCCCAAAGGCAGCGCAGAAGAAGATATTCCACCCCAGAACAACCCTTCATGGCCTCAGGGAACACAACATCATCCAGAGGTACAGGTTGAACTGGCAGGCCATTCAGCAGCTGCTGCGCAACATTGAGCCGCAGTTGGCACCCACCTTGCTGACACCCCGCACCATCCCAACAGAAACCAAGCTGCTTGCCGTACTTCACATGCTGGCAAGTGGCTCTTTTCAAACAACTGGTGCCCTGGTTGCCGGAATATCACAGCCATCATTCTCTGCCTTTTTGCCCAAAGTACTGGATGCATCATTGGACTTACACCCAGCCACATCTGCTTCCCTAACACACTGCAGAAGCAGCAGGAAACAAAACAGGGGTTCTACCTCATTTATGGCTTCATACACGTCCTTGGTGCAATCAACTGCACACATGTACGCCTTGTGCCACCTGCTGCAACTGAACACCTCTACCGCAACAGGAAGCACACACATTCCATCAATGTGCAGGCCATTGTCGATCACCAAGGATTGATCACAAACATTGTGGCTAAATATCCTGGGAGTGTCCATGACTCATTCATCTTCTGTCACAGCACCATCAATGAACACTTCCAGGATGGACGGTATGGCAATGGGCTACTTGTTGGTAAGTACAAAAACCTACTTATATACACACTGCACAGCAACCCTCTAGGACACACAACACATTCTTCACAACAGTAACATGTCAACAGGAACACACTGAGGTCGTTACACCGCTAGGCATGTTTCTTAGGTCACCATTGAACCTGTCACACATCTGAAATTAGTGCACAGTCTAATGTCTAATGTTAAGACGTCAAAGATCACAAAGTTTGGAGTGGGTTGCCTAAATGTCACCTTGCAAATTGTAAGTGTCTCAATGACGTTTACATTAATCCATTGCGTAAGTCTAAAGGTATGGGATGTGCAGGGTACATTGATATGAACGTGTTAACAACACAGTCAAATTGAACCTGTGTATGCAAGTATCATCTCACCCCCAGTGAAGACACAGGGACACCTGTATCACAAGTCACAATGCCAGGGAGGGCACACTGTACTGAAAATCCCAAAACATTCTGCTGACAACCGGTTAGCATCCAAACACTCGTTCAGCAAAGGAAACAACACAATGCAGATGGTACATTCTACAAGCCTAGGATGCAACATAATAACGCAAAAGAGTCACAGACAACACAAGACAACTACTGCCATGAAAGGTAATTTCAATAGGGCTAGCTACATCAACATGATCCCCTTCATTTTCTCTTGCAGCTGATCAGGGGTATGGCATCCAGCCATGGATATTGACACCTATTGGCAACCCGAGTACTGCAGCAGAGCGTGCCCACAATGACGCACATAGGAGGACACGCACCATAGTCAAGAGGACATTCGGCATCCTCAAGTCGAGGTTCTGGTGCCTTCAAATCACTGGTGGTAGCCTCCTATATTCCCAGGAGATGGTCTGTAAGATCATCGTAACATGTGCTATTCTGCACAACATTTGCATAAAAAGGAACATTCCCCTCCTGGAACCCGAGCCACACATGCCTGAAGAGGAGGAAGAGGAGGATGGTGGCCTGCAACATGAGGGGGATCAACAGAACACGGCCGCTGGTTTACGCAGGCGGCAACATATTGTGAACAATTTATTTTAAATATGATCACCATCACCACTTTATGAACTAATTTAAATAAACACCTATTATAATCACCATATCATCGTTTGGCTATTCAGTTTTGCACACCTTCATCTCTAACTATCAGAATAGGAGTGTTGCCTCATGGAGCATTGCTGATATACCGATTAGGACACTGAAAATCTCAGAGCTAATGTGATGCGTATCATACAATGGTCACATACACACACACTGTAAATGACATATATCATGCACATTTCACCTTTGAAGGACAATAGCAGAGGACCACACCTATTTCACACATACATGTTGAAATCATGGTTCAACGCAGCATATAGCACACAACTAAGACACCATCACTCAATAAGGGGAAAACAAGGCTCATACATGAGGCAGTGGATGTGCTTTTGCATCAGTAACAGGAATGTCTGACCAGACCCTTGACAGCAGTAAGTCCAACTGCATCCAATATTTGCAAGGACTATCTGTGACCAGAGTTCCATAGAAGCAGTACATATACAGCACAAGTGCCACACATGTGAGCAGCATTGGGCACATGACATTCCATGTAAATGTCAGCCCATTTCCTAACTCCTGACACACCCATGCACCTGGTCATAACCCACCTGTCTGAAGAGGTCCCTGGAGTAGTAAGATGTGTACCCTGATATTCCCTCCTCTACACACACAGCTTGTCAATAGCAATCCAGTGTGCTACACCCTTTCCTATGGTATACCATTGTCATAGAACATCTGACTGCATGGATGTCAGGTAAATTAATACACTGGCTTCTAGTTATCAAGCCATGTTAGCATCTGTAGATTGCTTCCTGTGTGAAAATGTCTGTTGGCCATTAGAATGCAAATCTCACCTACAGGACTTGTGAGAAACAGATGCAGCCCACACCTGTGATCACCTCCATGCACACCACCCATTTCAACAAGCAATGCCCCTGCTGATGCCTGGAACAGCATAGGAGTTGACATTTTGTCAAATACACCGTTAAGCATTGATACTAATTAAGCCATGTAACACAGCCCTTGGGTTTATTTGTCACCTTCAAAAACACAGGACAAACACAGTTTGACATGTCAACTGTCTAGTTCGTCCTCCAAACAGTCTTAGTCAGACCACTGATTATGTAACTTATCAAATTGCTGGATCCTGATTCACCCTGCATTCTGTCAGCCTGACTGGCATCTGTTGTGCGTCACACTAAAGTATCCCTGTGTCTACATATGTACCCCACTTGCGTTAGCAAACCTCTCATTCATCAGAGGGTATTTGGGCATGTGCTTCTTCAATGCATACCCAAATACATTGTATAGGATCATCTGCCTTTTAACTGTACCATATGAGTTAAATCCTCTGTGAAAACCAAAATTCATGGCCCATCCCTTGTCTGGGTCTCATTTATGCATGAATGACAAAGTGTGACAGTGTCCCAAGGCCGTATGCAGGGATTGGGTACGGGGCCTTCAGCAGAACCAGCAACCTCTGACAATGTCCATGAAAAATCCACACATGTTAGGACCCTGACAGTTCACACACAGAATTACATTGCTCACAACATATTAATGGGCCGTGTGTGGTGAATAACTGCGAGAATAATCAGCACAGAGGCCATGATGTTCCCTGATGCAGTGGGAATTGCAGAGGCTAACATGTGTACAAATGTTGTAATGACACCTGCTGGAACACAACACCTAAGACATTATCTCACTCAGCACACCAAGGTTGCCCTGTTGACTGTCTCATTACACGTCTTTAGTGACAGGTTGGGACCATCCCCATGTAGGTTCTTATGCCCACATCCACTTTACTCACATTGATCAACAAAGGATACTCAGTAGATACAGGAATAGCTGCCACTGACTCATGATGAGTCTTGGACCTAACTGTGACAAATTACACCCCAAAAATATACAGGATCAACATTGGACCACACACATGAACAAGACACCTATGTGCAATTGATCACTGGAAAAATGTGGACACGTGCTGCCTCGTCTGCTGGTCCACTACAGCCACTTGAGAGTTGTGGCTCAGTTATATGACCTCAACTGTGGTGTCATCATACATTTGTGGTTCACCTTTGTCTGTCTGGGCAAAGACATGGTACCCACTTCCTCAATGCATGTGTATGACTCACTGTGGGATTCACCAACTAGTGCCTAGGAAACTGTTACCAAAACTCTGGGACATAGGATGTTGAAAATGTGGACCATTGACATGAACAATGCTTTGTCATATTTGGTGTCTAAGGTACCCTAAATCTTGGAGGTGCACATAACGGATGTTGCTACATGTATGACTAACACATGTCCTCTCTCATTTCCACAATGACTTGCATCTAAGGTTTGGACACATGGACTTCACATTCATACAAGCATATGTGCAATAATAATGCATCATGTGATACACACACACTTGGTCAAGAAATACATTAGTTGCCACAGCACACTCACTGAGCCAAAGGCATTTAGGTATTGTACATATGTGCGTCACATTGCTATCCTCTCCTGATGCCAAACATGCCCAATTTGTGCAATACATATATGTAGGCCACACATATGGACATCTAGTGCATCAGCCAACCGTCAAAATACTGTGAAGGAAGTAGCGGATCATGGTCCGCTGCAGTATGATGTCACACATGTGAACATACACCATCAACACCATAGTGAGTGCCATCAGCCTATCTCTGATGTGTCCCAAATGTCACATAACATAAAAACAGAAAAAAAGCCCAAAACCAGTTCATGCACTGAAGTTTTGACGTTGCTAGCGTTATGCGTCATTTTTTGTACACCAATACGGAATTTGCATCATTTGTTTGACGCACAAGAGTGAAAATTAGGCCGCATCCAGATAACTGTACAGGCTATTTACTATTATTTGGATGCGGGCTAGTTTTCACTCCTGTGCGTGAAAAAAATGACGCACAAACAGTATGCGTGAAAAAAATATGACGCATAACGCGAAAAAGGGTGGACATTTTATTCAGGAATTGATGTAATAGGATATCCTGTTTACAGATCATGTACAGTGGGTGTACTTTAACTTTCACTTTGCAGTCTGTGATTCTTCTAGACTGTGTGGCTGTGTTGAGAGTGGTGTCCATTGATTTTGTGCTTTTGTGTCCTGTGTGCTGTCTCTATTGTCAATTTGTGAAATAAATATTGTTGGTGTATACTGTCCTACTGTGTTTTGTGAACATTTGTCCATTTTTCTAGTGTTTTTGTTGTTTGTGGGAGTCTGTTGTGGGTAGGGGTAGTTTGGGGATAGTTGGGCTCTTTTAGTGGTTAAGTTTACTTTTCTTCTGTATTTGTACCCCTACTTCCCCCCTTTTCCCCTTTCTATTTCTTTAACTCCTATTCCCTTTCACATTTTTACAATGTCTGGAAGGCCACGTCTTGGCAGGCGAGGTGAAGAGGAGTTGGCGGGCTTCATATGGCTTGTGTGCCATTTCTCGCCACTGATGATCGAGGCAGGGGGCAGGGTGATACAGGGGTATCACACTGGGGCGTGCAGAATCCGGTGGGGAAAGGTGCTGCATCACCTGCAGCGTGTGTATGCCAGCCAGAGGAGTGACCACCAGCTGAAGCACCGGTGGGCTGACCTCATCACCAGGGAGCAGGATCTCTTGGACCACCTGGAAATCGTGATTGGTGGCACTGTTGGTGAGTACTAATTATGTAAATGTGCACGATTAAATGCTCTGTAGTGACATCAGATGATTTGTACAATATCTGCCAGCTAAGTTGCTGACTGTGTGTAATGCTGGGGAAACATACTGGGTAATTGATGCAGTATGGGAAGGATCACAATTGCTAGCTGTCAGGTAGCACGTGCTCAGCAAACTTACAGGATACTTTTCCGTTAAGTAAATTGGTGCAGCCTTTGTGTCAGACAACCAAACAAAATAGGAGCCAATGATGTCTATATAGTCCACATTTGCCAGAGAAGTAAAGATGTACTAACATATTGGCTAACTTTGTTGACGCAATAGCTAGACTGACTTTAGAATCACTACATGATGCAGAAAATGAGTGCTGGCTTCACGTCAATTGATGATAGCAAAGTGGCCCAGACATATGTCTCATGTGAGTCTGGTGAGTGTGGAAGGAAAGCGTTCACGGAAGTTCTGTGAATGTTAGGGATTATTGTGGTCCTTTCTCTTTTTGGATACATGTCAGATCTGGATTTGAAAACATTGTGAAAAGGTGTAAGGTGCCCTCAGCTAAACATCTTAGAATGGTTTTTGGAGTTAGTTGTGCCACATTCCAATTAGGGATGGCAGTCCAAAGGTATGCACATGGGTTCACATCTCCATAGTTGGTACAAATCACCATAGCTGGGCCACATCAAATGAACAAACTGTAAGAAAATGAGGGCTTACAAAAGTCACCGTCCCTCTGTACATTGTACCTATATGTAATAAATGTGTCATGGCCACATATGTTGTTTGACTGGTAATGCAGTCCTCAAGTAACCAGGCTTTGGATGTCTCTCTTGGATGCACATGATGAGACGATTACACTCCATATTTTTTTCTGGTCGCTAATGACGGGGCATGTTTGCTACCACATGATAGTTAGGGCAACTGCCTGTATGCAGATATGGGTGTAACTGTCACAGGAGACCAATGCTATGTACAAGTTGACCGTGATATATCAGATGCAGTATCATCATGTCTGAATGGCTGCCATTTCCTTATTCAGCCTACACATTGTATATGTTTATGAAATTGTTGGTCAGTGCACAGATTTTGAGCACATTTCTTCTTTCCATGCCTTACAGGTGGACCAGCACCCTACACTGTGGGAGAGGTGGCTACATTTGAGGACCCTGACCACTCCAGTAAGTGTTGATATGTCTGTTGTATGTTGTGTTTGCTGGTTATGGACTCCTGTGTGTTGAACGCATAGCAAGGTGTGATGCGTTGGGCAATCATTTGTCTTGTTCCATGAGTGGGATTTCAGTTTCTCAAATGTTTTGAGTTGGCCAATGCATATCCTATTGTATTATCTAGGGAGTGTAGGCCATTCCTGTAGGCACCACAGTGAGTACTGGGGTGAGTCATGTGGATGACACTTGTATCAACAAGAGTCGCAATGGAAGTCAGCTCAGATTTAGTCAGTCTGTCAGACCCACATTCTTCAAGATTGGTACAGCAAATTGATTGCTTTCCAACAGACTTCTGCTTCCCTATTTACCAAGGTACTTATTAAACTGTAGGTAGAACTTCCTAGCAGCTTGTACTTCCACATGTAGTGCTACAAGTATGTGGGACTTGAGTGCAATGCCCTAGGTGTGCATGCTAATCATGATCATGGGTGTTCTTGCAACTCTGTGTCTGATGTAAGTCCTGCCTTACTGGAAGTATTTGTTGTGTACCAAGCTCTGCATTTCCTGACATGTGTGATGCTATGATTGGTCTAGGGTTTGCAGACTCCTAATTGTTGATAGACCTTACCTGTGGTGTGTTTGTAGAGCCAAACACGTGTGGAGTTTTCTATACACTCCTCGATGTCCATGTAGTTTGGAATTGATAGTTGTTTATCCACCCCCCCACCCTCAAACACAGGCATGGGTTTGTGAATAGGGTACCTAGGACTGATTCTACCAGTATGTTACACATACATGTGAATAAGTGACTGTTTGGTTGGATCCTAGTATACACACTCAGGTTTGGCACATGGGTACTATACTGGCAAGTCCTGATACAACTTGCAGACCATGTGGTTTTAGTTTTGCATTCCGTACACTGACATTTGTGGCCCAGGTATTGGCGGAGGATATGCAGCGTGATTGTAAGCTGATAACTGGCAGAACTCAGATGGCAAGTCAATGCCAGTTGTTACCCATCTTGTAGGTTTTGGATGTGCTATGTGTGATGTGACATTTGTAGGCTGGCCTGCCATGTACTTACTCAGGGACATTCAATGATCTGTATTGTGATATGAGCTTTTACAAGTACTGTAGATGTATTGTCTGAATGACTTCTTGTGCCATTTCACACAATACAGTTCCTAATGTAGATTGTTTGCATTTGTCTTCACAGCTGCAAACATGACTCCAGACCAGGTCCATGAGTTCCAGCAGCGAGCCATGAGATACCAGCACATACTGCTGGTGGAGTCAGGGTTCAGGAGGATGGCCCGTTGATACCGCCATGAACGGGCCTCCGGGGCATGGAGGGCCTTCCCACAGGGTGGCCCTACTTTGCCCACCACAGCCACCACCAGCACAAACACCACTTCAAGCCAGGTGGCCCTACCCACAGCTGGGACTGTTGACCCTACATCTGCCGGACTTCCAGGCCCCAGCATTGCTACAGGTGCAGGACAGCCCACTGGCCTTGGCTCCACACATACACACACACACACAGACCTCCTCCACCGGTACCCAGACTGCCCCAGCTCCATCTGTTCACCCTGCAGCATTCCACAACATGGACGGAAGATGGACCGTGTGTTGCGAAAGTTAAGCCATCTGAGCCGGGATGTTCGCCACATTAACCGGCGTGTGAAGTCCATCAAGATGACCCTCCGGAGGGCCAACCTCTAGACTTTTTGATATGGACATGATTCCCTCCCCTCCCTCCTCTTTCCTTGTTCTCATACTTAGTTGGCTTAGGGGGCTTAGTGTTAGGTTAGTATAGGCTGTTTAGTTAGTGTCAGTGGGTGGGGGGGGTCCTGATTCTTTCTATTTTTAGTTATTACGTGTGTGGGTGGGTGAGTGTGGGGCTATGTTGGGGTTCTTGTGTGTTTAGTAAAAAAAAAAAAGTTTTAAAAAAGTTTTAAAATAAAAAATACAAAAAAATATATATTTGTTTAGTATAGGATAGTATGAGTTTAGGATAGTATGTGTTGTCCTCCATGTGTCCCGTCTCATAAGGGGGGTGGATGTTTAGAACGTTTCGTTACATGTGATAAGTAGGTTTAGCTTAGGTTAGTTAGGGACAGTTATGGGTATTGAGTAGTCAGGGTAGATTAGGGTAGGTAAGACTTTTCCCTCTGTTTCCTTTTCTGTGATTAGCATTTAATAAATATATAGTTAACCCTTAACAGTATGTGTTAAATGCTACTTGATCATGGGCTTGGAATTAGTGTACATGAATGTTGTTCTATTACATTTGTGTCCTATGCTACAAACAAATCCCAACTGAGCTGTAAGAGTGGCAGCTACCCAAGAGCTACCTTGCAAAGTTTCCACCATTCGTTGCAACCACCAATCACTGTTAATATGGATCCCAATGTGTTTCGGTCGATAAGTATGTTTTCTAAGTCACAAAGAGTGCTTCCAGACTTGGTACTGGGGGAACAGTTTTAGGTCTGACTGCAGTGTGATGATCAAGGACACCCTTATAAGATGAGTTCTCGTAGGCACTCTTGTATTCATGTCTTCATGACTCACATATGTCATTTGTGACACAGTTCAGCATGAGCACCTATTAGTATGTAAACTCAGACAGCTTCATTCATGCAGTTTTTGTAGTGTTTGCTTAGATTTGTGTGCACTGTTATATGTGTTAGTATTGCATGGTGACAACATTTTGCAGCCACTATTTGATGATTTAGATATCCCTTGAGGAAGCATTATTCTGTCCAACACAGCATGATGGTGTATGGTTTCTCACTTTATCAGATATGTCCCTCAGGATGGGCAGAGTATGATGCAATCATGGGCACTGTGCAGAATTATCTGACTACATAATATCAGGACAGTTGTACTGACAAGCTACGTTATTTGACAGTAGGCACATTTCAGTTATCTACTGCACAGTTGATATGTCACATTACCCAGAGACAGATTTGTTGTTTAAGTGCTATTTATTGAAAAGTGCTGTAGTGCTATATGTACATTGTCCATGATTGTGAGTCCATTAGAGTGACATCTTACATTGTGATCCTACACAAGGGGTTACGGAAATGCTTTTGACATGCTGGGGTGATGTTTTAGACAGTGCAGAGGGACAGGATTTGCCAATGAGTAAGAGAGAGGAAATTACTGGGCAGGCTGACAAAATATACAGTGGTAAGCAGAACAGTTATTAAGTAGAGTTGTTGTAAGACTGGAATGTTACAAAACACAGGACCTTGGTAATAGTTGGCCATGTGGCAGGGACTAGTGCTTCCGGGTACTTTTCTGTTTGATTGTGATCTGTTCCATGTCTTCTTCTTCTGATCTGTGTGTTGCCTCCTCTGTTCTTGGTGGTGGTAGTTGTGAAGGGGCAACACACACCTCAGTGTTAGAAGACGTGGAGTCAGACATCCTGGTTGCTGCTACCTGTGAAGGTCGTAAGGGCAGTACTGCTGCAAGGAGGATCTGCTGTTTCTTAAGAATAGCAGCCACATCACGATGGTAGGCAGCCAGGTCGGCCCTGAGGGGGTCATGATTGCATTCGTGCATGCAGTGGAAGGTTTGGGGTGCGAGGTGTTGTGGCAACTCCCTTACTGCAGTGGTGAATTCCTTGACAGTTTCTTGTAGTCCTTGCAGGATGGATGTTAGGGCTTGCATAGCTGCTGCCTGATCTGCAGATGACATCATGCATGAACGCACCCCCTCTAGGCTGGCTGCCATAGTTTGCATCCCCAACCACACCTCCTTGGCCAGCTCCTGCTGTACCCCAACTACAGTTCTCTCAAAGCTGGTGCCTGTGTCGTCTGAGCCCTCAGCTGTATTGGAGCTGGCAGGTCTTACAATTGGGGTAGTGGGTGGATCCTCTTCGATGGCTGCTTGTTCTGTGCTCCTCCTTGTGACTGAAGGTGGGGTCTGGAGGGTTTCAAGGACCTTTCGGATGGTCTCCTGGGGAATGTTTATCATCTCGTCATCCATGTCATAAGGGTACTCTGGGACAGGCATATCCGCAGGAGATCCATTGTCCTATGCAATGAAACGGGGTACAATTAGTGTGTCTGTGTTGTGGCATTAGTGATGTGACATGCCTGCCTTGTGATGAATTAACATTGTGATCATGTTTTGTGTTTATTGCTCCAGTCTTTCAGATGGGCATTCTCCCAGGCCTATGGCCCACCTGCATGTCACATGTATGTTATTAAGTTATTAGACTTGTCAGCATCATTTCTTCTAGGTGTTGATTTTGGCCAAAATAGTGAATTGCCACCTTCTTGTCCTACTCAACCCTCCGTCTACATCCATTCTCATGGTGAGACCTTTCACTGGTTGTGGGTGTTCTGATGGCACTGGCAGCACACTTGACAATCTGGACTTGCCCCAGTCTCTGATCTTTCACATCCACTTAAATGTAGTTGACATGTAGCATATCCTATGCATAGCAATGTTATGGTATGATATGGATGTTGGCATTGGTAATGTGTACAGCTGATGTTGGGAATGTGTGGTACATTGGATTGCCCTGATGATCGTATCAGTGTCCTATTTCCTCCTCTGACTGTGCAGGTGTATTTCAGTGACCAGTTACATGTGTCCTCCCCCTCAATGCTGTTGTCTGAGCAGTATGACATTTGTGATGTTGCATTGTGACCCAGGCACAGGATGGACCATGACATATGCAGCATGAGTTTGTCCTTAGTGCTGTGTAGCTCCTATTGTTGTTGACATTGGCTGATGTTTGCGACAACTATGGGCATTGACATTTGACAGTACTGGGTCCTTTGTCTTTTTTCAGGGGATTTTTGAAGTTGTCTTCCTCAACCATCTAATTTAGGTGTGTATGATCCATGGGGAGGTTACTGCCATTGGCTACTTGAGCTGCACACAGAGCGGAGGTGTTAGTGGCAACTGTTGTCGCAGTTACATTCCAGTTGTCGGTGTGGCTAGAGGTTGTAATAGAGCCCTAGTTAATGTAGTGGGTATGGTGGCTGACGTGTGCCGGGATGTCTGTTTGACGTTGTGCCCTTCCCTCCTGGCGTGGCTTTCCTTTTGCTCCATCGTTGGCATGGCAGCATGCCCCCAGGGAACTGTTGTTGGTGTAGTGTAATGGTGTGCTTCTGTCTGTGTAGGCCATGCCACCATGCCGTGCCCCTTTACCCATGCCACTCCATGTATATGATGACTTACATGCAATGTGTAGTAGGTATCCCCCCCACTCGCAGTTAACATTAGTGCATTTTAATTCCCCATGTGACTTACCCTGCGTGTGCGTTGTCTCCTGGTAGTCTGCGCTGTCCTGTCCTTGAATCCCTGTGACGATCTCCTCAGGGATGACGGCTGCAACCGTCTCCTCCATGTGGTCCAGGGCCTCCTGGTGTACTGGACTCCCACCTCCAGTCTGCATTGCTGCCTTCCTGTTCCTGGACATCTTTTCCTTGGTCCTGCGCTTGCAGTCATGCCAGCGTTTCTTCCACTCGATTACTGTTCTGCGTACTTCTGCCACACTGTTGATCTTGTCGACAATTTGTTGCCATATAGCCTCGCTCCTACTAATTGGCAGTTTAGTGGTGACAAACAGTTGGTGCTGGTGTTCCGTCACCTCTTTAACCAGAATTTCCTGCTCCCCTGCACTGAAGCAACACTTTCTTTTCTTCTTAAAAGTGTCTTGGTTCTTGTGTGGGTCCACCTGGCTGGTTGCTGGTCTGTTGTCATCTTCCTGGGGTCTGTAGTGGCATCTGGTTTCCATTTTGCCTCTCCTCTGCTGAAATGGCAGTGTTCGCAGGGTTTTTTGACGCTATTGCGTCAAAAAATTCGCATATCCAGTTTGCGGGGTTGTAAATCGACCCACAGTCCTTTCCGCCGTGTTAACGTCGTTTTGCTTTACGACTTGACGCTGTGGTGTGCGTCAAAATAGATGCCTCCCACCTGTGGTTTGCGCCGCCGTGCGTCAAAGTATAAATTTGATGCCCGCACGGCGCACCAAAATGGCCTTAGCCGGCGGTATTATTTTTGACGCAAAACTGCGCCGGAGCAATTTTGCGTCAAAAAGTATAAATATGGCCCTAAGTGTTTCAAGGTGACTGTTTTATACTGAATTTCAGTCAGCCCAGTGTGGTCCGTTACTTATTGACTCAGCCGAGAAACAAACAGGGCCCCTTTATTTCTATTAGGATCTTACCACTCTGTTTTTTTTTCAATAGACCCCTAATCACCTCTGGTGTACATTTTTCTCATGATTCACTTCACACTCAGTGACTTGGTCCACCTATCACCTTCAATATTGTCGCCTTCAATAGGTTGGAGCCTGTAGGCATTCTGGAAATAAATTATTGATATAATTTCAGTAAGGTAGCTGCTGCTTCCTCTGGGCCCAGTAACTCCAGTAAACCTCTGGTAAAATCAAGCTTGGATTAAAATAATCTTAATATTCTATGTTGGAACATTGCATGCTTATCCAAAAGTCACCGGATAAGATATGACTTGATTTTATATCTAAGTTTGATATCATTTGCTTTCAAGAATCCTGGGCTATCACTAACTTGTTTCGCGTCAATGGATACAGTCCAGTTTATCTCCTTGTAGTTCATTCTCATGCAGGCAGGGCTAAATGAGGTTTGCTGATTTCAATTTCCCTTGAAAATCAAGGGGAAATGGCAGGACATTTTCACTGGCTCTGTTAATCTCCGGGTGGAGTTTTTCCCTTTTTGAGTCCTTCAAAATGTTGATAAATAATTATTATAATCCTAGTTCCTCAACGGGGACTCCTGAACACCTATTTGCTTTACGTTCAGATGTAGAAAATGATAGAGCCAATATTCCTCTGTTACTTATTATGCTTTAATGGGTGATTTTAATATTCATCTAAGCTGGTTTGATATAGTGTAATCAAGCATTCAAGTTAAATTGAAGAGTACTTTGCATATGCAACATTCAGAACAAGGAGACTTGAATGGTACCTTTCTTCATGATTTTAACTTGGTCTGTGTCGCCTTTGTTAAGATTGTTTCTTTCCCTCAACTCTCTCTTCAACTGATGTTGTGTGTGTTTGTTTCTCTGAAATTGACTTTATCTTTGTCTCATCTCCTACTTTCAGCATTATAAAGATTATACATATACCATCTTTAGGCTTCAGTGACCATAACGTATTCTTGGTTGGTGTAGAATTGCTAAGTTTGAAAGTGGATATTCATTAACTACCAATGGGGGCAGGCACTTGAATTGTTCAAGGGTCATCCAGGATGAGTTTTTATGTAAACTTTTTCTCACCAGTGCCACTGAGTTTCAGATTTGTCATAGGGGTGAGGCTGTGGGGATGAAGATTCTCATTGCCTTTAAGTTAATCTCTGGCATGGTGGAAGACGTCTTGAAGGTTCTGCCTTTGGTGTTGTTGAACTGCTCCCCTAGGTGGTTTGATGATAATTTGTCTGGGGCCCATCATGACCTACAGAAAGCTCTTAAATTATGTCCAAGGGTCAGAGACTAATGAACAATTGGTAGAGGTATAAACTCGAGGTCAACCGACAGAAAAGAGTTCTCAAAGATGAAGCATAGGACCAATTGTTCCAGGCAATTTGTCTGGCTAATAGTTCATTATTCTAGGAGAGCCACCGTCATTCACTAATTGCTCAAGTAGATGAAGGGTCTCTTTGATCTCACATCTTCCCTTACTCATGGCTTAACCACAATATAGAAATTTATGATGAGACCCCTTCCTGCTGTGCCTCAGGGTACTATATTCATGGTTGAGGGAGTCTCAAATATCTAATTTAGGTTAGAGGAAGTGTATGATATGATATAATTTTGTGAATGACTTAGAACAAAACCCCAAGTCTTGATAGAATGCAACCTGACCTTTATCTTTCTGGGCCACAGGTTTGAGCTCCCTTATTTACCCAAGTACTGAATACCTCAGTTACAGAAGAAGCACCAATGTCCTGTTTCCGATCTATTATAATATGAGTATTCAACAACGGAGATGGGAGTAAACTGAGTTGCTACAGACCCATCTCCCTTTATTGGCTCAGTAGCTAAGAACCTGTGCAGAAGATATTCATGTCCTCTATGATCTACAATATGGGTTTAGGTCGGTACTTGTATTTTTTAATTAATATGTACGCAGTGGGAAAATCCAGGTACATTCATATGGCCTTATAGACCTGACCTCTGCGTTTAACTGTGTCAACTGGGGCAAAGTTGAGACATTTCACTAACTATTTGAGTCAATGTTCACATTGTCACACTTTTAGGGCACCTTCACTATAACATGTCGCTGGTGTTAAGGTTTAATAGCAATGTTTCATGTACTGAGGCTTTTTGGGTTATAAGAGGTGTCAGACAAGGTTATATACTTTGCTACTTTTTTACCCTTTATATTTGTAACTTGGAAACAGTTTTATTGTCTAACAGTTCAGATCTTCCACATGTTGGGATCCTTGTTATATATGTGCTCTTTAATGCAGAAGCTGCAGTCCTCCTGGCGAGAACAGCATTCAGTCTCCAATGGCAGTTAGACACTTTTGCTAAGTTTATGGATTCAATGGAGCTTTCTACCAATTATTCCAAATCATTTGTTATGGTGGTAGGCCTCGGATCCAAAAAAACCAGGACCTGTAACGTACAGAGCAGAGTGGTATCTAAGATGGACTCACTCTCATATTTAGAAGTCTTGTTTGACCATGTGGGTTCAAGGTTGCCCCTACTGTCAAACAAAAAAGAAACTCCTGATTTGATTTTTGACTTTGCAACCAGTTTAGGAAATAAGCCAGTGAGAGCTATGTTTCAGACTTATCATGCTAAGTGTAGGTCTGATGTCCCCTACCTCAGCAATAATTGGGGATACAAGGACCTTTCCATTCTCCAATTCATGGAAAACCAATTCTCCACGTACCTGTTGTTTCTACCCCCTGGCACTGCCTTCGTAATACCACATCAGAGTTGGCTTAGGGTGTGGGCTGAGTGGAGCCAGTGCATGAGGCTGAAGAAGAGCTGGGCAGTAGGAAGCTGGGCATGTTGGATGAGTCCTGGGCTATTAGCAGCAAACGTTCTAACACAATGGGCATATTTAAAAGCCTCTAGCTCCTCCTTGCGCCACATTAGACTAATTTTCTTATGCTAACGTGGCCCAACGAGGCCAAAATCACTGCACCAAATTTACACAGTGGCGCAATGCATGCATTGAGCCACTTTGTAACCCCTTGCGCCACATTATGCCTGCGCCAGGCCTAATGTATACATGGGGGGCGTTCCCTCACTAGGGGGGCTAAACAAATGGTGCAAAGAAACCTAAAGGATCTTTTTGCATCATTTTCTTCAGCATTTTTAATGCCTGCTCAGAGCATGTGTTAAAAGGGGGCATGCCATTGTTTTCAATGGGCCCCTATGTACTGTTAAGGGTTAGCGCCAACATTTTGGCACTAACCCTGAACAGTACATCAATAGTGTCAGAAATGCTGACGCTATTGCCCCCTACCCTGTGCCATGGTGCACACATGGTGGCAGTGAATGATATTTATAAAGCACCCAAAGGCCCACAGGTGTCTTGGCACTAATGAAACAACATGAACTAGACTGCAACCATCTGGAATAAGCCTATAGCAAGTTACAAACCTAATGTTGGAACCAGGGGTTTGAAAACAGTAATTCCCTGAAAAGAATTAGGCTGTTGTGAGATTTTAGATGTGGTGGCACACTATTCCACAGTTTAACAGATAAGATAAGGCTTCTTCCCATCCAACCAGGTTGCCTTTTTAATTTTAGGTATCACCAGATTTTTTGAAAAGGTGGAATGTACTGTCCTTGTAGGGACATACCACTAGAAACCCTGCTTCAGGTATTCAGGACCACAGTCATGAAGAGCCTTATGGGCAATACTCAGGGCTTTAAAATCAATCTGCTTCTTAACCGGCAGCCAATGGAGTTTACATAATGCTTGCAAATAGGACTGAACCTTTGGAATCCCTAGAAGAAAGCAGCAGCATTATGCAGCATTTTAAGTTTATTAAAAGTGTCTGCTAGACACTAATGAAGAGAACACTGCTGTAATCAATTCTCGATAAGACTAAGGCAACTATTACTGTTTTCAGGAGATTCAGAAGAATGCAAGTTAAGATTTTCTTCAGTATTCTCAAGATATAAAAACAATATGAAGTAACATGATTGTTTTGGTTTGAGAAAGTCAGTCTAAGATCAAACATTACTCAAAGGTTCTTAACCCTTCTGGAAGGCAGTGAAAGAATGCCTAGGTCCTAAGGCAACATCTGGGGGACCAGAATGATATGTCATTACCACAAAACAAAACCTCAGTTTTGCCAGAATTAATTGTGAGGCAATGATTTTTCATGGATCAAGTTAGGGGAGTGAAAAGCTGAAAAAGGGGAACCCTCAGCCTCCCAAATATCAGTAGTTAACTCAACAAAGAAGAACATGCCTTAATCAGTAATGATTCCTTCACGCTAAAAGGATACATTTTTTGGGCTCTAACATATCATTAGATTAATGCTGGGTTCATGTACAGGTAAATTAATGAGATCCTGGCATATATTAGTTGGATCCTCACCCACAAGATTCACCTGTGGCATCCTTCATCCTGCGAATCCTCACCCTCTACACCAGTGGTCTCCATAACGTTTAATGCCACACCCCCCAGTTGTACAAATTAAAAATCATTGGGCCCCCCTCAGAATTTTTCACAATTGTTTTATAAAGATGGCAATGTTTAAACATATCTAGACCTATTTAAACATTGCAGTTAAGTACTGTTACCTTTTATAAAATGCAATAACTGGCATGTTATATGTATAATGCTTCTTTTGGCCAGTGTCTGGTGCTTTCCTTGGGATCCCTTGAGGCCCCCCTAGGAGGGCCCGCCCCCCAGTTTGAAGACCTCTGCTCTACATCTTTTATGAGTGGGTGGGCTAAATGCAGTTTGGATGCAGAGCTCTTATTGGTGAAAAAGGGATTAAGGTGTCTATTAAAACAGCCTTCCTGATCCTTACCCCATTGTATTATTCGGGTCCTTTGGCAGAGTTAAAAACAAGGACACGTTTGGTGCTAAGGCCCGTAACATCAGTGGGTCAACATGTTTCAGCCTTCAGGATGCCACACAAGGTCAACAGGCTTTCTTCAGGACCTAAAAGGAGCTTTATTTTAATCCCTGTACTTAGTGGTTGGCATCAACGTTATCAATGTTTCAACAATTATAGTGAACATATAACATGAAGCATACATGGAACGTGCAGACCACAATGAACCTGTTCCTTTATATAGTCTCTGGATAGATAAAAGGAAAATGTGTTCAAATAAGCTTTAGGGGTTTGACATTCACCGCTGTATGTAGTGTTTATACATGCTCATGGCATGACATGCCTTGGAATGCACTCAGGCGTGCAGTTTATGTGAGGTTGCCCCCCTCTCTTACACTAGGGACAGTCCCAGAAGAACATTTGAGATCACATTAAAAAGCACACACGCAGTACCTAAAAATAAATTGGCAAAAAATCATGCACACACAAGTGACTAATCAAAGTGGTCTGTTTGTCGACCTACATGTAACACACAGGCCCTCATTACGAGTTTGGCGGTCCCCAGACTGCCAAGAAGGCGGTCGTACCGCCGCAGACCTGGTGGAGAGGGCCACAATATTATGATCATGGCAGTGTTCCCATCGGAACACAGCCAATATACAATCAGTACCTCCACTGTGGATGAACTACTGCGGACGGTGGTATGCATCTCTATGCCAGCGGGTAGGATGATTCAGCCGACCGTATTATGAGGTTGTACACTACCAGGATTTCTGAAGAGGTCACACCGCCACCAAAACCCTGGCAGAAACACATAGTTTAAGGGAATACTCACCTTCAGGAACACAGACAAGTCCGCAGCAGCGATGGAACTCGAACTTGAAGTCTTCCAAATGCTCCTGCTAGCCATACATCTCCAAAACCAGTGACGGCGATGAAGACATCTGAAAATACACACGCCTAGCACAAACTGGAGGGAAGGTCATTAGTACACACCCACACACAACACACACACCCAGCACGGATACCGACGGCCACACACATACACAAACACTGGTACCAATTCACACACACCTACATACACACACACATGCACATCACTGCCAACATACATCTGCCATGCACACACCACACCATACACATACACACACAAACACATACACTATTGTCACCTATAAAACATACATACACAATACCACTGAGTCACACAATGAGAACACATAAATGTGGAAGGAAAGGCAGGACAAGTTTGGTATCCTCAACAGCAACGGTGCTGTGGTGCAGATGTATTTAACATCATTAAAAATAGATACAAATGTAAACTATTTACAACACAGGCCTACTGGCCTATCCAAATCCTGGTAGTGCCCCAGGCACACTGGGCAGGGGTAAAGGCCCCAACTTGACTCCTGACTGCAAAGTGGCCTCCACATGGCAAGGGCTTCAATGGGGCAGGCACGCACCTTAGGGGTGAGTGGGGGTGGCAGGGTGGGGGCTTAAGTTTGGTCAGGAGACCTTAGCTTTGGGTTTTGGTTTGGGCGGGGGGTTTGGGTTTGGTTCTTTGTTTCTGTGGAAAGGCTCTGGAGTTTGACTTGGGAGGGGATTTTCTCACACACAAGGTTGGTCATGGGAAAAGGGTTTGGGAGTGGAGGGAGAGGGAATGTTTTTTAGGTGTGTCTTTGGATGTGCCGTGGGGGCAGGTGCCTGGGTGGAAGTCATATGTGTGCTGAGTCTGTATTGGGTGGGTGAGTGTAGGCGTTTAGGTGTCTTGGGATAAGGGGGGGAGGAGATGCAGGGAGGACCCAGGGTGGATGTGTGAGTGTCTGTTGAAGTGGTGCCTGCAGGTTCCGTGGATGTGCTGCAAGTGGGGGTGTTGGTAGTCTTAGTGAATGTGCATGTGGTAAATGGGGTGGATATATGCGGGTCTGCTGTTGTGGTGACGGTGGATGAGGAGACTTGTGACTGGATCTGGGACTGTTGATCAGCTGATTGCAGGTGGGAGTGGTGAAGTGTCTGTGAGGGAGGAGGTGGTGGAGAAGTCAGTGTAGGGTGTGGATGTTGTTGTCTCTGTATGTGTGTGTTGACTGTGTGCATGCTGGTGGTGGGTCTTGTGGTATCTGTGTTTGTCTTTGCTAACCGTGTCTGTTGTCGTGGATGAATGCTGGTCTGACTGTCCTTTGGATGGGTGTGGAGGGGTATGGGATTGTGCACAGGTAGCTGGAGGGGGGACGGAGAATGAAGGGACACTGGCTGCTATCAGTGAGGAGGCCAGAGCCTGAAACAATCACTGCAGACCAGTCAGGGCACCGTGAATGCCTTCCAGGGAGGCATTAGTCAGTTGCATTTGTGAGGCCATACCCTGAGTGGCATCCATGATGGTTGACTGTCCCACAGAGATGGCCCTCAGGAGGTCAATAGCCACCTCATTGAGGGCAGCGTGTCTGACTGGGGCAGGAGCAGAGTTGCCTGCGGCAAAGGAGATGCCAATCCTCTTGGGTGAGCAGGCATGGGCAACTGGGTGGGTAGCTACAGGTAGGGCTGTGCTGGTAAGGGGGGCGGCGGACAAGGAAGAATACGGGCTGGTCCCAGACGGTTCCGCCACCACCAGGGAGTGTGCATTGGAGGAGGAATCTGAAGAGGTCCTAGTTGAACCAGTCTCCCCTGTGGCACTCCCCTCACCCTCCGTCCCACTGGTCCCCTCAGCTCTGCTGGTCTCAGCCTCCTGGGTCCTATGGGCTTCCAGCACCCCTTCTCCTGATGAAGCTAATGCAAACAAAGACAGAGGAGAAGAGAGATGGAGGGTAGGAGAGACAGAAATGGTGGAATGGGTAAGTAACAACCCATCACTTACAAAGGGAAAAACAAAATGTATTTCCACTCTGATTTCAAGGCATGCAAGTACAAATACATCTACACCTGTGGGACTAACATGACAAACTGAATCTATGCTGATTTGACCCACTATAATGGGCAATGAGTCACCAAAAGACTAGATGAAGGATGTACCAATGTATAGTTGCCCATAACCTGCCCCAATCCCATTCCATTTGACCCAGACATGTACTTCACTACCAACCCAGATGACTATAGCGTGTTTATTTTGGATGGCTACATATCCTGTCCTTAGACCACTTGCAGCCATCTACGTGATGTGCATCTGGCATCTATCAGAAACACACATAGCACCACTGTCAATGTCTGACCAATACCGACGGAAGTGACCTTAACATTTCAATTTCACTGAGGCTGATGGAGGGAACTGCACTACATACACATATGCAGGGTGTCGAGTGCCAACTAAACATGGGGATAGTAACATCAAAAGTCACTGTCATCATGTTATTGGCACAAGAAACCAGATTGAACCAGACACAGCTATTAACACCTATGGTTGATGTGCAGCTACCAATGGGATACACCTCCTCTACCAACTGCTATTCATGCATAACCCATACAAGGCCAAATAATAAAGAGATTTACATCTGTACTCACCCCATGTGGCTGCTGTGCTGCCCTCAAACGCCCACAAACGTCAGGGTAGGCCACTGCCAAAATGCAGGCCATCTGGGGGGTCAGGGTCCAACGGGCAACCCACCCTCTTTGTGAGGCCATCCCCAGCTGGGCCCCCCAGTTGCGGTCTTCCGGGCCCAGCGTCTCAGGTCCTCCCACTGCTTCCTTCAGTGGTGCTCCGCTGGCCATGGACTCCCACGATCCACACTTGCTTGGCGATGGGACACTAGATCCCTTTCTTTTGATGGGCGCAGACCTGCAGGGGACACATAGACAGAAGGACAAAGTCATGTAGAGTGGCATCACAGCAACAGCATTGACCCTCACACAACAAACATTTCTCATGCACATGCATACATTTGTCAATGGCACAAACACACTCACTCCTGTGCTACAAGCATGCATCCAATTCATGTGCATCAACACATTGCCTTCCAGGCTCACGCATAACACAAATTGACAGGACAGTTACATTGGATATACCTGCTCCTCTGGTGCCCCATACAACTGTCCATACAGGGGTAGGACATAATCTACCAGCTTGTCCAGTTCTTCAGGTGTGAAGGCAGGGGCCCTATGTCCTGCAGGTTGTGGCATTACGGCTCCCAGAGACAGAACGCAGCGGCTCACGCAGTGGAGGTCTTGCTTGACGAGTGTCAGGAGTCAAGTGAGATAGGTAGCAGAAAATGGCAGTCACGACCGCCGCATAAAAGACCGTCACCGTAGGAGGTGATCATCATTGGCCCCAGTCTCCCATAAAAAACAATGTTATCCAATGCAGAGTTGAATGGCGGCTGCGACCGCCTACCGCCATGCCATCTAACGCCAGTGGAATTAACTCACTTCCACGCCAGTGGAATGAACTTACTTCCATCTTTCCTGTGCATGCAGGACAGGTGGCTGCCATTTTACATGTAGTTAGTGTATTTAATGTGAATTTTAAGTGTGTCACGGATGAATAAGAATGTTTTCACATCAAACATGGGTGCACACATGTGATATATAGGGACAGTGTAGGTAGATGTACTTATGACTACGACAGGTAATGTGCAGTCCAATGCTACCTCATAGAAGCATTTATCATAACTGTATGTGTGAAGTTGAAAGGAAGGTGATAACCTGGGAGACAAGGCCGTTGGTACGTGGAAGTTACACATATGTCATGTGTGACAACCAGTTTGCCGGGCACTTGCACTGACATCTGGGGTGCCATTAAAGTTCAGTCTCAGTCCCCATCTGGTTTATGTATATATTAGCATTCTATCCATGGTACTGTACTGTGCATCAAGTATTGTGCCAGTTGGCATGTGAACTCTCTATATTAAATAGTTCCTTTCCTCTCTCCCATTCCTAGATACCGTGCAATGTTGCAAATGAGACATCCATTGGTGTACCGGCCCCTGGTTGAGCTTGCTACAATGGAGGTGCGCCACATAATAACGACCTATTGTCTGAACCATCTGATCATCCGGAACTGTGTACCCTGTTGGAGCTAGATCTGTTTCCTGCCATCCACAACCCCTATGCCATCCCTCCCACAGTATCAGTGCTGCATTTCCTCACCTCAGGATCATTTCAGGTTACAGTGGGCTTGGCACAGGAATGTCAAAGCCCATGTTCAGTGTAGTGTTGCAGGATGTACTCTGTGCCTTACTCAAACACATGGACAGCTACATTAGATTCCCATAACATGCTGATCTGCCCACTGTAAAATCTGACTTTTATGACATGGCCCACACCCCATATGTGATAGGGGCCATTGATGGCACCCACATCGCTTTGGTTCCTCCCTGGGCCAATGAATAGATATACAGGAACAGGAAAAAATTCTACTCAGTAAATGTCCAGGTGGTGTGTCTTGCCGACCAGCATATTTCACAAGTGACTGCTAAATATCCTGGATCTGTGCAATGTCCCACACATGATGTCTCAACTACAGAGGAAGATGTATACCATAGTATGTGTTCAACTGAAATGTAACCTCTCTTCACAGTCAGCTCTGTGTCTCTCACAGTTTCGTAATCAGTCAAACGATTGTGCACGCAGGTGACTCCCACGACCCCAACCTTCCCTGGCTGCTGACACCGGTGAGGTACCTTACAACTGATGGGAAGTTCCATTACAATGAGGCTCACGGCTAAATGAGGCGTGTCATTAAGAGGACCTTTGGGCTACTGAAAGCCAGATTTGGGTGTCTACACATCTCAGGAGGTGCCCTGCTCTACAGACCCCAGAAAGTCGGACAGATTGTTGTTGCATATAGCATGCTACACAACCTTGCCCTGAGGCGCCACATACCATTGATGGATATGGAGGAGGTGGCAGCCAGACCAGTGGTTGATGCTGGTGACAGAGAAAGTGATGAGAAGACAGATGAGGATGGTGCAGCTGACTATAGGACAGAGTTAAATCAGCAATTCTTCCAATGATTCTTAGGTATGTCTGAACTGTATTGTATGTAACCTGCACCCCTTTCTGCCTTGTAAAGGTGCCCCTTCTGGGGTGTGGCATCAGTGGAGATATGTGCAGTGCAGTCATCCCTCTGTGTGGAGTTTAGTGAGAAACATACTGTCCATCAGGGGAGGTGTGACTGTTGAAATGGCAGAGCTATGTGGTACATGTTGTTGTCTAACATCATATCTACAAGGGTTTGGATGTTGTATGGTCCCAGGACTGCAATGTAAATTGCTAAGGTCTAGCCAACCTCAGTAATATGAATGTTTTGCTAGCCATCCTCACTCTACCCAAAGGACATATATAGTATCTAACTGTTTTAGACAGGACAACATGCCTTTTCTGTGGGTGATGTCAGCTGTGAGGGATAGATCATTGGGGATGCATGTATTGGGAATGTCGACCTACCATGGTGATATGTGGTTATTTTCCACATGCAAAATGGCACCTATGGAAACATTAATATAATGTAAGGGTATTGGCCGAACAACATTGACTACTTTAGTAAAGATTTTCCCTGTCTTGCTCGAATTGCAGGTCAAATGTGTGGTTCTAAACTGCTTCCTGAAATGACTGGTGGCACCCTTGGTACAGGATTACAGTACATGTCAGTTGTACTGATACACTTGCTGGACATTGCTGGCCCATTTGTCCATCTGACAGACCTGTTGTGATCTATGTGTGAACTGAAAAGACGACTTACACATTATCCATAACTTGTAAAAATGAAGACACATAAGCAGTTCTTGTGCTCAATGGTTTTTATTTCAAATCTTTAGTACAATAGCTGTTGAATGGGGTCATGGGGTATTGAATCATCAGAGTAGTTGCCCCAGCTGTTGGTAGTACAGGTCCAGTATCCAAGGGCCATGGAAAAATGGAGAATTGTCAATGGACAGTCAACAGGGTGTCTTAGTGGTGCACAAGGGAGAATGTTCAGAAGAGAGATCACTTCCTGGCGGTGTGTTTGGTCTTGGCCTCAGGTCCTGCAGGATGTCTGGATGGATGACATTGTTTGCGTGGGGGGTCTTCAGCTGCAGGGATGCTAGTGGCCTATGGATCCTCTGGCAGGGACTCCATTCCACTAGCTGAGGCAGATGTGGATGGCACAGGTGGCAATTGGCTAATGGAAGAGGCCTGCTGGTGGGTGGAGGACGCAAGTAGGATGCTGGGAAGTTCAGTGAGCACCCCTGCAATAGAGGCCATGGTGGTATTGTGTGCCTGCCACTGCTGCATGGCCTCCTGGTGGTATTCCCTCTGCAGCCTCTGGTTCTCCTGCAAGGTTGAGAGGATCTGGCCCATCCTGTCCTGGGATTGCTGGTATCCTTCCAGGACTTTAGACATGGCCTCCTGGCCAGTCGTTTCCCTTTGGTGCCTCATCTCTCAGCCCATGGGTGCCTCTCACTGCCCCTTGCCCCCACCGCCCACTCCCATTTACACCAGGATCTTCATTGTCTTGGATATGAGGGGTCGACTCAGGTCCCTGTACTGTGGGGCACACTATAGATTGAACAGTCTTTGCGACACCGGTTTGGGGAAGAGGGGTTGCCTGTGCTGTTGTTGCCACAGGGGTTGGGGGCCTCAGATATGGGCAGGGTAAGGCTGGTGGTGGTGGACTGATCAGTTGTTCCAGATGGGCCAGGCAAGTTGTCACTTTCCAGACATCCAGAGTTGTGGTCCTCACTTGGCCCTTCTTCCAGGGGATGGCTGTCTGTCTCTGGCATGGTCTGCAGGGTGGCAGTGGTAGGGGTACCTGTGGATGGAGAGAAAGTGTTTTACATTGTGGAGGTGAACTTGCCCTTCTCACAGTATTATGCGAACTGTGCACTCCTGACATTTATGGCTGATGGAAAGTATAGGTGGTTCCTTGTGGCATTGGAGGTAGTGGATAGCATTGCTGTCGTTGCCATGTACTAGTGAGCAGTCGCAGTATCCAGTTGGCCTAGGAGGTGGCATGATTTTTACGTGCAGGTGTTCAAATGTGGAGTGGAAATGGCAGATATACTGGGGTAGGGAGCGATGTATTGTTGTAGTTGTAGTACTTGCCATAGTGAGAGATATCCATGCACCAGGATGGTCTGTGCGGTGATGGTGTAAGTGGGGTGGTGTGGCATGCAAGGGAGGGTATTGGATTAAGGGGGAGAGGTGCATGCTGGGGGACATTGGCGGGTGATATGGTGGTGGGGATGCAAGCTGTACAGGAGTTGTTGGTGCCAGGGAAGTGTTGGTGACTTACCAGAGTCCAGTCCTCTGGGTATTCCCGTCAAGCCTTCTGGGTACAGGATGGCCAAGACCTTCTCCTTCCATGATGTGAACTCTGGGGGAGGAGGCTGGGCCCACCACCAGTCTTGTTGACCGCAATGTGGTG
Organism: Pleurodeles waltl; assembly: GCF_031143425.1. NCBI lineage: Eukaryota > Metazoa > Chordata > Amphibia > Caudata > Salamandridae > Pleurodeles > Pleurodeles waltl. The sequence goes on from NC_090437.1 coordinate 724,991,242, forward strand.
TTGTGCTGCTATGGAACGCGCCTCCCCCGTAGGTCATTCTACCTCTTCCAGACGCCTTCCCTTGTGCGTGGATGGTTGCCCACTGAGTTTATCCTGTTGACGATCCTCCGCCATAACTCCATCTTCCTGGCAATGTATATTTGCTGGACTTGTGCACCCAACAGCTGTGGCGACCATGACCCTCAGCTCATTGTCTGTGAAACATGGGTGCTTTTGACATGCCATGGTGGTTGTATTGTGGGTGTTGGTGTGTGTTATGTGCAAGGGTGCTGTGTGTGGTGGTTCATGAGGTGGGGGTGTTTAGTTACGTTCGCTGGTTGTATGTGGTGTTTGTGTGTAGTGGTGATGTGTGTATTATGTAGCAGGTGCAGTTTTGTGGTGTGTGTATGTGTGTCAGGTGTAGGGTATTGGTACTGTCCGATGAACTGTTGTGGTCTGGCAGGGTTGGGTTTTTGACCGCAGTGGTTCGGACCACCAATGGATTACTGCTGTGCAAGGAACACCTTAAAAGACGTCCAAACTTGTAATGAGCGCCAAAACATTAGGCTTTATAAGGCAGTGGGGCTTGACGGTCCCTGTAGTCACAATCTGGGGAAAATATGAGATAGTCAGGTGGAGGGAAAACATAAGTCCTCCAGTTCCTGTATATCCCGAAATTCCAAACCCCTTGTCTTACTTCATCAAGGATCATCGCCCTCTATTTATAACTACAGTCCTTGGATGTTAACACCTCAGGGACCCAGCAGCTCTTAAATGAATTTTCTGATTTAGGTGGACAGTGTCACATTACCAGAAATTGGTTTGTATATCATCGGTGTGGTATGGCGGCTGGGATATGTAGTTTAACCCCTGGAAGCTCCTGAGTACAAGGTGATAGTCCCAGAAAATCTTACCTGGGAGCGGTTCTAGTCGATCTTGCTCTGGCACTCACCTGAATAAAATCACCCTGGCTGAGTCCTTTCTTCTTGGGCAATGTCAGACCACCATTCCTGACTTCAAAATGGCTCCATGACGCAGCTTGAAATATTATCTGACAGTGTTGAAGCTTGCAGTTCACCTTGATCCCTAAACAGTGAGACAAGTCTGTATATTATTATTCACACCCCCAATTTGGCAAAGGGATTACTAGTGCTTCATATTTGCTGGTAGAAGGGAGCACAGAAAAGGAACACTCTTCAATTGTGTGGTCCTATCATACCTCTGTCCTATCATATTCACTGCTTGATGTGATAACATAGTCACCTGGGGGTGAAGCCTATAAGAGGAGAAGGGCAATAAAGCATGTTTTAAGGTGGTCATTTGCTTTTACCTCACCGTATACACAGTCAAAAGAGACTCACCTCTCACTATTGTGCTATAGTCTCACACTTTCTCTTTCTCAATATATCGAAACATAAGCTTCAAGAGCAACACCACTGGGGATTAAATAATTGCTGAAAGAGTCCAAATTGAACTTCAAACATGCCAAAGCTGAACCCCCATCTCCAGACTCAGAGATTAAGGGGAAATCTGACATAATCAATGCTATGGACATCATACTAAAATAATTGGCTGAAGTTCTCGATCTTGCTAAATAGATGAAGTCTAATACAGACTCTTTGTAACTTGAAATGGCCTCCATAAAAGTAGACATCAAAGCTATCAGTAACAAATTCTTTCAATCTGAACAGCAGATAAGTACAGTTGAAGACATGTTGGTGAAAAGAAAAAAAAGATCTTAAAGTCTGCAAACAACCACAAAATCTCTCTACAAGGTTATGTTGGATCTGGAAGGTAGAATTAGCAGAGGGAACCTGTGTACCTTTGGCAGCCCTGAGGGGATGGGAGAGTCAGATGAATCTTGTATTTAATTCCTAGAAAAGTGGTTACCACTAGTTACTGGCCTATCCTCTAAGAAGGACTTTGAACTAAAATGAGAACACCATGTTCTATTGTTCAAACCTACAAATAAATTCACCGCAAGACAGATTGTGTGTAAGCCCTTCACTTTCAGCACACAGAAATGATCCTGAACTATATGCTTAAACACAATCATATTCTATGGAATGTCGAAAAAATATACATTTCACAGGACTACTCAAAATCAAAGGTAGACACTCAGAAAAGTTTCCTATTTTTTCACCCTAGACTCAAGAACTTGAACCTCCAATTGTCATTTGTGGGGCTGCAAAATATTTGGGACTTCTCTGATGGCAAACAACATATTTGTTTGACTATCAGGAGCTTGCAACCTTCTCAGATGGACGAGAGGTGCAAGGCATGGAGACCCAGCACACCATCACAACAAATAGAAAATACTGAAACTGCTGACAACAAGTTTCACTTTTTGCCTGTGTGTTTCATGTTGTTCACCTGTTCCAGAGTTTTACTGGTCTTCCTGTTGGACACAAATAAGTCATGATGTCCCGTAAGATTCTACGTTATTGTTAATGTCTTCCATGATGTACTTAGATCTGATTTTCACCATGTACTGTTCATATCATACTATTGTACCTCCTGTAATAGTATCCTATCGTTTCAAGCTAGAATATTTTGCCATATAGATTTCTAGCTCTTCCTTTCCTATGTTCTTTATGATGCGTTCCCAAACTAGATCGCTTTTTGTGCCAGTTGTGCAATATCCATGTTCTTAATTTAATGGTCCTAGTATGGATGTTACTCTACACTTGGTAAAGTGCTTATTCCTCCATAATATCTAATTCTAATCCATCATATAGCTAACAGAGGATTACTCACTCATCCTTTGTATGAGCTAATGATGGTACTACGAACTGCCCACTGTTCACATACGCCTGTTCATAAACTTAATCCCATATATCAGTGGTTTATAGCTCAACTTATCTTTAGGTCCACTCCAGGGTTATTCTAGCAAGTCTGCAGCTGTTGGGTTAGTGCTTCTATGTCATTTACTCCAATTTCATTGTTAAGTGTTCAGTTGGGAGAGGGGTGGAAATGGGAGGGAAGGGTATTTTTTGGATGGGATCTTGCCTGTTTTCTGCTTTGTGTTTACAATTAGTTTTTTGTTTCTTCCTCGTTCACACCAAGTCTTGGATTGAACCATGTGGCTCTTATCTCTACCACCCAGGCAACTGGCTGCCCTTCTCCTGTTTCACATGAGTAGACGTTTGGTACAATTATGACTTATCTATCAGGTTGCACAAGTGTTGTTCCAATTAGAACTCTGCCAGAATTATGGTGTTTATGCATTAAATGCAGTGTCCATAAATGCCGTGATCACTGAAGTATTCATATAAAATGGCAAGAACACCTCTCACTGAGAACCTGAAAGTGGTTTAATTGAATGTCATGAGACTTAACCATCCTGTTAAATGCAAGAAAATTGAGAACTTCCTATTCAAATTTAAGATTGACTTAATCTTATTACAAGAAACTAAAATAGTCCCAAAAGAAGCAGCTTCCTTTAAAAATAATTGGAAAAGTGAAGTCCTGTGCTCCCCTGCAGCCAGAAATGGCGTGATGACTCTAATCTCCAGAAGATTGGACCTAAAATTAGAATCCCATTTTGTTGACACAGATGGTAGGTGGGTAATCACAAAACTGAAAAAATGACAAATGTATTCACGTTGTTAATCTGTGTGGCCCAAACTCTGTTGACCCCAAGTTCTGAAACTCTATCACTGAAATTCTAAGCCATATCCCTGGAGACAAACTGATTGCAGTAGTGTAGGAGGCTGGCCTGGCCTGTAGTGGGTACCAGAGGTACTTACACCTTGTGCCAGGTCCAGTTATCCCTTATTAGTGTAGAAGAGGTGTTTCTAGCAGCTTAGGCTGATAGAAGGTAGCTATGGCAAAGCATCTTAGGCTGAACTAGGAGACATGACAAGCTCCTACTAAACCACTGGTGTCATATGCACAATATCATAAGAAAACACAATACACAGATATACTAAAAATAAAGGTCCCTTATGTTTATGACAATATGCCAAAAGTATCTCAGTGAGTACCCTCAGTATGAGGATGAGAAATATACACAAGATATATGTACACAAACCAAAATTATGCAGGTAATAGCAAAAGGAAGTAATGCAAGCAATGTAAAGTTACAGTAGATTGCAATAGGAGCACATAGGTATGGGGCAACACAAACCATATACTGCAAAAGTGGAATGCGAACCACGAATGGACCCCAAACCTATGTAGAGGGTCACTGGGACTGTAGGAAAACAGTGAGGGATAGAAAAATAGCCGACCCCAAGACCATGAAAGGTAGGTGTAAAGTGCACCTACTACTCCCAGAGAGCACAGAAGTCGTGATAGGGGGATTCTGCAAGGAGAACAAACACCAGCAATGCAACAACAGTGGATTTCCGGACCTGAGTACCTGTAAGACAAGGGGACCAAGTCCAAGAGTCACGACAGTGTCGAGAGTGGGCAGGAGGCCAGGAAATGCCAGCTGAGGGTGCAAGGAAGCTACCACCTGATGGAAGAAGCTTGGTGTTTTACAAGAACGAAGAGGACTAGGAACTTCCCCTTTGGAGGATGGATGTCCCACGTCGTGAAGAAGCTTGCAGAGGTGTTCCCACACAGAAAGACCACAAACAAGCCTTGCTAGCTGCAAGGGTCGCAGTTAGGGTTTTTGGATGCTGCTATGGCCCAGGAGGGACCAGGATGTCACCACTTGAATGAGGAGACAGAGTGGGCACCCAGCAAGTCAGAGAGCCCTCACAGAAGCAGGCAGCACCCGCAGAAGTACCTGAACAGGCACTTAGAAGAAAAGTGAACCAGAGTCCACCCGAAGTCAGAAAAGGGAGTCCCATTACGCCAGAGGACAACTCAGAAGGTTGTGCACTGCAGGTTAGAGTGTCGGGAACCCAGGCTTGGCTGTGCACGAAGGAAATCTTGGAAGAGTGCACAGGAGCCGGAGCAGCTGCAAGTCACGCGGTACCCAGCAATGCAGTCTAGTGTGGGGAGGCAAGGACTTACCTCCACCAAACTTGGACTGAAGAGTCACTGGACTGTGGGAGTCACTTGGATAGAGTTGCTGAGTTCCAGGGACCACGCTCGTCGTGCTGAGAGGGGACCCAGAGGACCGGTGATGCAGTCTTTTGTTGCCTGCGGTTGCAGGGGGATGATTCCGTCGACCCACTGGAGATTTCTTCAGAGCTCCTGGGGCAGAAAGGAGGCAGGCTACCCCCAGAGCATGCACCAGCTGGAAACAGTCGAGAAAGCCGGCAGGATGAAGTGATACAAGGTTGCTAGTAGTCGTCTGGCTACTTTGTTGCGGTGGTTTTTCAGGCGTCCTGAGCAGTCAGCGGTCGATCCTTTGGCAGAAGGTGAAGAGGGAGACGCAGAGGAAATCTGGTGAGATCCCCAAAGCAGAGACCCTAAATAGCCAGAAAAAGGAGGTTTGGCTACCTAGGAAGGAGGATTGGCTACCAAGAGAGGTAAGAGCCTATCAGAAGGAGCCTCTGACGTCACCTGCTGGCACTGGCCACTCAGAGCAGTCCAGTGTGCCACAAACACCTCTGTTTCCATGATGACAGAGGTCTGGGACACACTGGAGGAGCTCTGGGCACCTCCCCTGGGAGATGCAGGTCAGGGGGGTGGTCACTCCCCTTTCCTTTGTCCAGTTTTGTGCCAGAGCAGGGCTGGGGGATCCCTGAACCGGTGTAGAGTGGCTTATGCAGAGATGGGCACCATCTGTGCCCATCAAAGTATTTCCAGAGGCTGGGGGAGGCTACTCCTCCCCAGCCTTCACACCTATTTCCAAAGGGAGAGGGTGTTACACCCTCTCTCAGAGGAAGTCCCTTGTTCTGCCTTCCTGGTCCAGGGCTGCCTGGACCCCAGGAGGGCAGAAACCTGACTGAGGGGTTGGCAGCAGCTGCAGTGGAGACCCCGGAAAGGCAGTTTGGTAGTACCCAGGTTCTGTGCTAGAGACCCAGGGGATCATGGAATTGTCTCCCCAATGCCAGAATGGCACGGAGTGACAATTCCATGATCTTAGACATGTTACATGGCCATGTTTGGCGTTACCATTGTGACGCTGTACATAGGTAGTGACCTATGTACAGTGCACGTGTGTAATGGTGTCCCCGCACTCACAAAGTCCGGGGAATTTGCCCTGAACAATGTGGGGGCACCTTGACTAGTACCTGGTTGCCCACACACTAAGTAACTTTGCACCCAACCTTCACCAGGTGAAGGTTAGACATATAGGTGACTTATAAGTTACTTAAGTGCAGTGGTAAATGGCTGTGAAATAACGTGGATGTTATTTCACTCAGGCTGCACTGGCACGCCTGTGTAAGAATTGTCAGAGCTCCCTATGGGTGGCAAAAGAAATGCTGCAGGCCCATATGGATCTCCTGGAACCCCAATACCCTGGGTACCTCAGTACCATATACTAGGGAATTATATGGGTGTACCAGTATGCCAATGTGAATTGGTGAAATTGGTCACTAGCCTGTTAGTGACAAATTTGGAAAGCAGAGAGAGCATAACCACTGAGGTTCTGGTTAGCAGATCCTCAGTGAGACAGTTAGGCATCACACAGGGAACACATACAGGGCACATACTTATGAGCACTGGGGCCCTGCCTGGCAGGGTCCCAGTGACACATAGACTAAAACAACATATATACAGTGAAATATGGGGGTAACATGCCAGGCAAGATGGTACTTTCCTACAAGTAGGCAGTGACTTTAATCTTCCCCTTGACATCATTCTGTACAGTCATAATCCTCATTCCACACCACAAAGTCTCATTAAGCACAGATAAAGTTTTGCTCTAGATTTCATTTTAAAGACTGTTAGAGGTTCCAACATCCTGACACTTGAGATTATATTTTCTTTTCTAACCTGCATAATTCATATTTGAGTATTGGCTATCTCCTCCTCTCGATTTCCTTCACACACCTACTTAGGTTGATTTCTGACTGTTCAAATATATCTTTGACGTTCATGGGTACTAATGCCAAACCAAAAGTAGAATGTGATGATTCAATGATAAAACTAATAAAAATGACATATCCAGAGACACCATGGAAAATACTATAGTTAATAATGATAATAATGAGGCAATGGTCAGAGGTACTATGATGATATGCAAGTCAAGTTAAACAAAGAACACAATAATAAATTAATTGGGTTAGAAAAAGAAATTGAGAAGCTTGAAACCCTTCACATAGCTAACCTGGATGTCTCTACCCTTAACCTCCTAATGAGTAAAATATATTAATACAGCAGATTATTAATTGAGAATTTAGGGGTCTGGATTAGTACATCCAAAAGCCTGAAACTCTGTTATGTGAATAAAGCAGGGGAAATGCTGGTGTCCTTCCTAAAACACAAACAGAACCAAAAGGGTATTGCCTCAATCAAGGATGAAACCAACAAAACACAAACAACCCCTCAAAACATTTTAGATGTGTTTAGAGAGTTCTATGATTTGCTAAACAAGGATGACTTGCAGCCCCCAAATGAAAAATGTAGGGCTCACCTCGACAAATTGCACCTACCACAATTATCTGAGACTGATAAGCAGATCCTCAACTCTTCATTTAGTGCTGAAGAAATGTATACAACAAATGACCGGATGGTTTCACTGCAAATTCTATTAAACCTTCTCATCCTCACTAATCTCCCCACTAGTCGACTTATTCAACCATTTTGCAGACTTTGGCTCTATTTCAGGAACCACCGGCAAAACCATTATAGTGGTCTTCTCAAAAGACGGCAAAGACCTGACACTGGCAAAAAATGATAAAACAATCTCCCTGATTAATCTGGATGTTAAGATTTATGCTCAGATCCTAGCAAAGAGTCTAGAACCCTATTTATCACATATAATTGGTAGATTACAGGTAGGATTTATTAAGTATTGCAGGTCGAAAGAAAAACACTTGGCTCTTGTGCCATGTCTAAGAAAAATGCCACTTCTCACACTGTAGCACTAACACTAGATGCCGAAATGGTGCTCAATAAAGTTATGTGGACAGTTCTCAAAGAAACATTAACTACAATAATCTTGGTTGAAGGCTTTAATAAAATGATTATGGCACATTACACCAATCTCTGCGCTAGTGCGAAGGCAGATGGGCTAATTTCTTCCTCTTTTAAACTGGAGAAGGGATCAAGGCACGGATGCCCACTTTCCTCCTCCCTATTTATCTTGGCCTAGGAAACCTTTATTCTACATCTAGACTAACAACTCAATTTCCAGGATCACTTTTATTAAACTACTGTCACGGTGGAAGCATACGCAGATGACATCTTGATTGTGACAGAGAATGCTCAATTGTCAATAGGCACTAATAAATACAATTGAGAACTATGCATTGGTAGCACCTATAGCCTTAACAGAGGTAAATCAGAAGTCAAAGGTCTGAACAATCTATGCTCTAAATATATGTTGGAAGGGTCGGGTCTAGTTTGACCACACAACAACTGAAATACTTAAGAATAGAATTTGGGTCAGATATAATAGAAACAATAAAACATAACAAAATAAAAAATGTACTGGATTGTTGTAATCTAAATTCATCACTTGGTAAGAGCGTATCTAGACAATGAATATGATGGTAACATCCATAGTCAACTACTTTATATGTATAAGTTAGCATAAATTAGACAAAATGCTAGAAAACTTCATCTATCAAAATGAACACACTAGGATTTTTTTTTTTTTTTAACTACGGCTCCCTATCTATCTGTGGGGAGTAAATCTGGCTAACCGTAGAAATTATCAATCTGTCTTTCTAGCGAAACATGGTTCCATGTTGTCCTCCCTCTTGCTAGACTATACCCCAGCTTGCCTCATGGTCAAAAAAGCAATCTTGTAAGATTTAAATCACATTATGCTATTGTCCGCTAAGTCCTCACAACCAGCCAAATACATATTTAAAATATCTGACCAGGCTTTATTGAATCTGAACAAGCTACTAGACTCCGATAAAATATTCTACCCTATCCTTACTTTGGAACAACCCACTATTTAAAAAAAATAGCATTATATGGTTTGCAAAGGGCATCTGTTTTCTAATGCAAATCACACTCTGAATTCTCCACTTTCTTTCAAAGCAATACAAAAGTTATATAAGCTAGAGAATTGTTATGCGTCTCTTAAGCATTAGGCTTGTATAGCTACATACAAATACTCTTATGAAGATCCATCCCTTCCTATACTACTAAATTCAATTAACAAATCTGGCCACGAAGTCTGCAAATTCTACAACCCCCCCCCCCATAATGGAGGTAGTCTACTAATAACCACACTTACTTACCACAGGGCCACACTTGTCAGGGTCTACTCCTGTTCTGCATGCTATTGAGATGTAAGCGATCATTGCAGATTGTCTCAAGAGCCCATTATGTTCATCCCGCTCTCTGGATGCACGACCTTTTTGTTATGCCTGTGTCACAATCTTTATCTTGGTTTGCTACAGATTTTTATTTTGTTGATTAATTCTTATCTAGCATTATTTGTTTGACTGGTAACTATCTTGGTTTTCTCTTATGTTATATAGTATGTATCCTTTTTATTTTTCTTATGACTTGTATTATGCATCAATGATGCTCATTGTAGTTTTTTTCTTTTTCTATAAAACATAATAAAGACTTTGAAATGAAAAAAAATACTGAATAACTGACTGAGTCAAATGCAGCAGCCAGATCCAACATGATGAGCACTACCTTATCTCTGTTATCTACAATTGATTTTACTTCTTCCATAGCTACAATCAAAGCAGAGTCTGTGGTATGACTGTTTCTAAAGCTGAATTGAATGGGATCAAGTAATTTGCTGGTATTTCAATTCAATTCAAGTAAGCTTTATATCGATAATTAGTACCATAAAAGCACAAAACATACACGAAGAAAAACCATCACTTTTTATATACATTAAAAATATAAGTTAAGACATGATAAAAATAAATACATACAATAATAAATACTACTGTGCCCAGAACTTGAACATAAAATTGCACACACAATACTCTGGCACTATATGTATATAAACGTACATGAAAGATTTAAAAGTTATAAATCTTGTCAAAAAGCAATAGTTTGTTCAGTGATCAACACAAAATACAGTACTGAGGGGAGAAGCCTTCCCTAGATGATTTACAGAGTTGATTGCAAAGATTAGCAATTTGGGACACAGCTCCAACACTATCACTACAGAGCTTCTTTGGCTCAACAGCACAGTGGTATTAGAAGTACACACACTAATTAAGAATTCATTCCACGAAATGTGCTGAACCATGCCCGTCATTGAGAAGGCAACCTGCAATTAGGTAAAACTATACATACATGGCAACTCCACATGAAGAAGATAAAATCTTTGCTCTGTTGATCTACATAGCTCCAAGAAATTTAGCAACAGCAGTAACTAAAACATGATCAGTATTTTATTTAAGAATTCGTAGAGCTAAAGCAGACCTACAGACACCCAGCAGCCTGCAGGCTGGTACAAGCCACTTCCTGCAAGGGATTACATAAGCAGGGCAGACAAAAAATACATGGGGCACATTTTCAATAGGGGCGTTACAAGGTGGGCAGACCGTACTATTTCCGTCAGATGACCAACTGCTACTGAATGATCTTAATGGTAAGGTTCCTACACAAATTTGGAAGTACAGAGTCATGTCCTTAGGGGTCGAGATTATGTCCCAAAATGCCTCATAGCTGCGCACATCCTTCAGATCTGTAAACATGTGAGACAGTTTAGAATGAATTGCTACATGCAGTTCTTCAGAAATTACCATCTTCCAGTACTTATTTTTAAAGTCAAGCTTCAGGGGAAAGGCAGCAGTAGCTGGGCAATCCCAGAGCTCGCACCATCCAAAGTGGATATAGTGAAGCCTTGAGATATCTAAGCCAGGGGACACTAAGAAAGCGATCAGCTTCAACTACAGCGTGAAGGGCTTTGGTATATGAGGCAAGCTCCGGAGAAGTCCAGAGCCATCTCCAAAACAAGAGAGGACGTCAACGAGCTTCAGGGCCTATTCCCTTGATGCCCAGATCCTTGAAAAGAGAAAACAGCGGGGTACTTCATGGTATAGAAACAAGTTTCCTTAAAAAGGTATTTACAACTGCAGATATTTCTTGAGCTTTGACATAGCCCCATAGCTCTGCACCATATAAAGTGGAACTAACAGCCTTAGGCCCTCATTACAACATTGGTGGTAAGTGCTGCTTACCGCCATGCTGACTGCCGCCAACTTACTGCGACGACGGTGGTATACCGCTACACGTATTATGACCCACACATAGAAATACGCCACTATACAGACACTCACACAAGTCCACCAGACCAAAGGTCAGTGATAAACTGGTGGTACCAAAACCCACACCGTTACGCCAACAGAAATACGCCCACAGCATCATGACCCACGAATCACCGCAGCGGTCATTCAACCGCGATAAACCATTGGCGGTACACACCGCCGCACTCATAATACACACGCACTAACAAAACAACACCACATTGGGCAATTGGTTACACACACATACACACACCACACTCACACACCCACACCAATATAAAAGACACACACACTTCCCACAACCCTTTATGACCCAAAGATTTTGGCAAGTGAGAGAGAGAAAGACAAGTCAGGAGCACCCACTCAATCTGAGCCACAAAACACCATCACCTGTACACCATCCACGCACCTCACAGCACACACCCCAACACATCACCCCACGCACCCTCACACATACCACTCACACTACACCCATGACACCACAAAGACACCCCAGGTTTTCAGAGGAGGAACTAAGGGTCATGGTGGAGGAAATTATACGAGTAGAGCCACAGCTATTCGGATCACAGGTGCATCACACATCTTTTGCAAGGAAGATTGAGCTATGGCGGAGAGTCGTGGACAGGGTCAGCGCCGTGGGACAGCACCCAAGAAGAAGGGGTGTCACCAGGAAGAAGTGGAACGACCTACGGGGTAAGGTGCGTTCCATGGTTGCAAGACACCATATAGCTGTACAGAGAACTGGGGGTGGACCCCCACCTCCTCCCCCACAACCAACAAGATGGGAGGAGCAATTCTTGGTGATCATGCATCCTGAGGGCCTGGCAGGACTAGCAGGAGGACTAGACTCTGGTAAGTCAACTCTTTATTACTTTATCCCCCACCCTACCTGCATGCCATCACAAACAGCAACCCCTACCCACACCCCCATCACCCCACCACCTCACATATACCCACCATCACAACCCACCCATCCCAATACCAAGCCCTGCATGCAACAACAATGCATTGACACCACTCACAGACCTGCATGGACACCCATCACCACAGCATACACACTAATGACAATCACTTAGCCAAACCAAGCACAACTCACACAAGCCAAAGCTGCCTTGCTAATAACAACCATGGAGGGAAACATATCCATGTACAAGATGGCACATGCAGAAACAATAACACTGCATTTACATCCCCACAGGACCCCCACTCAATGTCACAGGAGAAGAGGTGCCAGCCATATATTAGTTTTAAAAAATGTAAACATTGCAATTTACATAGGTATGACCTGTAGTGGGCAGCAGTAAACACACAAGGAGCCTAAGTGGGGCACAGAGATCCAAAGGGTACAGTAAGTGGCCATAGAAATAGGGAAATCAGGCTGCCATGTTCAATGTCCAACACAAAACTGCAATGGAAGGTGAAGTTACAGTGTCTTACCTGTGTGTCACTGAAAGTACTATTGAATTAGTGTAGTCCTGTTGTCCACATCATCTTCTGCCTCCTCTTCGTCACTGTCCACAGGCTCACCGGTGCCACACAACCATCCCCAGGCTCATCCTCCTGCAGAAAAGGCACCTGGCGTCTCAAGGCCAGGTTGTGCAACATGGAACATGCAACGATGACCTGGTACACCTTCTTGGGTGAGTAGTACGGGATCCATCTGTCAGATGGAGGCACCAGAATCTGGCCTTCAGGAGGCCAAAAGTTTCCTCAATTATCCTCCTCGTTCGCCCATGTGCATCACTGTAAAATTCCTCTGCCCTTGTCCTGGCATTCCTCACTGGGGTCAGTAGTCATGAGAGGTTGGGGTAACCAGAGTCACCAGCAAATATCAAGGGATACCTGTTAGCCAGACACTCACCCTTAAGGCCAAACCCACACCCATATACCTACATCAACTGGGTGGGGACCATGGGCTCACCTATTAGACACACCCGGTGCCTCTGGAGTTGAAACATCACATATGGGATGCTGCTATTCCTCAAGATAAAGGCATCATGCACAGAGCAAGAATACTTGGCATTGACATGGAAGATGTACTGGTCCGCCGAACACACCATCTGCACATTTAGGAAGTGAAAGCTTTTTCTATTTCTGAATACTTGTTCATTTCTCCAGGGGGGGGGGGACAAATGCAATATGTGTACCATCAATGGCACCAATGATGTTGGGGACATGTCAAGGTGCATAGAAGTCAGCCTTCACTGTGGCCAAATCCTCCACCTGGGGGAATACAATGTAGATACGCATGTGTTTCAGCAGGGCCGACAACACTCTGGTCAGCACGTTCTCTCACGTGACATCCCTCTTGCCATGGCCATTGTCGCTTGGAAGGAACCACTTGCCAAGAGATGGAGCACTGACAGGATCTGCACAAGAGGGGGGATACCTGTGGGGTGGCAGATAGCTGAGATCAGGTCATGCTTCAATTGGGCACACAGTTCTTGGATTGTGGCGCTATCAAGTCTGTAGGTCAGGATAATGTGCCTGTCCTCCATTGTCGCCAGGTCCACCAGGGGTCTGTACACGTGGGTATGTCTCCATCTCCTATTCATCCTCAGTGGTTGTACTCTAGGGTGAAAAACGGTGAGCAGAAGGTCATATTCACACATATTTATACATTAATATGCAATTTTTGCTTTACAGAAACAGTATGTGAACTCGTAAGTCAGTTGATGTGCCAATGTCTGCTGTGAAGCAGTTAAGTGCCATGCTCTGTGCCCCCCTGAAATGGCGGCTGCCTGACCTGTGAGAAGGGACAAGTGGAAATGAGGCAATTCCGCTGGCGTTGTGAGCTGTTGCAGTCGGCAGTCGATGACCACTGTGCAACAATGCATTAGTTATCATTGGGCCCCATGGGTTCCAGGAGCCAATGGCATTGTACACCAGTGGTGACGGTCTGCACTGCCGCGGACGTGACCGCCATTTTCTATCTGTGCACTCACTTTCTACCTGACATTCAACAGGAGGGGACCTACACTGCAAGTGCTGCTGTGACCTGTGTCTGGAAGAGACAATGGCTCAAGTGTCTGGGGAAAGGGCCCCTGCTTTGACTTCAGGGGAGTCGGAGAGACTGGTGAATGGGGTCCTACCCCAGTACCCTTTACTCTATGGTCCTCCAGACACACATGTGAGTACACTGTGAGCATGATGCGTGGGTCATGAATGTATGGGTTGCTGTGTGTGTAATCCTCGTGTAGGGGGGGTCTGAGGGGTCCTGGGCAGAGTGTTGCATGTATGGTGGTCAATGTATGTGCATAAGAGGATGGGAGGGACATTTTGGGCCATGAGTATAACAGTCCGGACTGTATGACTAATACCTTTTCTGCTGTTTTTTTCTGCAGGTCAGTGCCCAAGAGAAAAAGGGTATCTGGCGTGCCATCGCCAAGGAAGAGCTGACCCTGGGGGTCTTTGACTGGCGGAGAACCCACTGCCGCAAACGGTGGGAGGACCTGCGCTGCTGGGCAAGGAAGACAGCGGAGGCCCAGCTAGGGCTGGCCTCCCAACGAGGAAGGGGTGCCTGCCATACCCTGACCCCCCTGATGTTTTGCATCCTGGCGGTGGCCTATCCGGAGTTGGATGGGCGCTTGAGGGCATCACAGCAGCAACAAGGGGGTGAGTACAGATTCTGAATCATGGCTTTGTGTGTGTTAAGGTATTACCTGGGTGTAAGATGTGGGCTGTGGGTGCCCCTAGGCCAGGGCAACATGGCAGGGTATGTTCAATGATGGGCAAGCTTAGATGCACTCAACCCCAATAATGTTAGTGGGCATCTACTACTGGGCAGGGTCCTGTGGGTTTCAAGTGTGCAGCTAATGGCGTTAGGCATTGTACCCCATGGACGGGTGACTAGCATTGTAACTGGTAGTGCATGGCCTAGTGCATGGGGTTGTTCCCTGTGAGTTGTGTACGCCCACGGTAGTGTTGTTGCTGACATTGACCATTGTATCCTCTGTTTCTCCCCCCCTTTTTGTTTTGTTACCCTGTCCTTGTGTGCATTAGCATCATCTGACAGAGGAGCAGAGGCACAGGCGAAGGAGGGAGCTGCATCCCACATGGGCCTGGAGGCCAAATCAACCAACAGTGAGGGCACCAGTGGGACGGAGGGCGTGGGGAGCACCATGACGGAGACAGGAGGGGGCAGTACCAACAGCGACACCTCCTGCGATGGCAGCTCCCTGGTGGTGGCGGACACCTCTGTGCCCACCCCAACTACAGGTACAGCCACCACCCCGTACCAGCACTGCCCTCCCAGCAGCCCTTCAGCGTGTTTCCCGTGCCCGCTCACCCAGGAGGATGGGCATCTCCTTCACCCCAGGCACCTCAGGCCCTGCCCCAGTCAGCCCTGCTGCCCTCAGTGAGGAGGCTATTGACCTCCTGAGATCTGTCTCTGTTGGGGAGACAACCATACTGAATGCCATCCAGGGTGTAGCAGGGCATTTGCAACACACAAATGCATGCCCGGAGGGCATTCACTCTGGCGTGGCGGCCCAACAGAGAGCATTCCGGACTCTGGCCAACTCAGTGATGGCAGCCATTTTCCCGGTCTCCAGCCTCCCCTCCAACTTCCTCTACCCAGTCCCAATCCCCTCAACCCCAGCCTATCCCAAACACACCTTCAGACGAGCAATTACCCAAATCAACACAGAAGTGGTGCAGGCAAACACAAGCACCACACTTTATCTCACAGGCACTCACACAAGCACCATCCACTGCCTCCACTGTGTCCCCCTCCTCCTCATCGTCCACCACCCTCCCAGTAGCGTCTCCACTCACACCTGCATTCACTACATCCTCATCCACCACCTCCATCACCAGCTCACCTATCACTACACGCCACTCACTGGCAGTCACCACCCCCACATCCATGCACAGGTCCCCTGTGTCCTCTTCCACTGTGTCTGTGCCCCCTCCTCCCAAAGTACACAAACGCTAGCACTCAGAGACCTAACAGCCATCCACCTCACTATAGCATCCAGCCCATGCACCTGCACCCAAACACAGCAGACACACACCTCCTACAACCACTCCCTCTTCCTCCACACCCAAACCTTCACCATCTTCCCAACCCAGTGTCCCGAAGAAGTTTATCCTCACCAACATTGACCTATTCCCTATCCCTCACCCCCGTCCTTCACCTCGGGCCAGGGTGGCCAGAACCCAGCCCAGCACCTCAGCCACCCAGTCCACGGCCACTGTGGTTTCTGCAGCAACTGCAAGTGTGAGAGGCTGCAAGGAGTCACCCGTCAGCCCAGCCAGTGTGCCAGCACCACCTACCAAGGCCAAGAAGGGTCCGCCAGCTAGCAAGGGCAAGAAGGGGACACCAGCCAGCAAGGGGAAGGAGGCACCACCAGTCAGCAAGGGCAAGAAAAAGACACCAGCAGGCAGAAGCAAGGAGGCACCACCATCTGCCAAGGTCAGGAAGGGGCAGACAACACCAGCCATGGCACTTCAGCCGTCCAAGGCTGCAGGTGAAGGCCTGGAGGCCACCACCACCACTGCCAGCACCGCCACCTGCACCACGGCCAGCAGCACCACTGCCAGCAGCAGCAGCCCCAGTGGGCAGCCGTCCGAGGATGCAGGTGAAGGCCTGGTGGCTACCACCACCACTGCCAGCACTGTCACATGCATCACAGGCAGCACCGCCACCTGCACCACGGCCAGCACTGCCACATGCACTGCTGCCAGCAGCACCACTGCCAGCAGCAGCAGCACTAGTGGGCAGCCATCCGAGGCTGCAGGTGAAGGCCTGGAGGCTACCATCACCACTGCCAGCACCGCCACCTGCAGCGCAACTGACATCCGCTGAGCAGCCGTCACCGGCGGTGAGCAGTGTGTAGTGGTGACTACATGGGCTGCAGTGCGTCCTGGCCCCTGCAACACCTGTCGGTGTGACACACAGGTGAGAGACTGTGACCTTGCCCCATCCAGGATGCAGCATACTGGGCATAAGGCCCCCTCCAGAACCAGTGGAGGAAGGCATCCACTCACCCCCTCCTAGCCAGGATGAAGCACACTGGGCACAAGGCCCCCTCCAGAACCAGTGGAAGAAGGCATCCACTTGAGAGACTGTGGCTTTGCACTCCCCAGGACCAAGTAGTGGGCAAACCAACCACTTGAGAGACTGTGGCTTTGCACTCCCCAGGACCAAGCAGTGGGCATGGAGCCCCCTCTAGGCCAGTGGCGTTGCACATCTTCATGCTGAGGTTCCCCCCAATTCCCCATCCCCCTGAGGTGCCTGTGTGTTTTTGACCTGGTGCCTCTGCAGTGTTTTCTCCGTATTGAGGCAGGAGTCAAGTGTGGCCTTGGCCTATGTGTTATGGCCCAGTGGGACACAAACATTTTAGAATGGGCATTGTCCCTCCTTTTATAAATATGGTATATATTGTATATACTGTTTATTGTTTAAAGACGTATTTATCTAAAGTTGTACTATTAGACTAATTTTAATCCATTCCTTTTGTCCTTGTATTATTCCTGAGGGTTACGGGGTGTATATGGAATGTTGTAGCATCTGTTTGTGTGTATGGTGTTGGGGGTGGGGGTGTTGCGTGTTGCGTGTATGTGTCATTCTCTTTCTCCTCTCCCACTCTCTTGTGTGCTAGGTGCAGTACTCACCATGGTCGTCTTCGCTGGCGTTCGTGTTCCTGGTGTATGAGAAGGTACACCAGCATTGGGAAAAAGTGCAGCTCGGGCTCCATGGTGTCATGGTTCTTCCTTGAGTGTCGAGAGGTGAGTCGTTTCCCTTCAGTATTCTGTTTCTGCCGTGCTTTTGATGGCATTGGTACCACCCCGGAAAAGCTGGCGGATAGCCGTGTTGTAATGCTGTGGGCGGTACATTGTCTTCCGTCTGGCTTTTGGCGGTTACTGTTGCTGTGTTTGTTGCTACCGCCGTGGGGGTCGGGGTGATAAAGTGGCTGTTTGTGTTGCCGGTTTCCGCCGTGGTCATGATTCCATTTTTTTTACCACCGGCCTGTTGGTGGTGTTACCGCCGCTTTATCACCGACCACCAGGGTTGTAATGAGGGCCTTAGTCTCTTAGATCTGAAGTGTCGGGCAGATCGGTTTGGTATCTGAGGTGCTAAAGTCCCTGACTAAAACCCCAGTGTACTGCTTTTGCTTCAGCACCACCTTGGTGATATGGGATTTCCAAGACAATTTTTCAGATATTGTTAAGCCAAGGTAACCAAAAGATTTCACCTTTTCAAGTGGTGTGCCTCCAAGAACTACTTCCCTTTGTATGATTTGTGGGGGTTGAACGTCATCAGTTTAGTTTTGGAGGTACTGATCTCCAGTCCCTTTGAAAGACAAAACTCATCCAATCAATTTAAGATTTTCTGTAAACCACTGGGGTCTTGGAGATTAAGAGATTGTCGTCTGCAAACAGCAATACAGTAATTTTATGTGAACCTATCCACCATAGCTGAAAAGGGGTCACTGTCATTAATATACAATGTCATAAAGCTGGAGCAAGGGCGCATCCCTGTTGTGCTCCCCTTTGCTGTGGGATTTTGTCAGTAAGCTACCCCTGATCCCCCACCTGACAAGTGCATAAGGATCTTCATGGAGATGTATTAGTAAGGAAAGGAGGTGGGGAGGCATTGCCAAATCAAAAAGTACTTCCCGCAGCTTGTTGCGAGGTACTAAATCAAACGCAGATTTTAGATCCACGAAAGCAACATAAAGATTTCCTTTGCCAATTAAGACAGTTTTCCAATGTAGGGGCAGGAATCCAAAGACTTGGTCAATAGTGGCCATTTTTGTATGAAACCCAGCTTGCAGAGGGCTGAGAATGTCATGGTCCAAAATCCAATCCTGGATCTTCCCCAGAAGGCAGTGGCAGAAGATTTTTGCACACAGTCTTATAAGCTGATAGCTCTGTAATTACAGGGCAAGGATCTATCGCCCTTTTTACGGATGTGTACAACAACGGCTCCCTTCCACAAGTCAGGGATTGGTGCCCCGCTCCGATTGCATTAGATAGAATAAGGATGTACCTAGGCCAGGCATCTATGTCGGTCAAAAATAAGTCTGCCGGGACACCATCTTGACCATCTGCCCTACCGCACTTCTGGGTTCCTCAATGAATGTACAACATGCTGAAGGGTGAACACGTGTAGAGTTAAAGAAGAATCGTGTGGTTCATCAGTGATGACGGGAACAGCCCTGTTCTGAACATACACCCCACTACAGCAATCCATAGTGTATAATTGACTGAAATGATTTACCCACTCAGATGGAGCAATATTAGTCTCTACGAGCAACACACCACTATCGGGTCTGAGCACAGCCAACGACTAAAGTCTTGCACAATCCTTATCAGATGCAGCTTCATTCAATGCAGCCCACCATTTCTCATCCTGAATATGCTTGGCTTTACAGATGGCAGCATTGTAAGATTTTCTGGCTATGTGGATAAAGGCGATATCCTTCGTTTTCATAGCTTTGATCAGCTTTTTGTTGAAGGCCCATCAGTCCCTGTTATACCAAGGTTACCACCTACCATGAAATGGGCCACAATACTTTCAAAGCAAAGAACATGACATGCCATCAATTGCACATTAATTGTAGAGCCCGCCACTAGTTATGCCAGCCAAGACCTCAAGGCAGCATTAACAGGACGTAAAATATCTGACTGGGCTACTAATTGATGCCACTTCAAATGTCTTTTGTCATGGGTCATACTAATATCCATTAGTGGTATAATGGGAATGCTAGGCACAGCAATTGGTCACATACAGCAAGCATTTGAACAGAGAGTGGATTATGGTCGCTCTCTATCCTCTCAACAACTACCATGTCAACGACCAAAGGCCAGAATTTCAAATCAACTAAGCAATAATCGATTCTGCTTGTATGGCTAGTTTTATTCCAAATATGAAAAACCTTAACATCTGATTTAGTTCTGCCATTAAGTGCTCTAAGCCCAAATTCCATAGTCAGGGCTTTTAGCTGCATACCTGCTTGGGACCACCTATTTATGGGAGGTATGACTAGGGATGGAACTCCCCACATCCGATCTTCCTCATATGTGGAGCCGCGATGATCCCAGTCTAAGTGCTCGAAAGTGACATTGAAGTTGCGTGCTACAATCATTTTAGAATATCAGGACACTGCCTAAGAAATGCTTCCAGCCCGTGGAGCATGTTGGAGGACAAGTCTTACCAGACACCTCTTGCATAGATATTAATAATAATAATTACTCTGGACTGCTGCCCAAATGATTACTAAATGCAGAATATATCAAGAGAGTCAATGGGTAACTGTAATACATGAGAGTTTAATGTGGTTAGACCACCAGAAGGTCTACCCCTCTTGCTAGGATGTGCTGGAAAATGGAAATTCAGAAACCCAGACCTGAAAAAACTGATCCACTGCCCATGTTTCGGTAAAAAGGCAGATATAGTAATTCTCAATAAATTGCTTGAAAGCTGGAGGTAGTAGAACTTAGACCTGCCACATTCCAGGAGAAAAAACTTACCCCATCATTATAAGATGCCGGGTGCAACATAGATGTAATTTTGGCACCATTGGCTATTGGTTGACTGATTTAGCAGTGTCTAGCAAGAGCTGTCAAAGATAGAAGATCTAATAAACTCAGAGGCAAGAGCAGGGAGAGCGCTAATGCCAGGGTCGACCATATTATGCAAAGCGGGAACCACTGATGCGTGAACTGGAACAAGCTGAGATGAAGTATTGAGTAAATCATTGTCATTTAAACCTGATAAACTACCCCCTGGATGAACATTGTGGTGGGTAGGGAGCCTGGGGTATTTAAACTGGATATGCACGTTCCTTGGTAGACATGTTCTTGCATCTAAGGCCACCAGATCCTCTACCATACACATGTCCCTGAGCATCAACTCAATCATATCATGTTCTGTATCAGGATCTAGTCTCCTGACTGCCCTAATTATGTCCTCACAGATCGACACCCTCTCACATAGCGTACCCAATGGATTGCCTTGTTTTTAGTGGCTTCTCCACTCTATCGAGATGCAGCAGGGCATAGCTTAGGTATATTAACCATCAAAACAATGTTTGTAAATTTGGGCCTACCGAAAACAGAACCTCACACACAATTAGAGATACCATTATCTACAGGCCAGTTTCTTGGCTCCTTGACCATACCTATGTCACTACAATTGGAAACCCAGCAAACATTCCCTAGCCTCCTGACAACTGGCCATTTGTTGACACAATGACCCAAACAGGCACTAGCAGAGCCAGGCATTGGGATAAAACGCTTGTTAACAGCTGGCAAAGGTAGATTAGACAATACAGATACTGGTCCGGGGGAACTGGATACAAGGCCATGGGCACCAAGCAAGGGGGTCATCACAGCTGATGGAGTCATCTACCTAACCATAGAGAATAATGTCGATACCATGGATTTGAGCTCATCCACCTCAACGTTAAATCTTGTATATGAGAGAGATGCTGTAACTCAGCCATATTGGGGGCAACCATTGTGACTATGGTCTCGTCTGCTATAATATTGGTGACAGGGTTGTCATATGTGTCTAGGATGTCTAAAACAATTACAGTGAAGCAGGACATTACTGTCACCAAGTGGCGATTTATTTGCCCGACGTTGGTGTAGTGTGAGTACCATGACCCGCCCGCCTTTCCCTTCATATACACTTCTACTTTAAACATGTCAGGGATTTTCTTGGATTTAACCCCAAAATTTATGGAAGAACACACACCCTGAGCATTTTCATGGGCATTATCGGGGGGAGGTCAGTATTTCATCACATTCGACTAGAAGATTATTAATCGTTGTCATCACACAATTATCTGCTGCATGCTTCTGATTTTTACGTTTTTTGTTCTGCACTGTCCCAGCCCTGCCCTCTGCCACCTTACTTTTACCCATATGCAATATTACTTTGTTTGGAAAAATAAATAAATAAATAGGCCCCAGCAAGTCTTGTTAGATCCGTAACCTTCCTGCCAAAATACAATAGCTACAGCTGCATCCCAAAAGAAAACCAAATGTTAGAGGGGTGGCCCAGCCCAGCCTCCTTTGGGCTCCGACAAGCGTCAATGGGCCTGCCCTTGACCCGGGCTTTGCCTGCTGCATCCTGCACAGTGGTGATCTCGGTAGCACTTTATAGCACTCGTTGATGGTGCAAATGTAAGCAGCTGGGCAGAAAAAATGGCTGCCTACAGGGGCCAAGAGCAGTCTGGGATGTGTAGTCCCCCAGGCAGAGTTCAGCACGTCCTGCGCCGCTGTGATCTCACTAGCGCTTTATAGCGCTCATCGTTGGTGCAAATGTGAGCAGCTGGGCAGGAAAGATGACAGCTTCTAGGGGCCAAGAGCAGTCTAGGATGTGTAGTCCCCCAAGCAGAGTTCAGCGCGTCCCGTGCAGTGGTGATCTCCGCAGTGCTTTATAGCGCTCATCGTTGGTGCAAATGTGAGCAGCTGGGCAGGAAAGATGACAGCTTTTAGGGGCCAAGAGCAGTCTAGGATGTGTAGTCCCCAGGCAGAGTTCAGCGCGTCCCGTGCAGTGGTGATCTCCGCAGTGCTTTATAGCGCTCATCGCTGGTGCAAATGTGAGCAGCTGGGTAGGAAGGATGACTGCCTCCAGGGGCCAAGAGTAGTCTGGGATGTGTAATCCCCCAGACAGAGTTCAGGGCATCCCGCGCAGCGGTGATCTCAGTAGCGCTTCATAGCGCCTGTCGTTGGGGCAGATGTGAGCAGCTGTGCAGGAAAGATGGCTGCCTCCATGGGCCAAGAACAGTCTGGGATGTGTAGTCCCCCAGGCAGAGTTCAGCATTTCCCACGCAGCAGTGATCTCGGTAGCGCTTTGCAGAGCTTGTCGTTGGTGCAAATGTGAGCAGCTGGGCAGGAAAGATGGCTGCCTTTATGGGCCAAGAGCAGTCTGGGATGTGCAGTCCCCCAGGCAGAGTTAAGCGCGTCCCGTGCAGCGGTGATCACGGTAGCACTTTACAGCACTCATCGTTGGTGCAAATGTGAGCAGCTGGGCAGGAAAGATACCTGCCTCCATGGGCCAAGAGCAGTCTGGGATGTGTAGTTCCCCAGGTAGAGTGCAGAGCATCCTGTGCAGTGGTAATCTCTGTAGCGCTTTATAGCGCTCGTCGTTGGTGCAAATGTGGGCAGCTGGGCAGGAAAGATGACAGCTTCTAGGGGCCAAGAGCAGTCTAGGATGTGTAGTCCCCCAGGCAGAGTTCAGCGCGTCCTGTGCAGTGGTGATCTCCGCAGTGCTTTATAGCGCTCGTCGTTGGTGCAAATGTGAGCAGCTGGGTAGGAAGGATGACTGCCTCCAGGGGCCAAGAGTAGTCTGGGATGTGTAATCCCGCAGGCAGAGTTCAGGGCATCCCGCGCAGCGGTGATCTCAGTAACGCTACATAGCGCCCGTCGCTGGGGCAGATGTGAGCAGCTGGGCAGGAAAGATGGCTGCCTCCATGGGCCAAGAACAGTCTGGGATGTGTAGTCCCCCAGGCAGAGTTCAGCATTTCCCACGCAGCAGTGATCTTGGTAGCGCTTTGCAGAGCTTGTCGTTGGTGCAAATGTGAGCAGCTGGGCAGGAAAGATGGCCTCCTCCATGGGCCAAGAGCAGTCTGGGATGTGTAGTCCCCCAGGCAGAGTTAAGCGCGTCCCGTGCAGCGGTGATCATGGTAGCACTTTATAGCACTCATTGTTGGTGCAAATGTGAGCAGCTGGGCAGGAAAGACACCTGCCTCCATGGGCCAAGAGCAGTCTGGGATGTGTAGTTCCCCAGGTAGAGTGCAGAGCATCCTGTGCAGTGGTAATCTTGGTAGCGCTTTATAGCGCTCATCGTTGGTGCAAATGTGAGCAGCTGGGCAGGAAAGATGGCCGCCTCCATGGGCCAAGAGCAGTCTGGAATGTGTAGTCCCCCAGGCAGAGTTCGGTGCATCCCACACAGCGGTGATCTCTGTAGCGCTTTATAACACTCGTCGTTGGTGCAAATGTGAGCAGCTGGGCAGGAAAGATGGCCGCTTCCAGGGGCCAAGAACAGTCTGAGATGTGTAGTCCCCCAGGCAGAGGTCTAGTATTTAAAAATGAGGGAGCTCCATATTTATAGCCTTCTCTACTATTTTAGCTGAAATTGGCAGTCCGGAAATGGGACAGTATCTGCACCTCGAGGGGATTAAGCACAGGTTTCTTTATAAGTGGTAGTATGGAAGCCTTTTTCTAGAATCTGGGAAATTAATTAGATTGAAACACGATGGTTAAATGCTTGGTGAGGTGTACAGCTACTGTCTCAGTGCTAAGTGAAGTACTCTAGAAGGACAAATCTGAAGGATCACCAGAGTTAATTATTTCAATAAGTTTGGTCACCGTCTCAGTTGCTAAAGAGTAAACTCATTAAGAGTCGTAATTCCCAAAGAATTATTTTCCCAATTCCCGTGAGAGTGATTGATTTATGTGTTATTGGAAAACTCATTGTAAAACTCATTGACTTTTGATTGAAAATAATAAGCAAGTTTCTCACAAAAGAATTGGTGCATGCCAAAAGAAACACTATTATTAAGATTTGCCAATGTGTAGACTGTTTGAAAAAGTTATCTTGCAGAATTATCAGCAGATTCTAATTTTCTGGTATAGTAAATCAATTTTAAATTTGAGATCATACCTTTATAATCTCTAATGCTTTGTTTATAACTTTCTCTCCTGCAAGGATCGTTATGTTTTCTCAACTTTTGTTCCTGTCTGTTACAAAGTTGTGTCGGAGATCTTAATTTATGAGCATACCAGGGGGCAGAAGGTTTGCTTCTGTGTCACTTTCGAATTTTTACAGGGGTAATCTGATCTACTGCTGTGCTAATCCATTGAGTGTAATTTAAGGATGCTAGATCTAGGTCATTGGCTAGTGCCAGTTGGCTTTCTAATAATGCCACTTTAAACGTACCTGGATCAATGTTATGCGAGGCTAAACAATCAAACTATGTTACGAGGCTGCTGCTTAGTCTATTGAACAGTGTCAACAAAAATAAATGACTGCATAGTGGTCTAAGTTAGTGGTGTTGTAGATACCTTAGTAATTAATGGGTTATTAGAAAAATGCCATCCACAATATGGCCAGCTGTGTGAATAATACACTGAACCAGTTGGGAAAGACAAAAATCAGCATGTTATCCACTAGGTGTTCCATATCTTTATCACCAAGTGTATGAAGATAAAATCTCCTAATACAGTGAAATTAGACAGGTGTGTGCAAGATTCCAAATGTGCACTAATTCTTTGCACAAAATTAACGCTCAGATCCCGAGGACTATAAATAAGCATTCCATCAAATTAATAATTCTTAGATAACTCCAATCTAAAAAAAAAAGGGTTTCACAGTGAGTGGAGGTCACAGTCTGAAATATAGCCTCCAGATAACTATGATAGATAACCATTAAGTCCCCACCCCGTTTGAGTATACGGTCAATTGTGTGGATTAAATAGCCAGCTGGAATGGCAGAAACTAGATCAGGAGGGAATGTAGCACTGTTTCAGGTTTCATTGACAAATGCAATTTCTGGGGTGTAATTCTCTATGCAGTCCGAAAATTCATATTTAATTTCAATTAGGGAGTGTGCTTTGAATAGTACACATTTTATACCAACTCCCGTTCTTTATCTCTAGCCCTAGTATTACGCCCAATTTGAATACCCGCAGTAACCCCCGTTTCTTTTTGTCTAGTACTAATGGAAGTGTCTATTGTGATGTCCATAGTGGGATTTTCCTCACCACAGTTATCAGTCTCTGCAAAATCACAATAATTACAAATGGCCTATGTAACTAGAAGTACTAAAAAATCTAACATACCACATGTCGTTTTCTTACCATTTTTGTTGATGGACAGAAGCTTTTCCATAGAATAATGATTGGGTGGGGCTGCAGGGTGAAATGGGCAGGGTTTGTGGCACTGGGTGGAATCCAGACATTATCAGGGGGGAACAAACTTGCCTTATGCGCTTCAGGGGCACGTCCGCAGCATTTTCTTGTAGGAGGCTGGCCTGGTGTGTAGTGGGTACCTATGGTACTTACGCCTTCTCCCAGGTCCAGTCATCCCTTATTAGTGTAGTGTAGGCATTGTCTAGAAGCCAGGCTCTCTAGAGGTAGCTGTGGATGAGCAGCCAAGGCTTATCTAGGAGACATGCAAAGCTCATGCAATACCACTGTAGTCACACAGGGCCATATTTATACTTTTTGACGCAAAACTGCGCTAACGCAGTTTTGCGTCAAAAAAATTAGCGCCGGCTAACGCCATTCTGAAGCGCCATGCGGGCGCCGTATTTATTCAATGACGTTGGCCGGCGTTAGCCGCCGGCGCTGCCTGGTGTGCGTGGAAAAAAAACGACGTACACCAGGCAGCGCCGGCGTAGGGGGAAAATGGAGTATGGGCGTACAAAAATGGTGCAAGTCAGGCTGAGGCAAAAAAATCGCCTCAACCCGTTTTGCGCCATTTTTTTACGACGCCCAACCCCCATTGAAATGACTCCTGTCTTAGCAAAGACAGGAGTCATGCCCCCTTGCCCAATGGCCATGCCCAGGGGACTTTTGTCCCCTGGGCATGGCCATTGGGCATAGTGGCATGTAGGGGGGCACAAATCAGGCCCCCCTATGCCACAAAAAAAAAAAAAAAAAAATACTTACCTGAACTTACCTTAATGTCCCTGGGGTGGGTCCCTCCATCCTTGGGTGTCCTCCTGGGGTGGGCAAGGGTGGCAGGGGGTGTCCCTGGGGGCAGGGGAGGGCACCTCTGGGCTCATTCTGAGCCCACAGGTCCCTTAACGCCTGCCCTGACCCAGACGTTAAAATCCGGCGCTAATGCGGGTTTTTTAGACCCGCCCACTCCCGGGCGTCATTTTTGCCCGGGAGTATAAATACGACACATATGCATCGGAATCATTTTTTAAGACGGGAATGCCTCCCTTGCATATCATTAACGCAAGGAAGGTGTTCACGCAAAAAAATGACGCTAACTCCATGAACTTTGGCGCTAGACGCGTCTAACGCCAAAGTATAAATATGGAGTTAGTTTTGCGTCGAATTTGCGTCGAAAAAAACAACGCAAATTCGGCGCAAACGGAGTATAAATATGCCCCACAGTACTTAAAAACATGAAGGGAAATATTCAGTGTTACAAAAATAAAGGTACTTTATTTTGGTGACACAAATACCAAACATACCATAGAGACTACACTCCCTTAGGAGGTATGTAATACACAAATTATATACACTAGAATGCAGAAATAGGCATGCATACAGTTAGAAAAGAGTGCAATTAGTGAAAATCACAGTAATTAGAAATTGGCATAGGGGAAGCACAAACCATATACTAAGAAAGTGGAATGCGAAAGTCAGTCCCCCACCTAGGCAAGTGTAGTGTGTAGAGGGGAGCTGGGAGTACTAGAAAACCCCAAAGGTAAGTACCAAAACCCACCCCGGTGACCAGGAAAGCAGGAGTAAATCACAGTAACTTTCCCGGAACACACAGAGAAATGAGAAGAAGAATTATGCAAAACCCAGAAGAGACTGTAAGACATGAACAGTGGATTCCTGGACAAGAAGACTTGAGGAAGAAAGCGACCAAGTCCAAAAAGCACAGAAGAATCCAGGAAGAATAGGAGCCCCTGGTAACACGGATGAAGGTGCAAAAGGAGAACCAGCTATGAAGGAGAAAAGTCAGCACTGCACCTACAAAGACGAAGTTGGGTTCCTGGAGGGGCAAGTGATGTCCAAAGCCGGATGGAGGATTGCAGTTGGTTTTGCGTCGTCGGAGTCTGCCAACAAGCCTTGGCACGCACAAACTCACGGTTACCGGTAAATGACGTTGCCTGGGACCAGAAAGGACCAGGTGGACTCTATCCAGGAGGAAGAGTCGGAGAGGGCCTTCAGCAACTCAGAGAGCCCACAGAAACCTAGGCAGTGCACACAAGACTCCCACAGCACAGGGACAAGAAAGTTGCAGAGGAGGCACATGGAGCACTACGACAAAGGCTCCCACACCACTGGAGAACTACTCAGGAAGCTGTGTGTCGCAGGAGTGCTGGGAGCTTGAGCTTCAAGATGCACGAATAACTTGGAGGATCCACATAGCTCAGCAGGAAAGGGGATCCACGTAGCTGGTCGTCGCTGCAGTTGGTGCCTGCAGAAGCAGGGGAGTGACTCCTTCACCCCAAGGGAGATTCCTTCACTCTTCTGATGCAGGCTGAAGATGGGCTGTCTTCAGAGGATGTACGACTGGGAAACAGTTGCAGTTGCTGGCAGAAGCCAGAGATACAATGTTGCAGAAGGTGTCTTGCTTCTTTGTTGTAGCTTGTAGAGTTCCGGGAGGGTCCAGATGCAGTTTCTTTGGTGAGAAGTTGAAGTGGAGGATGCAGAGCATTCCTGCTGGAGTCTTGCAATCCGAATCTGAGGAACCACCCAAAGGAGAGACCCTAAATAGCCCTAGAAGGGGGATTGGTCACTTAACCAGGTACGCACCTATCAGGGGAGGGCTCTGACATCACCTGCTGGCACTGGCCACTCAGATGCTCCCAGAGTTCCCTGTCAACCTCAGTAATTAATGGGTTATTAGAAAAATGCCATCCACAATATGGCCAGCTGTGTGAATAATACACTGAACCAGTTGGGAAAGACAAAACTCAGCATGTTATCCACTAGGTGTTCCATATCTTTATCACCAAGTGAATCCAAAATGGCGAAACCAAGGGACCCTCTGGAGGAGTTTTGAGCACCAGCCATGGGATGGTGATGGACAGGGCAGTGGTCACTCCCCTTTCTTTAGTCCAGTATCGCGCCAGAGCGGGGACTGGGGGTCCCTGAACTGGTGTAGACTGGTTTATGCAAGGAGGGCACCAAATGTGCCCTTTAAAGCATTTCCAGAGCTTGGGGAGGCTACCCCTCCTAAGCCTGTAACAACTATTTCCATATTTTCAAAGGGAGAGGGTGTAACACCCCTCTCCCAAAGGAACTCCTTTGTTCTGCCTTCCTGGGCTCGAGCTTTTCACGCAACAGGAAAGCAGAAACCTGTCTTTGAGGTCAAAGCAGCCGGGGCTGCCTGGAAAACCTCAGAAGGCTGGAATAGGAACACTGGGGGTCCTCAAAGGAGCCACCAGAGTGCATGGAATCATACAACCAATGCTTGCAAAAGCCTTGGGGTATGATTCCAACATGTTTGATACCAAACATGCCTATGTTCACAGTTACCATTATGTAGCTGGACATAGGTAGTGACTTATTTCCACTAAACACATTAAATGGCTTCCTCGCACTCACAAAGTCTGGGAAAATGGTCCTGGAGGTCACAGGGGCATCTCTGCTAGTGCAGCGGTGCCTTCACACACAGGTACTTTGCACCCTGCCCTCAGGGCTGGAGGGCCTGCTATAGGGGTGACTTATAAGTTACCTGGTACAATGGCAATGAAAGGGTGCTTGCACCTTTTCACACAGGCTACAATGGCAGTCCTGCAGAAGCCTTTGCGTGGGCTCCCTATGGGTGGCAAAATATATGCTGCAGTCCATAGGGAACCCCTGGAACCCCAATGCTCTGGGTACCTAGGTACCATACACTAGGGACTTATAAGGGAGCACCAGTATGCCAATTGTGGGTGAAATACTGTGTACCGGGAGTATAAATACGACACATATGCATCGGAATCATTTTTTAAGACGGGAATGCCTCCCTTGCATATCATTAACGCAAGGAAGGTGTTCACGCAAAAAAATGACGCTAACTCCATGAACTTTGGCGCTAGACGCATCTAACGCCAAAGTATAAATATGGAGTTAGTTTTGCGTCGAATTTGCGTCGAAAAAAACAACGCAAATTCGGCGCAAACGGAGTATAAATATGCCCCACAGTACTTAAAAACATGAAGGGAAATATTCAGTGTTACAAAAATAAAGGTACTTTATTTTGGTGACACAAATACCAAACATACCATAGAGACTACACTCCCTTAGGAGGTATGTAATACACAAATTATATACACTAGAATGCAGAAATAGGCATGCATACAGTTAGAAAAGAGTGCAATTAGTGAAAATCACAGTAATTAGAAATTGGCATAGGGGAAGCACAAACCATATACTAAGAAAGTGGAATGCGAAAGTCAGTCCCCCACCTAGGCAAGTGTAGTGTGTAGAGGGGAGCTGGGAGTACTAGAAAACCCCAAAGGTAAGTACCAAAACCCACCCCGGTGACCAGGAAAGCAGGAGTAAATCACAGTAACTTTCCCGGAACACACAGAGAAATGAGAAGAAGAATTATGCAAAACCCAGAAGAGACTGTAAGACATGAACAGTGGATTCCTGGACAAGAAGACTTGAGGAAGAAAGCGACCAAGTCCAAAAAGCACAGAAGAATCCAGGAAGAATAGGAGCCCCTGGTAACACGGATGAAGGTGCAAAAGGAGAACCAGCTATGAAGGAGAAAAGTCAGCACTGCACCTACAAAGACGAAGTTGGGTTCCTGGAGGGGCAAGTGATGTCCAAAGCCGGATGGAGGATTGCAGTTGGTTTTGCGTCGTCGGAGTCTGCCAACAAGCCTTGGCACGCACAAACTCACGGTTACCGGTAAATGACGTTGCCTGGGACCAGAAAGGACCAGGTGGACTCTATCCAGGAGGAAGAGTCGGAGAGGGCCTTCAGCAACTCAGAGAGCCCACAGAAACCTAGGCAGTGCACACAAGACTCCCACAGCACAGGGACAAGAAAGTTGCAGAGGAGGCACATGGAGCACTACGACAAAGGCTCCCACACCACTGGAGAACTACTCAGGAAGCTGTGTGTCGCAGGAGTGCTGGGAGCTTGAGCTTCAAGATGCACGAATAACTTGGAGGATCCACATAGCTCAGCAGGAAAGGGGATCCACGTAGCTGGTCGTCGCTGCAGTTGGTGCCTGCAGAAGCAGGGGAGTGACTCCTTCACCCCAAGGGAGATTCCTTCACTCTTCTGATGCAGGCTGAAGATGGGCTGTCTTCAGAGGATGTACGACTGGGAAACAGTTGCAGTTGCTGGCAGAAGCCAGAGATACAATGTTGCAGAAGGTGTCTTGCTTCTTTGTTGTAGCTTGTAGAGTTCCGGGAGGGTCCAGATGCAGTTTCTTTGGTGAGAAGTTGAAGTGGAGGATGCAGAGCATTCCTGCTGGAGTCTTGCAATCCGAATCTGAGGAACCACCCAAAGGAGAGACCCTAAATAGCCCTAGAAGGGGGATTGGTCACTTAACCAGGTACGCACCTATCAGGGGAGGGCTCTGACATCACCTGCTGGCACTGGCCACTCAGATGCTCCCAGAGTTCCCTGTCAACCTCAGTAATTAATGGGTTATTAGAAAAATGCCATCCACAATATGGCCAGCTGTGTGAATAATACACTGAACCAGTTGGGAAAGACAAAACTCAGCATGTTATCCACTAGGTGTTCCATATCTTTATCACCAAGTGAATCCAAAATGGCGAAACCAAGGGACCCTCTGGAGGAGTTTTGAGCACCAGCCATGGGATGGTGATGGACAGGGCAGTGGTCACTCCCCTTTCTTTAGTCCAGTATCGCGCCAGAGCGGGGACTGGGGGTCCCTGAACTGGTGTAGACTGGTTTATGCAAGGAGGGCACCAAATGTGCCCTTTAAAGCATTTCCAGAGCTTGGGGAGGCTACCCCTCCTAAGCCTGTAACAACTATTTCCATATTTTCAAAGGGAGAGGGTGTAACACCCCTCTCCCAAAGGAACTCCTTTGTTCTGCCTTCCTGGGCTCGAGCTTTTCACGCAACAGGAAAGCAGAAACCTGTCTTTGAGGTCAAAGCAGCCGGGGCTGCCTGGAAAACCTCAGAAGGCTGGAATAGGAACACTGGGGGTCCTCTAAGGAGCCACCAGAGTGCATGGAATCATACAACCAATGCTTGCAAAAGCCTTGGGGTATGATTCCAACATGTTTGATACCAAACATGCCTATGTTCACAGTTACCATTATGTAGCTGGACATAGGTAGTGACTTATTTCCACTAAACACATTAAATGGCTTCCTCGCACTCACAAAGTCTGGGAAAATGGTCCTGGAGGTCACAGGGGCATCTCTGCTAGTGCAGCGGTGCCTTCACACACAGGTACTTTGCACCCTGCCCTCAGGGCTGGAGGGCCTGCTATAGGGGTGACTTATAAGTTACCTGGTACAATGGCAATGAAAGGGTGCTTGCACCTTTTCACACAGGCTACAATGGCAGTCCTGCAGAAGCCTTTGCGTGGGCTCCCTATGGGTGGCAAAATATATGCTGCAGTCCATAGGGAACCCCTGGAACCCCAATGCTCTGGGTACCTAGGTACCATACACTAGGGACTTATAAGGGAGCACCAGTATGCCAATTGTGGGTGAAATACTGTGTTAACAGTAACCAGCAACCACATTTAAGGGAGAGAGCATAACTACTGGGGTCCTGGTTAGGCAGATCCCAGTGGACACAGTCAAACACACTGACAAACAGGCCAACAGTGGGGGTAACCAAGTTAGAAAGTCTTCATTAAATAATGACCAAAATCAGGATAAAGGAGGAGGGGCACCAGTGGTGGAAGTTCCTAGAGTGCTAAATCAACAAAATGGAGTCCCAGTGGCAGCACTAAACAAAATGCTGCTCCACTCCCCAAGAACCGATAAATGTGGCCCCCAGAGCTAAGTAATAAAGAGTTTTTGTCTCAAGCTCCTAAAAGTCTTAAAACATGAGAGGAGAAAGTGCAAATTGCCTTTCAGCTTCATTTTATTCCATTTCAAATATGGTATTAACACATAAAAATAATTTTCAAACCCAGACATTTCCCAGTTCACAATAACTCACACGATAAATAAACAAACAAGAATGTTAAAAGAAGCAAAATCAGCTCCCCAGCAGCAGGATCAGTTTCATCACATTAGTTGTAGTCCACACAGTAAAAAAAAAAAGAAAGTGCACACCGATGGCAGGTAAAAAGGGCTCTTGCTCCTACAGGGGGAAGTTCATAAAAAGAAAAAAAAATTAAAACCTGTGAAGTTTGCAGTGAGGGTGCACCAAGCGAGTGGGCAAAGGTAAACCAGCATTGCTGCAGAGAAGGCTATAGCAATGGCATCTTTTCATAAACAAAAAGAGCAGCAAAACAGCTGTTCCTAAGAGGAAAAACTGAGTCAATCTGACAAAAAGAAGGTGAACAAACCAGCAGCTTTAACTAGAACATCAAAAAAGAATTTGAAATCTTGAAGAAGCCGAAATGTTTGTACTTGGAGGCCGCACCCTTAGTGTTGGAGGCAGAAACAAATAGCTGACAGAATATCAACAAAATAAGGTGGACAGGCTGTCAAAAGTAGGTGTTTGTCATTTTACATTTTACGCAGCGCATAATGTGTACATCAGGTTTTTATAAATTAGATAATATAGTATCCAATGTATTCACATATAGGGTTATTGTTGGTCGGAAAGTCACTATGTGACAGCTGAGAGTTTGTGTGGTATTGGAAAGAAAGTAACACTTCTGTAACATATCTGTATTGAGACTGTGATTATTGAAGAATCTCAAGAATTGGAGCACAAAGGAGGTTAAAAGAAGTAAATACCTCCTGGATTGAAAGTTATTGTCTGGGGAGTTCATGGTATCTTCCCTATAGAGAAATACGTGGCCTAGATATATCTGCATGAGGCCATATTGAGGACAGCAGATTTGTTGTTGGGAAGACAATAATAGTATATGAGGATTTTCACTGGTAACACATGGTCATATTGGCTTAATGGGCAAATTTAAATAAGAGTCCATTACTAAACAAACTTTAAATGATAAGTGGTAACTAACAATTAAATAATACCACAAATCAACCATGGCAAACAAGGTGTATAAAGAAGTAACTGTCAGAAGTTCCATTTGTTAACCAGACTGTAATACTTTGAAGCTCATCTTCTGTAATGTCTTTCTTGAGCATTTAAACCACATGACTTAATGAACAGTGTGTTGTGCAAAAGAGGCCAATGCACCCTGTGTGATTTCAATGCTTGTAAAGCCTATTGAGAGCAAAATACACCTCTTTGGTGTTGTTTCTCACTGTTAACTGACTTCAAATCACCCAATCTTTACATATTCTCATCCAACAATTTAAAATTTGCTTTGCTCTTGCTGGTCAAATGTCCCAATTATGTTTAGATACCTTACCTCCTGATGTGAGTATATGGATTTGCAAATAAGGGTAATTGCAGAAAAGGTTTTTAGGTTTATTTTCTGTTTAATACAGCATATAGGAACTGCAAGAAAAACAACAACATCAATAGAGGGGATTAAGTAGTGTGATTGAGAACACACTTGTTAAAATCTACCAATACTGTAAATCAAAACTTTTAAGAGTTTATATTTGGAGTCCACACGGTTCTCTGTGCAGCATGGAATTTTACCAGTCTTTTAAAACATTCATCTTACTTACCAACAATGCAATAAGTTAGGAAGGTTCAGGTAAAACACTGAAAGTACCATTATCAAATAGTATGTAATGAAGTGATGATACTTCTCTTCTCAAGATCCAGTCTGGAAAGTGTGTGTAAGTTTGTTGTGCATCTAATGGTCGCTGAGACTAAGCAGTTAGTCTGTTGAGATGTATGGTTAAGAAAAATGATATCTCATAGTAGCATGCATGCAGAAAACAGAACATTTGATCTGGATGATGTCAGGATAAAATGCTTTTCACAGTTACATGACTATCAAAAACATCATAACAAACCTCTGCCTATGACACAAGAAATACTAATAAGGTTATAGTTCATTGCTACTTAATTAGTGTGTGAGTTTAATTTTGAGGTTCCTGCTAGTAAAGCTAACCTGTGAGATAAAATAGGCGTTCATATCAAAATATGAAAAATAGTTTAACTAAGTATTCAGTATTATTTTTGGAGGAGGGGATTTATGCAGTGTTCCCACTGTGAATAGGGAATATCTCCTGGGTGGAAATAGAGACATGAAGGTACCACTCCACCTACCTGTTAGAACACTACTGTTTTTTTTACAACTGCAGATATTCCTCACAGGATGTAGTCTTGGAATGGACAGGCAGTGAAAATGATGTGATAAGAAATGGGGGATACGGGTTCACTTGAACCAGTTTCTATAAAATCAGGTAGGTAATAGCAACACACAAGGAAAAGTTCTATGCAGACATAGGTCTATACAGTTGAATGTGGCTGCTGAGAGTATGCCTAGAAGAAGCCAGTCTCCTGGAGAAAGTATGCATGAACCTGTGTCAAGATCAGAAGTGCAATGCAGATTGGATATGGTTGCTTAAATGGGGAGCTGTTCATTTCCTTCAATTTCATGAAGAGGAGCTTTATAAACTGCAGATTCACAGTCTAGGGTGTCCCTGATTCCAGTGTTAAAGCTAATAGTTAGAAGCTTAACTAATGAGAAGGACAGGTGTCACCTTTATTAGCTATTGCAAGAATAAAGCTGGGAGCAGAGTCCTTTTCCCTCTGCACAAGAGTCTGCAATCACAATGGTACTGTTTTTTTCAGTGAAGTTCCAAGTGAGAATGTTTCCTGCGTGACATTTTCCAAAGGCATTTGGATAGTGGTGTCAGAGATCTGCTGAGAATGGGACCATGATGAAACTTCACAAAGTAAATGGAAACTGGCTGTTCTTTTTGGCCCAGGCCCTGGAAGCATGATCACAGCTTGTGTGCCTTAAAGTCAGGTACCATTTCAAGCATGCCTAAGGAATTTCTAGAGGATTCACTATTGAGAATATACTCATAGCCCAGTTCACATAATTTATTATTCAGCCAGAATATGCAGGTTTAGATGGAACAGAGCATGAAGGCACTTGAGCATTGGACAGTCACTTCCTTGTCTCCTGAAATCTTAAAACCAAGCTGATTTGATTGATCCTATGAATCAGAGCCCCACAGGAGGTCTGTATCATACATTTTCAAGCCAGGTGTAAGATTTTGTAAAACATTTCTCAACAGATTGTTTAAAGATATTTGGGCACTCAATTGATTATGTCATGGGATGTGCCATTGGTTAAGACCCTCATAGTCAAGGCCTGCATAGGAGTACTGTTCACCTTTCTATGACTCCATTTGAATAATGTTTCAATAAATAAATAAATTGTAGCTGTGTACCCTCTACTAATGCTTTGGAAGCAAAAGTCAACCCTTGTTCTGAGTGAAAGGCACCCAACCCTAGTAGAAGCCTCAGAGGGAACAGAAAGTAAGTATACTTAGATGGGAATCCACCCACGGGGCAAGATTCTGTGCCATTTATTCTAGTATCCTGGAGGTTGAGAGGACCTACCTGAAGGCTTCACTTTCTGCTATGTTTCAAACACCACTAGTCCTCCTAAAAGAGAAAAGTGAGAAAGAAATTAGCATTGAAAAATGACAGCAACAATAGAGAAATGAAATTAGAAAAGAAGGACTCCCACAGTTGTCTCCCCCCCAAGAATCTAGCCCAGAAGAATAGCTGCAGGGAGGTAATAGCAGTGATTTGTGGGAGTAAGCTGATGTTGGAAAGCTGCAAAGAGGAGAGGAAGCCCTCAAACCAGTGGCCAGAGTAGGATGATGGAAGAACCACTAGATTTCAACCCAAAGTGCTGCTGAAAGAGACAGAAGCAGAGGATGGAGGGAAGCACCGCTGTCAGCCAGAGCACCTCCCGGACTCTAAGTGGAGTGAGAAGGTAACAGGCTCTGACTCATTCACCCGCAATAGGTACCAGACTGCGAAGCAGGGTTTCTTGTATCTCAAACATCAAGTATACTAATCAAATAGTCCCCGCCATTGCTCATTTAGACCTTTGTTAGTCAATAAGGAGAAGTGTTAAGGAGCTATTATTTACATCAATTGTCAGCTCAGTAAAGTCCAATTGGGCTTCTTAGGAATCAGCAAAGGAATTTAATGTGAGCTTAGAGGGTTTATTAACAAATTAAATCAAATCAATCATAAGTTCAAAAAGTATTTACAATTTTAGTCATCATTTTTACAGATTCAAATAACTTAAAAGATGATATTTCAAAACAAGACAGAATATCACATTGGTAAGAATAACAAACAGAATGGAGTACATTGAGCCATTTCATTCCATAAAGGAAAGCCTCTAAAGTAAATTAATAAAGTTTTGACATAAAAAGGTATTTAATTTTAGCAAGCAAAGTAAGGCGTCAGCTTCAGAAACCCAAACGGAAGGATCTGAAGAGATAATAGGAATGCTTAGACTTGAAGCCTTAGCACTCAAGCAGTGGATATTAGGCTAGAAAGGTATTATGATCTCAAAGTCAGCAGGAATCTCTTAGATCTGCTTCCTAAAATCTGCAGCAAGCTCTCCATACCTAATCCAAGGATTACATGTAGATACAATTTATCAACACATTAATGGCAGCAATTTTCCCATTTCCATTCTCATGAGCCATTCTATCTTTAGCAAACATTTTGGTGCAAGTAAACTTCCCAGCTTCTCATGTCTTCATAAAAGACTACACAACCATATCCTTGGTTTGTTACTTTAAACAGATCTTGTGGTTCAGACAGTTCTTCCCAGAGTCTGGGATCTCTTCTCTTCCTGGTGTGAACCTCACTATCAGTTCTCTAATATTTAACAAATGCCTATTTATTAGCTAACAGAAGGCTTCTAGAAAGTTACAGCAGTTTCAATAGGAAAAAACTGAAACATGTCTTGTGCAAAACAGCAGTTTAAAAGTGAAAAATTGGCCTTTTAGCCCCAACATGTAAAGTTGACATTTATATTGACATTAGCACAATATGTTAATTCATGTGCCTACTGATAAGGTTTAAATATGATCATCTACTACACATTTTGCATTAAATGTGTGCTTGTTATTCAATGTCAATGTAAACACTTTATAGTTTAATACATTTAACTGCACAGCAAGGAGACTTGCTAGTGGTGTAACACAACGTAAGGGGCCCTCTGCAAAGTACATTAAGGCCCCTCCCTTGGGCTTACTTAGTAGCTCTCAGACCAGGGTATTGTGCTGAGGAGACCCCCTGGAGCTCAGGGCCCCCCTGCACAGAGGGGCCTGTGGGGCCTTTGTTACAACACTGAAACTCACTGTATGAATTCCCCCCTCTGATGACTTGAATATCCATCACATTTGAACACAAATCAATCTTCACTGTGTACCTTCTTCCTCTTCTGAGTCATTCATTTCACCCTTTAAGTTCTGAATCTCCTTCAAGTTCTCATTTCCTAGTAATCCTTATTATTTCTTTCTTCCATTTGCTTTTCTTCTCTCCTTTGCATTTTCTGCCTTCGTTTTTGTTTCTTGCTAAATAACATCTAAAGTCTTTATATAAAGCAAAAAGGCAAATCAAGCAAATGTCAATCATCAACATCATTTTTTATATAACACCTTCAATTCCTAAAGCAGTAGGAGGCAGATTTAAGAAAAGTGGCGCTGCACCTAGTGTGGAGAAAATGTCACTTTAGCGCCGCCTTAGTATAAAAAAATGACGCTATGTCAGAGTTAAGGTGGCAATAGGAGCTCTTAAATATGCCCCTAGTTGTTTCTAAATTTTATAATTCCAGTTTCAAGTCACAAATGCTCTTTACAAAGTCTTCTACTGTCTTTCTTTTATCTGGTATGTATGAACAGCAATGCTATGCCTTCAACATCCTTAAGACTCCACCTTTTTCTGTC
Organism: Pleurodeles waltl; assembly: GCF_031143425.1. Lineage (NCBI taxonomy): Eukaryota > Metazoa > Chordata > Amphibia > Caudata > Salamandridae > Pleurodeles > Pleurodeles waltl. Next base: position 725,030,097 of record NC_090437.1, read on the forward strand.
TACAATATGTCAAAGGTTAATCAGTCTTGTAAAATCATTGATCTAATTGCTGCTTATTCTGTGTTTACTGCTAGCAAAGCACCAGATGTAGTAGTGTCTAATTTATGTCCTACTACAGAAAGATTTCAGATCTTTTTATCATTTAAGACTACTCCTACTGAGAGAATAATCAAACCAAAAATGTCTCTCACTAAATGGGTCCCATCATTGGCACTACGTCTATGTCTGTGAGATGTATTCATTGTTAATAATTCTATAGTGTTCACGTGATACATTTTAGGGATCAATGAAGCTAAATAACAAATACCTTCTCAATCAGTATCCCTCATCAACATGTAACCAATGCAGCTTTCAACCTCTCTTTCAGGGCAATCTTCTTGTCACTGTTACAGAGCCACCCTGTGGCGATTCTACCTCTCACCATTCTACAAAAGAATATAAAATTGGTACACATGCTTGACTTTGCTCGGACCTCTAAACTTGGACAAGCCCCTTATCACTATACCCACCTTGACCTTCACCCAATCATTGGTTCTGATCATGCCATCTCAACATTTTGTAAATTTCCATTCATCCACATTGCACTTCTCTCCACATGATTCCTGCTCTTTCATCCAAGAATGCTCCAACGTATTGCCTGGAACTCTAGTTCTCATTACTTCAAAAGGAGATTTCTGAGTAGCTCCCTGCTCAGTGGCGTGATTTCTTCCATTAATTTCTCCACATCTCGTCCATTCTTGTTTGCCATTTGACTGATGCCCTTCACCAATCAATTTGCCCTCTCAACTATGCCATTTACTTGAGGATTATAAAAAGAGGTATGATGGTGCATGATACCACATACTGGCAACAAACTCTTCAATTTAATAGAGACCAACTGGGTGCCATAGTCAGTTATGAGTATTGATGGAATGCCCTCTTCCAATAATATTTAACTCAGACTTCAAATGGTAGCTTCTGTGGTAACTTCCTTCAAAACATTCACACTTTGAAAAAAACATCAATGACCCGTACTGCAAAACTGCACTCACTTCACAATTCAGAAATTGGGCCAATAAAATACACACACACACACTATGCCAAGGTTTACCAAGATTAACAATCTGCTGCATGTTTGACTGGATCCCCACCTTCAATCTTGGCATCTTTCAACCAATGACGTAACATGATCATCCAAACCAGGTGACCAAAATTGAGCTTTGAAGCGAGGCTGAGTCAACCTCTGCCCCTAATAACCCTCATGGTTCAGTGCTATGAATTTGGTTCTCAAACCCAAAGGTGGAATAAATCTGTCACCTGTCAGCCATTATTTATCCCCACACAAGGACAATTCATCCACCACCTTAATATGTGGTTGCACTGATATTGATACACAATTTTCCCTTCTACTTCCAGGATTCACCATGTGTACAACCTCTTTGAGAACATCATTAGCATCCATCTCATGGTACCACTTGTCGACAGTAAATGCACCTTCATCTCCCACCACCGCTCTTTGACAAAAGCCACAGCACCCTCACTTTTACTAGCTGAAACTGAGGGCCCAATACACATACATTCAGGACAAGCAATCAGCTTGAGTGCTTTTCCAGCCCTGAATGTGTCTATATTGTGTTGATAGTCCAGGAATATAGCAGCCAACCTGGCTTATATCACTGAATCCTTCCCAGCTCCTCCATTGAGAAACATTTTAAGTAGGGGTTTATGATCTGGCCTCAAAATAAATTGCATATCCCAGACATATGTGCAATAATACTCCACAGCACAGGCTGCCGCTAGCACCTCTATCTTAATAACAGAGTAATTCCTTTCCGAAACAGTGAGAGTTCTTGAAGAAAATGTCACTGATTTCTCAATGTCTGCATGTTTTTGAGAGAGAAAGGGACCTAGACCACTGGCACTTTCATACACTATTATAATGGCCTTTAGCTTCATGTCAGAAGGTGTCAAGGTTCCTGCTTCACAAATCTCTTTCTTGATCAAACTAAAGCAATCTTCCTGCTCCCAATTCCAAGTAAAGTGTGACCCTTTCCTGGGTAAAGACCTCAAACACTCGGCCTTGTATGCAAACTTCTCCACAAACTTCACATAGTATTCAATTAAACCCATGAAGGATCTTAATTTTCCTATATCCATAGGAGCTGTTGCCAGCTCAATCACCTTCTGCAAATTATCTTTAGGTTTGAACCCTTCAGCTGAAAAGGGATAGCCTGGATATTCAGTCTGCTCCTCCAAACCTAAAAATGTTTTTTCCGGAGCGTAAGACACACTTCTACAATCCTATGCAAAGCATGCTTCAGTATGACATTGTGTTCCTGAATGGTTTTGCCAAAAATCTAAATGCCATCTTGGAAGTACACAACATTTTTGAAAACTTTGAAAATCTCACTAATCAAACATTGGAATACACTCGCCGCTGATGACAACCCAGAAGGCTGAACTGAAATGTTTTCTCCATAGTTGTATGGCTGTCTGTGGCTTGGGTTCTTTGTGAAGTTTAATCTGATGATACACACTCGTTAATTCCAAATTTGAAAAGTATCTACCCCCCTATAACATCAAAACAGTCAACAATGTTGGGTAAGGTAAATATGTCTTCTACCACACTTTGATTCAAGGATCTGAGGTTGACACAAAACCTTAACTGGTCATCATTTTTTTTTTTTTTTTAGTAATGACAACAGGTGAAACCCAACAAGAAGCCTCAACAGGTCGTATGATTCCTTCCTGCAACATTTTCTGAATTCGTTTTTTTTTCATCCTGTTGGAAAATGGGTTACTTGCAAAGGCAGGTAAGTACCTACACTTAGCAATAAGCCATTAACCCCTACTAGGTTCGATTAGGTCTCAATAAATTAACCCTAGCTCAACCCTTGGTAGCTTGGCAATGAGCGACAAGGCTTAACTTAGGAGACAATTCGTAAAGCATTCAAGTATGACAAAACAGTAATTAAATAAAACACAGGAAACAGTTTAAAAATCCAAAACCATTTTATAACAATGGGAAATATTATTAGCTTTAAAATTACACCAAAAGAAATAAAATTGGATAAAGGGAAACAGGAGATATGAATTTTTAAAGAATTAATGCTTTTTAGCGCTTAGAAACCAATAGCGCCAATCTGGTCATTTGGTCGCACCTCGATCGGTGTAAAGTCAAAATTTAAGGCCAAGCGCGATGGAGCCCTGCTTGGCCACAGCCTGAGGGAGGTTTTGGTCAAATGTTTCCCTTCAGACTTAGTCATTTCCTTGAAGATTTTCTTCAGCGGGACCAGGCCGCCAGTCCAGTGCGACCTCCTGGAACTCTTCCTCGGATACACGTCGTGTGAGTCCTCGGTCGAGATTTCTACATTTGGACTTAGACGATTTTTCGAAATGAAAATCCTTCAACCGGGGCAAACCTGTATCTTGATCAAACGTCCTTGGAGCCCTCTTCGGATGCACTGCCTGGGAGGTCCCGGTCAACTTTTTACATTCGGACTTAGTCACTTTTTCGGAGATGTTATTCACCGGGACGAACCTACAAGTCACCTGTAGCAAACAGAGAGTTCCTCCTTGAACCAGTTGAAGCCAGGCAAAGTCCTTCTTGTGGTGAAGCCCAAGTGTGCAGCTGGTGCAGTCCTCCAGAGTGCAGTGTCCAGGTGCAGGTCAGGGGTCCAGCAGGGCAGTTCTTCTTCTCCTGTATTTCTTCCTTGTAGGGATCTTAAGTGTGGGTGGAGGTCTGCCAGTTTTATCCTTGCTCCTGGGTAAAAAACACGGGGTCCTGCTTGTCCAATCAGGTGAAAGGTCCTTGCTCCTGTGATGACTACTTCCTGTGAAGTGTGTTAAAAAACAATCCCAGGGAGCAACATTCCTCATGAAATCAATCATGGCTGAAACTGATTTTTGGAGGTTACATCTGGCTGAGCCCACCCACTGGTGTTGCTAAAAACCCTAAACACACCCCTCTGCTGCCCTCTCCTAATCTAATCAAGGGGCCACCTAATTGTCTTGGTTTGCAGGATGTGAGGGAGGTGCTGGGATGCTCTAAATGTCCTTCCCTGCCTTTGAAGACCAGTTGGGCAGCCCTCCCCTTCCTTCTTCACCATCTGCTGAGAGAAGTTCTCCTCCCCCAGGCACATCTCTTTGTGTTCAGCCCAGGCCACGTCACACCTCATCAAGGCAGCCTGGACAGGCTACCAGAGGCTGGCCAATCAGAGAAGGGCACAACAGGGCTGAAGTTGACAACATTTTAGTTACAATTTAAAACTCTTTATCTGAACAAGTTATATTGAATCCAACAATTGTAAGTTGTGGGATTTATTATAACAATTAATTTGATACCAAACTTGAATTGTCTGACACTTAAATGTACTTTATAATTTAAAATAAAGTCTCCTCATTCTAGCCTATGGAGGCCATTCACTACAATGAGGGGAAAATGAATGTGGCTGTTTTACCTCACCAGGGCTTATAAACCTATTCTTATAAGGTCCCTGCTTGTAGTTACATGGCACCCAACCCTTGGGGCACATAGTTTAAGACTTTGGAAGTACTTTTAATTCCAAAGTTGAATTTGCATATAACTTTAGTTTAAAAGCAGCCTGCAAGACAGGCATGCCTTTAAAATGACACTGGGCACCCCAGGAGTGCACCTATGGGTTCCCTGCCAATGCTGGGGGTCCCTAAACCTACATGCCCTACCATATACTAGGGACTTATAGGTGGGTTAATATTGCCAATTATAATTAGTCTAATTTGCATATTCACTTTACACAGAGCACTGGCTCTGGGATTCGTAAGCAGTACCCAGGCTACCGCCAAGTGTCAGTAACCACCAGTATCTGTCCAAAAAGTATGGGGGTGACCAGGGCAAATAGGAGGACTTTCCTACACATTCTGAACCACTACAGGCACTCTTCTGAACTTGTGTTGGACTGGTACTGCACTTTTTTCTAAGTGTAATCTTGTGGACATATTCATTAAGTTGTCCAAGCTTGCCTTCAAATATTTGATTTATACTCTCTAAGATCTCTGACAAATATTCATCCTCTACCACTATAACCTGGGATGAGGCTCTATGGTTGATTATGATATGAAGATCATACTGATTTAACCACCTCGAAGTCAGGAGACCCTGTTTCAGCTACGTAAAATTTGCCTTGTACTTCCCTTTTTTCAAATGTAATCTGAGCACCCCTGTAACCTGAAATATCAATAGTTTTGCCTTGATACTCTCCCAGGGAAATATTTCTGGCTTTTAACTCTATTCTGCTCCACTCTTGCTGAAACATTGACTTGGTGAACAATTGTGTACCTGGACCTTCTATCCACCATAAATTCGATGAGTCGTCCATTTATTTTAAAAGTGGCTTTGGGCCTATTCTTCCTCTTGCCCTATCCTACCATGGCTGCCTCACAACCTACAATTAGGCCTTCATTACAACCCTGGCAGACGGCTGTATTCTGGAGAAAGGTACTGCCAACAGGCTGGTGGTACCTTTCTGCAAAATATGACTTTGGCAGTTTGGCTCAGGCCAAACTGCCAGTGTACCACACCATCTGCCAGGGTGGTAACAGCTCCTGGATGGAGACTTCAGTCTCCAGCCAGGCGGCCGTCACTGTCCCACCCACGGGGTTATGACCCCACCTACCGCCATGGTTTTCATGGCATTCTTACGCCACGAAACCATGGTGGCAGGCACTATTAGTGCCAGGGAATTCCTTACCTGACACTGATAGGGGTCTCCCCACCCCCCTTCCCAGAGACCTCCCCCACTCTTCCCCTCCCGACCCCCAAGACATACATTCACATTCACCCACCAACATGCACATGCATACACACCCTCAAACCCACATTCACCCACACATGCATACATACATTCACACACACATCCACACACACAGACATACATACAAGCACACACGCATTCACACAACAGCAAATTCATGCAGACTCACACCCATTCATGCACACACGCATTCCACACACCATACACCCGCATGCATGCAGACACAAACATACATCCACACCCCACACACAACACCCACCTCCCCTGTCAGAGTACCCGACTTACCTGCTTTCAGGGGGTTCTCCGGCAGGAGAAGGAAGTGGCGCTGCTGCCAACAGCAGCGTCCGCCCGCAGAACACCGCCAGGTCGTATCATGGGTCATGATACGGTCTGCGGTGGTCTACTGGCCTGATGCTGCTGCTGGCATCAGCACCACCCTACCGCTATCCGCCACCATGACCGTAGCCGGAATTCCACCAGCCTTCTCGTGGAATTTAGATATGGTCATAATATGGTGGATGGTAGGTAGCCACGGCAACGGTGTTTTGGCGGCCGTCGCCGCGGCAGTAGGCAGTCATTACTGCCAATGTCATAATGAGGGCCTTAGTATTCTGACAGGGAATTGAATGTCCATAGTAGAGACATCAGATACTACTGCTACTTTTTTATGACTTAGAAATGTACACATTCTAGCAAAATCACCTATGTGGGCGCATTTTCTATACTCATTGTTGTTGGAAAATCAAAACGTAGAGTCTGGCATATGGTTTGTGCTCCTAAACTGGTTGCAGCTTTTGGCAAATTGTTTAGATTGTGACTATCTTTTGGTAGACTTAATAGAGGATTTCAATACAGTTGCAGTCCCTATACCTGGTTTGTTGACATTCCCCACCTTGAAAACCTCATGGCCTTTAGTTTTCTTCTCCATCTCTCACATACACAAATCGGATTGTGCAGCAACTTTGGCAATATCTATTGCATCCTTCAAGGTGGGATCTTTTACTGCCATAACCTCTCCTGAATTTCTTTACTTTTGTTCTGGAAAATTAATTGGTCCCAGATACGTTTGTCTGTCATGCCTCCAAATTGACATTTAGTCGACAACTCTCTTAGTTTGGATACAAACTCATCAAAAGAGTCTCCCACCTTCTGATGATGGGTGTAAAATGTGTAACTTGTCATGACTAAATTCTCTTCCTTTGCATATCTAATTTCCAATCTGCATCTAGCTTCCTTAAAAGTTTCTTCTATTGGTTGACCATTAGGTTCAAGTGATTGTGGCAAATACCTAAAGATGCAGTGACCTTCTTTTCCTAAGGTACTGAATGGTAGGGCTTTTTTGCTGCAGGGCAAAATTCCTGACTGTCTAGAGCCTCTAAGTAATTATCAAACATCAGAATCCAATCTTCCCAAGGAACTGGTGAATTGCGAGCTTGAATAAGAAAACAGGGTGGCGGAATTACTGAAATGTGTGAGGCTTCCAAGAATAATATGAAAAATTAGTAAGTACCACACTAAGCACACAAAATAAAGCATACCACCTCATAATGTATTTAAGGTGTGTGCATCACTGTTATGATACAGACTTGAAACTAAGTAAACCTGCTCATGTTCTCTTGCTGTGGATTATTAAAAGCCACCTCAAGTGCTGTTTCCAGTGTGTGTACATCACAGTTGTATGACTGGCTACACTATGGCCCTCATTCTGACCTTGGCGGTCGGCGGAGAGACGGCGGTCGGACCGCGAACAGACCGGCGGTATTAAAAATGGCATTCTGACCGCGGCGGTCACCGCCGCGACCGACCGCCACTTCCCCACTCCGACAGCCACGGCTGGAGTCTGCGCACTCCGGTCCGGCGGTCGACCCAAGACCGCCAACGGTATCATGACCCTGCTTACCGCCGCGGTTTCTGGCGGTCGGGAACCGCCATGCGAACCATGGCGGTAGGCACTATCGGGGCCAGGGAATTCCTTCCCTGGCACTGATAGGGGTCTCCCCCACCCCCCACTGCCCCCCCGAGTCCTCCCCCCACACCCTCCACCCCCCTGCCACCCCCCAGAGGTGGTACGAACCCCCTCCCCACCCCCACCCCGACATGCACATACACGCACCCCGACATGCACACACCCCCTACATGCACATATACACACCCCCTACACACACATACACAACGGGGACACATACCCGCACACATACATGCCGACATGCGCACCCGCCGAACTACACACATTGCCCATAGGCACAGCAGCACTCCCCGCCCGCATGCACGCACTCACACACCCGCTCTACACACTCCCACGCACACCCCCATGCACGCACACATCACACAACACCCCCCCACCCCCTCCCCTCACGGACGATCAACTTACCTTGTGCGTTGGTCCTCCGGGAGGTGACAGGAGCCATGGGGAGGTGACCGCCAACAGAAGACCGCCAACAGAAGACCGCCACACAGAAATGTGGGTCGTAATTCTGTGGGCGGTGTTCTGCTGGCGTGGCGGTGGAGGTTGACCAGTCTCCACTTTCCCGCCGACCGCCAGTGTGGCTGCTGGCGGTTTTCCGGCGGAACGCTCCCAGCGGTCAGAATGCGCACAGCGGCATACCGCCGCGGTCGGCGGTCTTCACCGCGGCGGTAACTCGGCGGTCTTGCGAAAAGACCGCCAAGGTCAGAATGAGGGCCTATGTCCCTTGGTATGTGCATCATCATTACTACTGGCACTGTCACTACTGCCTCAATGAAATAAAAGCTGTTCTCCAATTTCTGACTGGTGTGAGCGTATTATAGTTGAACTGGTACCAAATTAAAATGGCTGCTATCTATGCATAATTTCACAAGTGCTGAAACCAACTTAAAATGGCCACAGCATGTAAGAGTTAGAGTGTCACTACACACTTGTTGCCCCCATTAGTTGTCTTTGTTTTAAGCCAAAATCAAGATGGATGCCATGCGTGTGCTCAGTTATGCATCAATTGTCATGCATTTGGAAAAAATCAACTACACAGGCTCGAAGGCATGCTTAACAAAAAAACAATAGCCACTACAAAATGACCAGCACACATGCCCTCCGACACCCCTGTGTACTTGTCACACAATGACTGCCCTCAGGGAGGCTTTCTGTGATAGCGCAAAACTATGCTGCCTACCTGCTTCACAGGTCCCAACTGTTCTTTCCATTTTGTGCCTCCCACCAGCTCTCTCTGCCTTGCTGCCTCAGTCTTTATGGCAGATATCCTCACTTCCCCTGGTCAGCAAAAGTATTGTAGAGGAATGCAACATATATACGGGTGAGTTTGACAAGTGTATTTATTATAGAGCAACAGCGCAGAGCGGACACTGTCTTGCTGGCCAGAATACAGCTAACCAACAGGGAATGTTCACCCTTCAAATAAACACATGGAATCTGATGGCTGTCAGATTCCATTACACAAACTGTGCAAGGTTCAGGTCAATTATAAGTTATAACACTCTCCTTTCCTCTAAAACTTGTATACCTTTTGTCTAATGGACTCATTGGGCATGTCATATTTCATATATATGCCTTAACAGTGTCTATCTTTGTAAGGGACCTAAAGAAAAAACAAGCCTTTTCCTTTTCTTAAGCCTCTGGATGCGGATAAATTCTATTGTGAGGAGGCACTTCAGAAAGAATACAGTGCTAATAACAAAAATAATATAAAAAATGATTCTCTCTATAAAATAAACTAAGCAATATACTACACGTTACTGCATGTGAAAGTGGAATATGATGATAGGTCTCATCTTCAGTAGCTGAAGCAGGCAAGTGCCCACAAACACAGCAATCCTTAGCATCTAAATTATGTGTATATTCCTGAACTAATGTAAGCATACATTAAAGTGAAACCCCCTTTAAAGCATCAATAAATGAAGCCTTTTATTTTCTCCCATCTATTGTATGTGCAGGTGTTGCAGGGACAAGGATAGCTGTAAGGTATCTGTCTCAGGGTCTATGCTTATACCAATTAAGAGCATTATGATTACCAACATAGCAACCGTAGGCCTTGGTAATGAAACACATTTATCCACAGTCAGACATTCAGTAGAATATAGCATCAGGCAGCCTAAAATTCTGAGTTTTTCTACTTGTGCAAAATGATCAAAGCTTCTAATGTTTATTTTGCTGTCATTTAACTCAGCTCGTATAATGCAGTCTTTGTAAGGCATATCTAGCCCTTCCCCATTTTCCTCCAAATAATGGAAACCCTGCCCTTCTACTGCAACCTTGGCCCTTTAGCGTTGTTCTTAATGTTCTTGTCTCTTAACCACTTGTGTGCAGAGGACGGCTTCATACCATCCTCTGCACAAGCCCTTGTGTGCTAAGGATGGTCTTGTGCCATCCTTGCAAGAAGATAGGAAATCCCTCTAGTCCGAGCACCAGATGGAATTTCTTTTATTTACTTTAGTCTCTGGAGCTGGGAAAGAGCTTTCCCAGCAGCCCGAGGCATTTTTCACAATGTAATGATGATCACTGTGCATGGTGTGCTGATGTCATTAAATTGAAAGTGAAGGTGAAATTAACTGATTAGTTCATTTCATTTTCACTGCATCAGTGCTCGGGCATATCTCAGCCCCCTGAGCACCAATTCAGGTGAGGGGTGTTATTGGAAAGGGGTGAATCTCCTCTTTCCAATGATACCATTCCCCAGTGAATCCCTGCTTGGGGGTGCTCGCATGAGGGTGATCTCCAAGTTGGGATCCCCCACTAGACCCCTAAGAATAATTTTCCCCCAGCACCTGGCAATTGGCAAATGCTCCTCCTTTCCACCCAGCGCAAAAAGTATTTTGCTCGTATGGGTACCCATAAATTCAGAGATGTATAAATAAGCACTAATCCTCAGCTCCATATCTTGGGGCATATTTATACTCTGTTTGCACCGAATTAGTGTCATTTTTTTTTACTCTAATTCGGTGCAAAACTAACTCCATATTTATACTTTGGTGCTAGACCCGTCTAGCACCAAATTTATGGAGTTAAAGTCATTTTTTGAAAGTGGAGACCTACTTTGCCTTAATGAGATGCAAGGTAGGCGTTCCCATGCAAAAAATGACTCTATGGCCTTAACGCCATATTTAGGGGCATATTTATACTCTGCGGCATATTTATACTCTGTTTGCACCAAATTAGTGTCATTTTTTTTTACTCTAATTCGGTGCAAAACTAACTCCATATTTATACTTTGGTGCTAGACCCATCTAGCACCAAGGCCCTGATTTAAACTTTTTTTGCACCGCATTAACGTCATTTT